>NC_134047.1:20592831-20962042 GCF_965140245.1 Athene noctua | reverse complement strand
CCAGAGGATATGTTACAAACAATACTACCAAGAGGTTACCCATCAATTTGAGAGGCTCCATATCTATATTATACTGCAAAGCCTCACGGATTTTCTTGTCTTCTAAAATTTGCTACATTTCTAAACTAAAGTTAGACCTGTCATTATAAAACATTTTTTCTTTTCCCTTCCCTGCTCTGCCCCCCCCCCCCCCTTTTAAATAATTTCTTAGTCTAGAAGAAACTATTCAAAATCTGTGAAGTTCAAAAGCTGACAGTTAGGTTCAAAATTCTGACAGCAAATCTGAAGTGTCCCAGACTCAAAACTTTCTGAGATCTGCAATCCTAGCTGATTATTTCAGCTAATTGTGAAAGTAGGAAAAATAGTATTTATAGAAATTACTTGAAAGAATAAATTTGCTATTTATGTGTTATAACTTATCTGGATTTAGAGTCCTAAAATACCCATTCTCTAAACAAAATGGCCCTTAACCAGTCATCTCCTCTGCAGCACCTTTTCAAAGTACAGAACGCGTTCTTTACGCTGCCTGTCGCAGAGTGTGTTTATTTGTGAAATATTTATTCAATTTCTTCCTGATCATTTCAGAATCCCTAAAAAAAAATATCCATGCAACGTTATTTCAGTTAATATAATCTGCAAATTCCTCCTATATTTCATTCTATCAAGTAAACATTCCTTGACTTTCTCTCTCATGTCACACACTCCAGCAGCTGTGTCCTTGATGAATCTAGATAGAAATTAGTTTAGATCTGATACCATTCATCTTCTTTGCTAATTTTAAACTTTCTCTTCTCAATTCAAACATCTCTTCATTCAGCTATTCCTGATATCCATTTATTGGCAAATACAGTAGTCCCCGGCAGCTGGCAACATGAATTATACCTATTTATCCTAGAAATGGGCTTGCACTGCAAAATTTAAGACTGGTGGAAAAACAGACAGAGATGACAGAGGTGACTGTGAAAACTGTAATAAGTGCTTGAATTTCTAGACAATGAATCAATTTATGTACTGTTAGTCATTAGAATGTTAATATACATATTTTTCTAAGCTCAGAAGAATGAAATTCAGTTCAAAAATTCTCCACATACATAGCTAATCCTAATGTTCCTACTTTTTAACAGTTAGGTATATACTTTATATAGTCTTTCAATAACCTTCTACCCTTTTTCTTATAATTACACGCAGAGCAGTTTCCCATCAGCTGAAACAAATAAACATTAGTTTTCAGGTTCATGGTTGAAAACAGGATGGCATTGTCTCTATCATAGATTACCAGTCTGTTAAAATTTCTCTTGTGTGCTGGCACTTATTTTAATAATAGATATGGAACATTTCTTGTTTCCTAAATGTTTAATATGGACCGACTGCTCAAAGGTGCTATCTTGTGAAATCATTTGCTTTTACATATTTCAGTGTTTTAAAAAAATCCCTGTTTTAATATTTGAGTGAGGATATAATGAAAATCCCTCTACTTGGACACAGATGCACCTGCACAAGTCCACTGAAGTATTGAAGATTCCAAATTATTTTACTAATATGATAGACATTTATGGTGGAAAAAGGGTATGAAACTTTCCTCATACAGATGGAGAGACCTTTCCTCGTATTAGGTGAAAGGATGGAGAGAAGTTCTGGAGTTATAACATTGTTATTCTCCAAACCAGTGGCAATTAGACTAAGAATAACAGCACAAGGCTTTGTGGCTCTTTTTTTGTTTCAGAAAAGCCCATTTGCTGGAAGAAATTGCCCATATGGTTTCAATAAAGGCTATGCTGGCATGGGGCTAAGCACAGTCAGAAAAGCCACAGTGTGGAGATGCTAACCTATCTGATGAAGGACATTGGTTTGTGGTTACAGTCTAGATCAGGTATCTCTTTTTCTTTGCAGATTTTTCTTGGTTTTTGCAGAAAATTCCTCATTTCTACTTCTTATGGTAAGAAATTAAACGAGGGGAAATTCTCTTTTGATTTTCTGAAAAATAGAAATACAAAATATGTCCAAAGAGTAGCAATACTCACACTTCTTCACTTCTGCTCTCCCATTCTTACTATTTACAAGCACGCACATACTAAAAATTATACTGTTCATTATCGAAATGAACTATGTCTATGAGGAAAAAAAAATTTTAAATCAATGATTAGCATCCTAGAAATACTAAAACTTTATAATCAATGATCCACTACTCAATATGAGGTATACCAAGGAAATGTAAAAGGTTTTTCTATTTTTTCTTCTATCCTACAAGAAACAATGAAAATAAAATGCATCATATAATAGAACCTGCAATCACACTGGAGCTGCCACAGATACAAATAAATAAAAGGGTCCAAAGAAAAAGTTTTTACTGTAAAACTGTACAGTTTGTTATTACACTCCATCCAACAAATAAAACCCACTTAATATTGGCTCCTTCTTGATGAACGCTAAATGCAAATATAATAAACCGGCATCATAACTGCCACAATTTTGTTAAAATAAATAAAACTCAGGGCCAAGTCTCCTGGCATATGTTTATGCTATATATTGCAGGCAGATGTAAGCACACTCTGCCTACCCTCTGAGCCTGAAAAAAAAAAAAAGCGCTATATAACTGCAGTAGCATGATGTGATGCCTACATTAATAAACCCTGCTGAGAGGCAGCTTTATTTGTGTAGACTTGCTGCTGTGCTAACACAGTTGCACAGTTTTCTTTTAGCTCAGAGCTCACACAGAATAATCCCAGATGTATGGTATAAACGTACCAATGGTTTAAATTCACAAAAAAAAAAAAAAAAAATCTCCACATTTTTATAACCATGATATACTAGAACCCGCAATCAGCTTGGAGATGTTGCATGTATAATTCCACCAGCCAACTGCTATTCCTACTGAAATGATGCTCTTTGTACAAAACTTACTGACATAAGATACATAATCATATTAAAGCAGATCTGTCTGCAAGGCTTTATCTTGCTGCAATTTATCAGTGTATTATTATATTCCTATTTATTATGAAAAGTCATTGTCATTTTAATATAGTGCTGAGAATGAGGCATATTTAAAGATTATGATAGGCAACAAAAAAATCTTATTAATATAAAATCTATTTTATAATTAGTGCTGATCACTTTTCCAGATCTTGCTGTAGATGCGTTTTATTGTTTCTAGGAAGCGGATTAATTGTAATCAGGAATTATTACACATATACACAGAGGAGCACATACACATTTATATAACTGATTTGAGGCATATGTACTTTATTTTAACCAGAAAAACTGCCCCACCCAGCAAATCCTAATCCTCACTAAATTACACTTTCTCACTACATAGGACAGCTTCAAAGTTTCAACCACTATATTTTTAAACATACTAAAAGAAGGATAAACCAGCCAAGAACTCTTTTCTCCAAACTGTCAAATAAAAAGGTTTGGGTGTTTGTTTCCTTTCCTTTTTTTTTTTTTTTTTTTTTTTTTTTTTTTTAATGCGGGCAGAAATCTTCTAACACACTCTTTAAAACAGGCCTTATAATAGTCTATGCAGAAATTATAGATTTCATGTCAGTCCTTCAAAGCAAATGCTAAACTGTAAAAGGTCCGAAACCCCCTGTTACAAACTCATGCAAACTGAAGTGTTTTTTTTCTTTTCTTACTCCCAACTATCTCTTTAATATGTCCTTCCTGCATTAACATTTTCACTAGACAAAGAAATGCTTATCTAACCCTAATATAGAATTTAACGTGTATGGACTACACTACGGATTGATTTAGACAATCATTTATTGCACACTAATTAAAACCATCTTTTTTCTGTTTAATTATTGGTCTCTAATGATATTAGATGAAGACAATGTATTTCTCAAGGAGTTGACAAGTGCATATTCTTTGGCAACAGTGAAAGCTGTCATACACTCGGTGGTTTCAATTTTCTTTCAAAATTATGCTTGAAGAAGCACTTCTGCAATGCCTTGGGAAAAAATAAAATAAAAGTAGTGAACATCTGCTGATATTGATTCTGTGAATCTGAAACTTTATGAAACCATAGATGGGATACATTTGACGAGCATTTTTCTGGAACACTTTCAGACTTAAGCAAACAACATCTGTTAATATTGATTTTTGGGTTACACTGAAACTTTCAGAAGAATTACAATCAGTGGGTGATTGAAAAGTGTTGCTATATATGTTAGAAGATCAAATACTAAACAAAGGTTTAAAAGGATCTGTTTGCCTTTAGCTTCATTAATAATCTACAATCACTCTCCTCTAGAAGAAAATAGAAAGAATAAAGGTGAGAAGAACATTTGCTTTAATTAACACAGCAAAAGATGAAAGAACAAAATTAACATACATGAAAGTTGGTGAAAATATCTGATGCAAAATTTTTCAGTTCTACAGCTGACATAATCATTTCTAAAGCTACATTATAATAATAATAAAAAAAAAGTCCACAGAAAAGAAATCATCATGATACCTGAGGAATCCTGTTTTGAAAAGAGTTCTTGCAAAAAAAGGAAATTTTTATTTCCCCAATACTCTATAGCTTTTGGATCATTAACCAAACAAAGTAATACATTTCTAAATTGTAACAAGAGGATTTAAAATTCCTTTGGTTGATGAACATATCAGTCTTGGTTTACTGATGCTAAAGGTATCTTTATTTTTGAACTTTTCCATTTTTCTTTTAAGTGGCAGTTTCCTTTAATATTGAACTTCTAGTGAAATGATCAATTTACTCAGCAGTCTTTGATTTAGTAAATGTTTCAGTACAATTAAAGTACACACTGAAATATCAATATGATGCTTTTTCATATTTCACTTTTATAATGCTTAGTTAACTCCAGTCCTCCTGCAGCAACTGGGTATTCACAGATGTGGTTATTTTAAGCAATGTTAGTCTACAAAACACTATGGAACAGCAAATATTATGGGAAATACATCCGTCATGTACAATTAATAAAAACAGTTCTACAATAGAACATAGCTTTTAAAAAACTGTTTTCTGATGCAACTGGACTTGCCAGTTATTGAACAGAATTAAATCTCCTTCCCATGACCAAGGTAAGAATCACATGGAAGAATGTACTCTTCTGCCAACCTCCTACATCTCTTCCAGTCATAGATTAGGCCTGGATATGAACAGATAATGGTACTAATGAATCAACTTCAGCTAGAGGTCATACAACTTACATATGCTGTCAGGTTTTGGCAAAAGTCCTCTGAATCCTACCACCTGTCTAAAATATAACTCATTTCTTCACAGAAAATATTTCAGAGGACAAAGTATTCAATTCTATAAATTTACTTTTTCACTTAAGTTTATGCTGCTTCTCTGTCCTACAGAAATTCTATTTGCACTTGAGAGATTTCTTGAAGTCAAATCCCAACCATATGGAGGTAGCAGTCAGTTCTATTTATCTTTCACACCATATGAAGTACCACCAGCTAGTCCAGTATCTTGCTGGTAAATCTAAGCAAGACATGGGTAATGTTAGTAGTCAGAAACACTTGACAGCACTGCATGCTTCCTTCAGTGGAGAACATCTGTTTGCAAACCAACAAACTACCAAGAAAAAATTCAAGATTTCTTGCTGATGCTGATAGTTGCCACGTGCCTTGGACTACTCTGTGTATATAACACATATGAACACATGGGCAACTACTGTGTGAGTGCGTGTGTATTCAAATATGTCTATCTTGTTACACAATGCAGAATTCCCCAACTCTCTGATGACTTTATTGTATGTAATTTATAACTTCTTCATTGCTTCAAACTTAATTATCCTTAGATTTCTTCAATCCGTAACAACATATCCGGGGTTTTACGCACCAGCCTTGAAAGAAGCTGCAGCTGGTACCAAGTGTCTTACTTGTCTTGGACTGTTCTGCTCCCCCGGGGAGAAGAGAACTGCCTGCCTTCTCCCAGAAGAGCAAGGCCTTCCTTGGTAGCTGGCCAGCAGCTTCAAACCAGAGTAGCACCTCATCTTTGGGCTGACAAAGCTCACCACTTTCAGGACCTAATGTAAAACAAGTTTCGTCAACGCAATATGTCACCAAAGAGGGTTATGCCAGGAGTTACAGATATTTATATGAGGAAAGATAATAGAAATAAACACATATTTTAAGGAAAAAAAAAACACCTTCCCTCACTAAAAAACATTCCAAAGTGCTAATTTTTGAAGAAAAGTCAGAATGAAGGTCCCGCACTGCATGCTGGAAGATGCTCGGATAATATAGGCATGGAGTATCTAAGAGTTATAAAGGAGAACTGGCAGTTCTTAAGCACTTGTGGAAATACTTCTGTGGTTTATAGTTCATAATAGTGAACTATATAGTTCACTATAGCCATAGTCCAGAGTGCTTCTGAGGATCTGAATCAGTCAACATGGCACCCCCCATTCTTCTATTTTTCAAACATAACATCAATCAGTTACCAAACAGCACTCCTGTTTTATAAGCATACCTTTACTATACAACCATTGCACAAATTAAATGCTTTTGTGTTGAGTTATAATGAAAACCTTAGAAAAGAAAAAAAAAAAAAAAGCAGCACATTCACTCATGACAGCATTTTCCCCCCATGCTATATAGTGAGAACACAATGAGGACAGGAATATTCAAAAGACAGTGAGAATAACCAGGCAGAAAACTCCTACCCAGTGACCAAAGCACAATGCACTGAAATGCCTTCAAAAAATACATATTTTTTATATATATACTCATATCTCTATATATACACACCTATATGTATACCTGTATAAATATAAACCTATATATATCCACACGTATAGGGGTGCGTGTGTGTATATATATATATATATACACACACGTATTCTTCTTTCAGGCAAGAAGAACATCCCATGCTGTGTAACAAAATAAAATAAGAGAAAAAGGAAACACTCCATGAGACCACACTTTGTAACTTCCCTCTCATATTTGGTCCCAAGGAGATTGATCTATTGGTCTAGACACCAGAAAAATTAACAGATACAACCACGGAAGACAGAAGCATTCCCTGTTTGATCTCCTGCTTCTAACTCATGGGATTCATAGATTTTAAACCAGATAATTTAATACTAATTACTACGTTAGAACTAGGACTGCATTTTTAAGCTAAAGTTCACGTGATTCAAAGCTGACCTTCAGAATAGAGCATTCTGCATTTACACTGTGGATCTTATCTAAAGGAAAATAGATCTTTTCTCAGTAGAAAGCTTGATCAAACTGAAGTCAAAAAGAATGCCTGTTTACTTAAACTACTTCAGCATGCTTAATTACATTTGTTTAGTCTTTTATGGAAATGAATAGAACAATGTAATCTAAAAAAAAAAAAAAAGGAAAAAAGGACATCAAACTGTTTTGTGCACTTCATATAAAGGGCTTCTTATCTGGCTCAAGAACAGTTGGAAGTCTTATTTTATAAGGCTTATTAGAGAGTAATTGAAACACTTCTTGTCACTACTTTTATCTTTCCAAACTACTCAAAGTAATTAAATAAAGACATTGAGTAGCTAGAATAAACTTTTTTTAATGCCATGTGCCTTTTCTAAAAGCCATGCACAAATTCCTTTTCCTCTGAGACATGCTTAAAAACTCTTCAGAGGAACTTTCTTTTTTCTTAAATGAGTATCATAAAAGTGGAAGCACTAAGTTACATAACCATCTCTTCTCAGCTATTTATACATACATGTATTTGAAAAGCTTTAGCAATCACTAATTAAAACTAATTTCATGTACCAAAATTCATACATACTTTTACTTGGCCTGCTCTCAACCTTGTGCAAAATAGTCCAGCCCGTGAAAAAAAGTAACGTCTTTTGACACTGAATAGTGTTTAGCCAGATGAGGGGAAGCATGTTATTGTATTTGTCCCATATTCTAACAATGAAACAAGTAGC
This sequence comes from Athene noctua, assembly GCF_965140245.1. NCBI lineage: Eukaryota > Metazoa > Chordata > Aves > Strigiformes > Strigidae > Athene > Athene noctua. Next base: position 20,954,165 of record NC_134047.1, on the reverse strand, counting down.
CTCAGGCTGCCATCCATTTACTGATGTAGTAGCACCCATGCACACAGAGCAAAAGCCAGTGGGGTCAGAAGTAGAGTGATCTTGTTATGTAGGGAAGTTAGTTGTAATTTCTACTGTCCAGTAAGTCCTAATTTTGTGATTCCCGTTTCCCTTAAAGAAACTTAGAAAACTTACAAAGCTCTGAACATCAGGGGCTTCATAAAGTGTGGATCTTCATTTGAACACCTTTAGTGACTGCTCAGATTGAAACTTTTAAGGATATGGTCATCAATTTTAATAGGGGAAAAATTCAGGGAAAAGTACTGGTAGTAGAAAAGGTCAAGAAAGTGCTTTTTACTGTTTTGGAATGAAAAATTTCTATTTTATTTTATTATAAGCTTGTTGTAGTTGATTTACTTAGATTGCATAGTACAACCGAATAAAAGATAAAAGCATTATCTAAATTACTATTGCTGTCATCTTTTAATCAAATACTTCCACTCACTTGAAACTTCATCGCCCTATTTTTTCAGTCAGAGAATTTCTGAATTAGTGAGTTTATCCTGCCTGGCATGAAGACTTACGTTGGTAACTCAATCCTTCCCCAGACAGAATTCTTGTCCTTTGCATAGCTCTACTCAAAAGTTAAGCAGGAGAAATGCAACCGGCATTTAGATTCATACTGAGGGCATTGTGTTAACTGTCACAGAGATTAATACAACCTGCAAAAGGCATTATGGTAGCTGGCAGTTAGATTTATATAGTGTGCTTAATGAAGATATACACTGTGTTTAAATACTCCTGGACATTGCTTCCCCTGCTCTTCTCTCTAGTTTCCCCGAAAGTAGAGCTTGCCAATTACTTGAATGTTACATCTTTCAGGAAAAAAAAAAAAAAATGAACTGCATGCCTTTTTGCCTACTCCAAATATTTACTCTATTTTCCTTGACTCTTGGCATCTGTATACTAACTATATGCCTCCACTGTAGTGTTTCTAATTCCATGGAATCTTCCCCTATACTCTTTTTAAGGAATACGGTAAAAATCCTCACTGATTAAGCTCAGCAAGACCCTGTATTCAATTGGAAGGTACCTGGCAGTTTGCAGCAAGCGGACTTTGTAACCTCACAGCTAATAATTTCCCTGCAGATTCTTGGTGTCACTAGGCAGAGCTCTACTGAGATATGTAAAAAACAGCTTAGAGATGTTACATCAGATAGTTTGGAATAACAGTCCATCCACAGACTCCCATTAGTAAAGTATGCGGGTATTTCATGGACTCAAGAAATATGAAGTACCTTATATATTGGGTTCAGCACACATGAAAAAACTAAGTGCATGAAGTGTTTGTATGTGTGATGCACTCTGCCTAAAAACGTGTCAAGATCCGAGAGCACTAAATAATACAACACTACTCATTAATATGTCTTGATAAATGTGTGAAATAATTTTCATCAAATGGTAAGAATTCCCCTCAGAAACACTGCTTGAGGTTCTCTGCACTTTAAGGCAGGTGCCACCTTATGGAATATATTTTCGTCACATAGATCCATCATACATAAGACCATTCGTCCTAAATAATTTTCCAATTCAAACACTCACATGCGTTGTTGGGGTTGAAAATTCCCTTTGAATAGGTATGCCATTTAATTCTACAGTTTGGTAATGTTAGTATCACTATTCCAAGACCGTTCAGGACGTATCACCAAGTGATTGTATTTTGAAAACTAAGGCATCACATCAACTTTCAGTGGATTATTTTTTTTTTTTTTTTTTTCTTTTCTATCTTCCTGATTATCCTTAGTTGATGTAAAAGGTTGATGAATTTAGATTTTTATTTTGGTAAATAAACATTTGCATCTATCAAGGACAAATCACCTAGAAAATGTAAACAAGTGAATATACAAGCAAAGCAACAGGTTCATGAAGGAGTAATGTCAACATTAACAGAAAAACATGAACAAATGCAATCAACAAAATAGAGAGTAGCTCCAACAAAAGCTTTTGTTATAACTGCATTTACATGTATATAGTGTCTGAAGTACATTTTATCAACTATTTGAAATAATTTTTAGTATATGAAGCCTATTGCTTTCTGTTATCACAATATTTTTTTTCCAGACAGTCTCCTCATTCTCTTGCAAATGACAAGCACATAATAAATATCCTTCAGAACATTTTGAAAAAACCTCCCTTTGCAGACAACAGCTAATTGTGTCCTCTCCTCCTAGAATCTTCTTAAAGCTCTGAGTTCTTTTGTGCTTTACATTTAAGGGAGTTATGGGTCCTATCTATAAGGAAGGGGGAAGATTAATATGGCAATTAAACAACATTGCACTTTCCTAATTTTTATTTTATTCACTATTGCGAAAAAACCAAATTTTTGTCAAGTATAACATGTCTGAAAAACAACTTAGCCTGGTTTGTTTAAATTTGTTTTTGAGATAATTGACCTGAAATGCTATCTACCTTTAACTTGGCAATGCTTCTATCTTTAATGAAACTATCACTTTCTAGATCAGTAAAACTTTTATTTAAACACATAGAAAATGTGAAAAGAATAAAGCCTGACATGTACTTCTGAGTATGATATAAATCAGCAACAATTTTTTACTCTTACATCTTCTCTGAAATATGGAATTAAATTTACCAGTGTATTATCTGGCTAATTGATATTTTATTTCCTAGTTTTAATTAAAATGTTCTTTTCTAGTGTGAGACATATTTGATTTTTTAGTGCAGTTAGAAAAAATGGGTTTGGTACCCTCACACTAGGTATGCATGATGTATTTGACTGACTTGTCTGAGCTGTGGTTTGGTGGGGGGTTGTTTGGTTTTTTTAATGGAAAATGTCATTCTGAAGACTAATGTCATAAAATTTGAGATGCTTAGTCACAATTAAAAATTTCTCAGTGCTGAATTAACATTTTAGTAATTCACAGAATGCTTTGCAGTTTTAGACAAAAATTGCATTTTAATCAGTGGTCGAATGAACCTAAAAGAGAGATGAAGGGAAAGATTCCTTTCTTCACATATCTCCCAAGCTGCATTTTTTACCTTCCAATTTGGACTTCGTGTTTCTTTGGTTTTCTACTCAATTTGTTTTTCACACCATACTACCAAAATTAGTTAAACCTTGTAGATTCTCAGTGACTGAAACTATCTGATCAGAGGACATACACTTACAATAAAGGAACTAATTATTGGAGATTTTCTGAAATGAATTCCTTAAAATCATGCTGGAAAATAACTGATATGTTAACATTTTCTCCATTCAAGCATATAAAAATTCCTTTGTCTTAAAAAGCCGTAGTATATGTGCCATGCATGTCTGAGTATCAAAGAATCTCTGCCTATGTATGTTTGCAATAAGATATGTAGGCATAACCTATCTAGCAGGATGAGATGAACCAACCAGGCATTCTCAGTGGCATTTCCACTACAAAAGAAGGGTAACTGGTTCTGCATAATATTGGTTCCAAGGAAGTCCATGTATCAGTTACAAGAAAAAAACCCAGACTGATTCTGGCTGCTTTATGATTCCAGGTCTAAAGCACTAAGAAACTGTAATCAAGATCCATTCTTTCTGCTCAGAGTGGTCTAGAAAAATCATATGTGGATAGGCTGATCTGTGGTATGAAATCTTTTCTTTATATTGCTTCTTTTCTTGCCATACATTTACTTTAATTCATGTTATTGTGATAATTCCAGTATTGGTAGGGAGAGTCTATCAGCTAAATCATTCGTTATCTACCAAACCCAGAAATATACAAGAGCAATTAATTCCCTGATGAATGCTTTAAGTAGAAGGGGAGCATATGGAGCTAGTATCTCTTATTTCAAATATTGATCCACTCACCAAGCTTAACTGTAAGTAAATAGTCATGCAGAAACTATAAGCATTATCTATATATCAGCTGTAATTCCTCAAGAAAATGTAGTGTGTATTCCCTTGCAAAAAAGGCAAGAACATAATCGGATGTAAAAATTGGCCTCTTGTGTTACTGATGTAAAGTAATGATGACTTTAGAGAAAACAAATCTGAAGAATTATCAAAACTGCTTTTTCTATTTTCCTGAAGGGTATTTCATGTCAGCCATGAGTTCTTATTAAAATTCACATTTTAAATTATGATATTTGACTATTCACTTATAATTTATCATCTTGTTCATGGAGATGCATGATTAATGAAAGGAAACTGAAGGGTAATTGAAAAGTACTAATAAAATTTAATATATTAGATCTGTTATTTTTAATTTTCCAAAGGATCATCAGAAATCCCCTTATCACTTAAAAGAAGTCTCTTTAAATGACCACAAGATGAATATCATGGGCTTCAAGCCCTAACAGTGATTTCAAAAGGAGCAGGGCCTTACGCACATAGAAGTCCTGTCAATTATCTTTTCTGCCACTGTTTTTTGCCCAAGAGTCCTTTATTATTTGATCTCAGTCTTTCTCTCAATGCAGGATTAAAAACCAAAAAGCCTATTTATGTGAAGTGCAATACTTGGCTTGTTTAACACGAGAAACCAAATGGATTTGGGAGTAGTTCTGTTTACCTAAACTGCGACCAAATGAACTTATTATTTAGTGTGCATTGGTACCAGTTGATTTTATTCAGACAAATCAGGTCTTTTAGTCCTGTGCAATTAAGCACGCCAAAGCATGTGTGCACACCATATACAAGTGGAAGGGATGCATGAAAATGGAAGATATTAAGCTGTGTATTGTCCTCTGTATCAAAGATAGCTCAGCATGATGAACTGCTTTACTTCCAATCAGAGCACTCTGAACCACCGTAACAGATCTTTGAAGATGCTACAAAAATAACACTCTTGTGGTTTTAATTTTTCAAAGGTCATTCCCTTTAGAAATATGTGAACTTCTACAAATGATAAATAATGCCTAACGATGAACAACCAGGGATGAACAGCCAGCTGGCTTATTGGTATTCAAAGCTGACTCAAAAGACAGCTTCGTAACAAAGGGAAAGGAATACATAGCCTAAGTATGACACAGAGGTTCAACTGGTAAAACACACATCAAAGAATATTGTGGGTACAAAAAGGAACTGTTTAATTAGCAGCTTCAAGAAGACTGACCATTTGCATACTGAACAAACAACTGAGTTATCTGTGTTCTGATCAAAGGCATTTGGACCTGAATGGTCAGGGATTATGTATTCTGTATCAGTCAATTACACAATTAATGCACAAGTCTGAGTCAGAAATGCTCGATGTTTGCTCGCAGAAACATGTTTCCTTAATCAGTGGAGTTCAGAGATCTTTTACTATAATTGCCATACCAATGAGTTTGGTGGACAGACACAGTTCTGATGTAAGAGCAGATCTGTTCTAATTAAGGCTATGGAGCTAAAGGAGGTAGGAGCAAAATGTAGTTAGTGCTTACTTTTTTCTTCTTTTCTTTCTTTATATATACTTTCTATAATAACACAAATGCTGGGGAAGAATAGCTCTACAAGCATGGATAAATCTTTCCCTTTATTCCACCTGAATTATTTCCATTTTATTTTAGTACCACCATGTGTGAAGTCTCAACAGCTGAACAACTTGCTTCTAAAACCTTATTTGTCCCATGGTTCTTCTAAAAATCTGAGATCAATATTGAGAATTAGCTTCATATTTACAGGGTTTGACATGCACACGTGCAACTGGTGCAAACAAGATGCAATTTCACACAAGCTACTGCAAACGGATAATGAGGTTCTCAGTGATATGAAGATTCAACTGCCAGTTCAAAACTTTCGTTTCCATGCTATTCCATTTGCTAGGAAAAAAGAACATTTGGAACAATGTTTGTAAGCTGAATGACAAAGTATCCTGAGGGATCTGAGCAAAAGCAGTTAATGAAGAAACCAGCTAAAGAAGAACTTATGTCATTTGCAACCATGGCACAGCAATGCGGATCTCCAATATAGTTTTACTTGCACAGTTAACGGCACACAGCTCTTCTACATAGCTTATTATCATTAGATTTCGAAGCACTTCACAATGTCTATTGTCATCAACCATCAAAAACACAAACCTAATTGTTCATTAGCCGTGACTATTATGTTTATGCAGTGCTTTGGCAGTGAAATTTCTTCCACATAGTATTTGTGGCTAAATCTATACTAATTAATTATACCATTCTCGGGCAATAAAATATGGCCCTGTATATTGTTAAAGTAATCCAGGGAATGATTCTGGCCTTGGCCAACTTGCACTCTCCCAGATAATTCCCAAACCTAAACTGGGAGCTGGAGCCCAAAGGCCATTCACATGTAACCACCCTATTTTGGCAGGGAGCTTTATTAGCACGGGGTTGATCTGTGCCAATTGGCCTCAGTGTCTGGGAATCTTCCCAAGCATGTTTAATTTACTAGTGTCAATAGCCTGACAGACCAAGAATTAATTAAAAAATTTGGCCATTTTATGCAATCCTGTACTTCAGTGGCAAGAAAAAAACTGGGCAGGGGGAACAACAAAATAATATTTTAGACATTTCAAACTCTTGGGAAAGTGAAATGAAAACCTAATGATGTGTTTATACAGTAGCTTAATATTACCTATTTTAAAACTGAAGTCGTAACATTTTTTCCTTTTAAACAGATATTGTTCTTTCTACAAAGTTTTAGATTTTGGTTAAAGGGCAGTTTGATCACTATTGTCAGTCATGTCTACTGTATTTCCCTTTTCCAAACGAAGTGTTAGATGAAAGATGAAGTTTTGAGAGTATTAGACATCAGGTAAATGTTATTAAAGCAGCTACGTGCAAATCATAGTTTTGCCTCTTGTGATGCTCTAGATTTTTACGCTGGAAAGATAAACAAATACATACCCCTCCACTCCCTGCACACTAAAAATACCTAATGGAGCTTAACTCACAATGTGCTGAAGAAATTTGTACAGAACATCGCTTTGCTGTAGTTTTTCTAGGCATAACAATGCCTAGAAATCTAAGCATGAATTTTTCATGTTGAGTCTATGTTTACAGAATTTAACATCTCAGATACCAGGCTACATGGCACTCCACTTGAGGTAACTCAGTCCACCACCGTACCCATTTCACATCCCAGATACCAGGGTACATGACATAAGACTCTCTGGAAAGGGGGAACACAAGTGGCTAATAGTATATTGTAGGAACCAAAACCAAGTCTCTTAGTTTCTGAGTACCTTAAGTACTGCACTATGTGATGAGAGAAATATCTCTTTTTGCCTGGCAGCTTTCTGATTATAGCCTTTTATTGTCTTTGATTTTCTTACAAGCGCTCAGAAATATAACAAGCCATTACACAGCTAATGAAACATTCGCTAACAAAAAAAGGTATTTAAAAAATTCAGGAAGCGAAAACATATTGAAAAAAAAAATTGTTCGACACAATTTTTCTACCAGTTTCTGGATTCAGGTACCAAAAAAAAAAAAAAAAAACCACAAAAAACCCCCCTGTTTATAGAGTTCTAGATAAGAAAGTGTCTCTTCTCCAAAAATACTTATGTGTCTCTTATCAAAAACTACTTTTATCTCAAAAAAGGAGAAAGGCAAACCAGAACCAAATGACCAACACAACAGGACTTTGTGAAGTATATTAAGAACTACCTTTTTTTTTAATAGAAAAGGATCATTTTGCTTTTTGGGCTTCCAGCTTCCACTGCTGATAGTACAGACTATCAGCAAGTGACTGATCTTTAAATCCCTGTTTCAGAGTGACTTGCTGTTTGATATTGATTCAACAGGATCAAGAGCAAAGTGTGCCATGAAGACAGATACATGTGGGGAGGAGCCAAAACATGGTTTTTTTAATGTTTGCATGAAGCCATGACCAGACTCCAAGTACCGAAAAGGACTCTTTTCTCCTTACTACTCAGTTTTAAATCCAGCGCATGTTTTAAAAGCATCTGAAGTGACAAAAGAATTAAACTTCCTTTCAAAATAGGAATACAGACAGAAGTTTTTAAAGGAAACGGATCTTTAGCAATAACTTTAACCTCTAGAACAACACAACCAGAAATCCTCAATAGGATTAAAATCATGAAGCAGACCTGTAGACTATTTTTTCTTTTTTGGTTTCAAGAATCATTGCAGCATTGATCCCCAAAATAACTCCTGCTAATGTGTGGTTGTGAATTGAATGAACTCATATCATCCGCCTTGATTTAAATATTGATTCTTTGTAATGTATGAGAACAGCTGCTTTTCTGAATTCCTTTCCATCCTCCTTATTACTAAAAACATCATCAGTTTATCTATGGGATTTTTGTTGCTTAAATAGCATTTCAACAAGACAATCTAATGAACTCAGAGAAGATTTATTCACTAAGATCTGAGGAAAATACAATCCAGATTTTCAAACCCTGACTTAACAAAAAATGAATTGGGGAAGTTTTTTGATATTACGGGAAAATTGCCTATACCTGTAAACCTAAAAGCTGAATGTATAATTAATTTGATGAATGAATGGAATAGGTGAATAAAAGTTTTTCAATGAGTAAAAGTGTTTAAAATAAAAAACTGGAAAGCATGACTATTTCACATTGCACTCCAAGAAAGAATTGATGCCCTCAAAGGATTAGGAGACAGAATCTGCCTCCCTAGTATAAGGAGTCTCCAAAAAATATTGACTATTTTTTGTAGATAACACTGTAACAGACACTTCTCAGCTTCTCAAGAGAAAGGCAGGCAAAACATGGTGCTTGAGAAGTTGGGAAGGGATGCCTCTTCCTTTAAGTCTTCTCCGTGACAGCTATGACCAATTTCGTAAGTAAATCTGACTATTTTTATGTATACTGGGGGCAGTTTTGTCTCATTTGCAAATTAGGCATTTAAGCTCAGCTGGTTTCCAAGGTCCATAGTCTCTCAAACATCTACCTTAATAAGAATATATAGCTGTAAAAGTTCCTCCTTCTCTCTCTACAAAGGAAGACTAGACAGCTATTAATCAGGTCTGGTGACGTAAATCCCATCCACTTTGTATGGCGATATATTCTAAAATCAAAATAATTTCTGACATAATCTATTTTCTCTGAGTAAACCAGGTGTGGGTCAGAAGCATGTATTTGTCTCAGCTTTATCTGCCTTGAATTAGAATTCTACATATTGCATATCATGCAACACTTTCATATAAATCAGCAAGATGAAATAAAGGCAAGGGTCCTTGACACTCCATTGTCTTTCTTAGAGTGCCACCTCAAGTTAGATAAATTCAGTTGGCTCATTCAAATACAAATCTGAGTTTTTTTCCAAAGTGAAGAAAAGGTCTAAGTGACTTGTCCTTGTATGTCCTCTCTGCAGCTACAGTGTAGGCTGTACCTACAGAACTTTGACTACCTCAGTAAATTATGCCAAAGGCAGGATATGAATGTAAAATGCTGTTGGCATATCAATATACAACTTGGGTGAGATGTGCATCCCTTCTTCTAACATGCACCACACTGGAAGCAGCTGATGTTACATTGAAAATTCTAGTTATTTCGGAATAAAAATATCCAAATAGGCGCTTTCCAGTGCAGTTACTATAGTAACTGTGAGAGGGGGAAATTAATTCTAGCTCTCTAACAAGAGTCAAGAATAACCACTTCCATTACATATGCATAACGATAAAACTATGTTAGCTCATATAAAATAATAATTATGAAAATTATTTTTTCATGAAGTGGATTTTTATTTTTAAAAGAGATCTTGAGCAAGCAAGCAGAACCAAACTGTAAAAATATTCTGCACAGTGAGCTAGTTGTGTTACCAAAAACTTTGAAAAACGTATTAATTTTTTTCATCTCAGACTGAAAGCACATTTTTGGCAGCACCTCAGCTTTCTTGTTTTCTTCTGTGCCTACAGATTCTATCAAACAAGTAGTGTAGATGATCTATAAATTTCTACATGGTGCCACACACATCTCAATGCCCATACAAGTACAACTTCCAAAAGATCTGAGTAAGCAAAAAACACATCATCTAACTCTCAGCTGGCAAATATTTTGTCAGGTAAGAGTTAAGAGCATTGTATTGCACCATGCAGATTTATAATGCTTCTGCTGAGTATAGGCTCAGTAGCTGTTCCACAGTCAGTGGGCTTTATGCGGTGTGGGATGTTTAGATCAAACCTTCTGCTTTTTATTTTCCTTTCATTTTTACTTTCCTGCCTGAGTGCTTTCTCTCTGAAACAAGGAAAAGGCATCCACATGAACTGCCTGCAAATGCTTGCAGCTTAATTGCTTTCATCTGGGGACTTGTTATTGTTAAATTTAATAGACATTGGGGTGTTCTCTACTGAGACCTTTAATGTGTTCGGGGCCTTAGAGATCTCTGAAGAAAAATGGAACTTATGGAGAGAAAGTCAATGGTCCACTGACTAAGGAAAATCATGCACCTGCTAAAGAACATCTTTCTTTTAATATTACACCACGGTCTTTGGGTCCTAAAGGACCAGTGATGACAGGACTAATTTAAACCTTTTAGTCTTGCTGTGATTATAAAATGATGTCCAGCATGAATATACCTAAAATTGTTTGTAAAGTGACACAGAGGAGTATTTTCTTGTATGTACTTATGCATTCTTAACATGCAGATGCAGAGTTCCTTATTATAAAGGTGATTTTTTTATATCAAAAAAATAACTCATATACCATTCTAGATTAGTACTTTTGATTTTTAAGGAAGTATAACATTAACTCTATTTGGATGATATTTTCTCATCTTAAGATTCATGAATCACTGTAAAGACAGACAGATTCAAGTTAATACTTCCTCAGAACAAAAGTTGGTTTTGTGGGAATTTTTTAGGTGCAGCGCTGACCCTGTGATATAAACCCATAACTAAGTGACATTTGAGTCCTGTCTTCTAGAGAGATGTTTCAAGCAACAGAGCTTGGAGTTAAAGATGTATCAAACCAAAGATTGCTTTCTGTGCATGTGGAGCCTGTACAACAGTGTCTTCTGACTTGGTAAGAACATTCTTAGTAGTTCAGGCAGGCAGACAGCTGAGATTCTAGTTTAATAATATCAACGCTTTTTTTCTGTTCATATTAAGATATGTCAGGATTCATTGTTGGGTTTCATCCTTTTTCATATGCAGTTCAACATATATTTTTGTTTTATCATATCTTAATCTGCCTCAAATCAACCAACAACTCTTGAAAAATTAAGAAGAAACTCTGTTCTTGTGAGATTACCAGCTTGATTTTCAACCTAACGATGCTCAGCTAAGCAGCCAGTTTTGAAAGCTTATCCATAACAAATGTTTTGAGTTTCATACATTACTTCTGTAATAAACTCTTCTGCCTGGAATGAGTTACAGAAAGCTACTACGGAATGAATCATGCTGTGCTCTGTAGTCAAAAAAAAGGTAGTAAAATTTTTGTCCTTTTAGCCAAACAGTTGGCTTGTTTACATAGTTGAATATAATAGTATTGAAAAGGTTAAAACAAAAAGCAGCCACTAATACAAGGAGAAAACATGGGTATGGAATGAAGAGATGTTTTTCAGATGAGAGAAAGAAGCAGATGGAAAGCTGATGAGGCAAAGAAATGCCAACCTGGGACTTTATCAAGCCATCCAGGTGGCAAAGCAAAGTGTTAGAGCTTAATTCCGCAAGATAGTGAAAAATTCTTGAGAGTTTATGTTCCCTGATCGTCCCTACAGATGAAATATTACAGCAGGCAATTAATTTGTACACTGCTCTTTATCAATAGCTTGTTAGGAGAAATAAAATACAAGAACTTTTTGAGAAGTTGAATTTCTTTTAGAGTACCTTTGGTGATAGCTTTTGAAAACTCGATAGAAAGGAAACTTGTTTTTGACACAGTCAGAGAGTTTAATCGGAGCTATATTTTAATAGCCCTGATGTGTAAATATCAGGCTACTTCCATTCCAGAAGTGAAAATAATTTATAAGACTATAGTTTAGATAAAGCTCCTAGAGTGTCTTAGATGATAGATAGAAAACAAAGATGTTGGGGACCCTTTTATCTGAAAAGAGAAGGTATTACAGTGAAATATTTTGGATTCTAAGGACTGTCATCTTTAGAAAGAACAAGATTTGTTCAAAATGGTGCTGTTGCAAAAATCTTTCAATCAACATTCGTGTACAATAATCTGTCGATGCTCAACCACTTCCCTTGATCTACCACAGCTTCCCTCATTTGCATTTGCCCTCCCATGCCTTTGTATCTGAGAGACTATAACCTGCCTGCACACACAGACCACAGGAATAGGTGTTTGGACTTTCTTTTCTCCATAATTTTAAAATACACTTTTATCCTCATAGCTACTGGTAAGGTCATGCATGTTTAGAGACTCCTAAATGTGCAATAAAATTGACTATGCAAAGAGCATCGATCTCTATGCATGCAAGATGATCTTGTTCATACAGCAGCAAGGGAGAAATGAGTGACAGGTCTCATTTGAAAAGCTATAAAGAAAAGGGAACGCTTAGGAAAAAAACACACATAAGGAAAGGCATCTGAATGTTAAATTGATTTAAAATATTCTAGATGTGATCAAAAGAAAAAAAAAGATTATAGAAACTAGAGAAAAAAAGATTTGAAAAAACGATTTGTCCTATTATTTATCATGGGATACTTAACTTACCACCTATTGAAAAACTATGCAAAACCCAAAAGAACAGTGCATTTCGTAGATATTTTGTGAAAACTTCACATGCTACTGAAGTCATTGAGTGCTGAAGGTGCCAAGGCACTTTATAGAACTGAGTGTTAAAGACGGAGTGGAGCAAGTCTAGGGTCAGTTCTGTCAATTCTTTGATACCTGCTGATGATCTTCCCACTGTTACACTATGTCATTATTTCTGTTTAGGTTTATTTCTAAATTAACAGGAAGCTTTCTTCTTCTTAACTCATGCTGAATTAGGAAAATTTCCCTGGGAAATATATCTCTTGGGGAATATGTATTCATTAGTAGTTTAACCGCGATGCCAGCACAGTAGAAACAGCTGCCTCTCAGTTCTCCCTTAAGAATTGTGTTGGCTTTTGTCCTAAGAGGCTAAGATAATGCACAGAAAACCAAGTAGGAAGTATTATAGCAAGCAAATATTTCTAACAAGAACTATGGCCATTGTGAAATACATATTTAAAATTTGACTCAGTTTTTCAACAGAATAAACATCAATTTGCCAGTTGTCGTGTGTTTTAGAGCCATTTATGCCATTTATTCTCAAGCAGCATCATATTTATTTTCCTGGCCTGCTGTGAGAAAGGGTTTGAGATGTTACTGCCACAGTTGAAATATGTTGCCATATTCAGTGAAGATATTCAGCATTACGCTGCACATAATAAGCTTCACCACTTATCTTACAATTAGTCACGTTGACACATTTTTATAAATTAGACCTAGCAATCAATTTAAGATGAGACATCTTTCCTGCAGAAGGAATCCTTCAGCTTTGCAGGAAGCACTGAAAGTCAGGCATTTACTACAATAGAAAGCAATTTCTGTTATGGAAAAAGAGAAAGGTGCCTTTTGAACATGCCAAAAGGAAAATGAAATGTGAATCAAATTTATGGGGGCAACAAGAAAAACTATTTTCTTTAAGTGAAGAGACGTTTCACATAGCCTAACACTTCTGGGCTAATTGTTCAAGTTCTATATATCATAGTATAACCAGAGGTAAGACAAAGCAAAACAAATTCCACTAATGAGTACGGCCCAGATTCTCAGAGGGCATAAAGCAGTTTAGTTACGTTAAATGCAAGAGGCACAGAAGCTCTTTCAGATATGCAGTTGGTACCACTGAGCCTGAGAAAGAGCTAGAAAGTGACAGAATCATAAGTCTCCTGTACAAGTCTGTTTTGACTGATGGATTTCTGATGAATTTCCATTAAATATGAAATACTGTGCTAGGTACATATTTTTAACTGCCTGGTAGTTAATTTTACAGTTTTGAGCTGAAGACCTGGAGCTCTTCAGCGAAGTATGTAAGCACAGCTAAGTAATCCGTCTGGTTAATTGTTCCTCTTTTAAACACTGATAAATACAAGTTTAGGAAAGAACTGCTGGTACCTCTTTAAGCAAATACTTTCCATATTTATATACCAAATCTGACAGAAATTGAAAGTTACTACAGAACATCAGATTATATTAGTTATAACACCTTTGTGGAGAAAATATAATTCCTACAGTCTGAAAATATTTTAAAATTACACAGTCACGCACATCAGAAGGCTTTGGATTTGTGAAATCTAAATTTCAGTTTTACTCATACGGGCTGCCACACAAAACTGTTACAGCTGTCAGTAATGCAGAGGTGTTTTATTTGTATTCCACGGTGGATTCCGGGAGGTCCCTTTTGCCAAAGGCTTTCTGTCTGTCTTCAAGTCTCACCTGCCACATAGAAATCTTCTAAAAAGACCCTACCTTTATGCTAGCAACTGGTGATGATGAGAGGTTCACTGTTAACAGCTTGCTTTATTCTGTCCTGACCTTGTGGTTTACTCCAAGAGCTCCACAGAAATCACTGCAGAAATCTTTTCATCTGCATGAAGAATTTTATGCGCATTATGGAATGAATAGTGTAGCACTGACAGTATGAGACATCATCTCACTTCAGGTTACAGATAATTTGCATTTCAATTTGCTTAAGGACATTAAGACAGCTATGCATTCAGGTTTGACTGGAATGTCACCGGGTTTTAACTTTTGTTGTAAAACTTGCAAATACCTATTATTAACTTCCAATCTTTTGTTCTAACTATTACTTCCAATCCCAGAATAATGAATTCTACTCCACAGACAGCCCTGCTAGCCAATTTTATAAGTCTATCAACATGCCCAAGTATATTTAAACAGCCTGGAGTGTGACAAACTAAATAAAATGATCAAAGAACTTCAAAGTGTCATAGCACCTCACAAGGCAGATCTTGCAAAGGTATCAATTCTTACTTCGCAAATATTTGCAAGTTAAAAAATATTTCCATGAATTTGTCAAAAGGCAAAAATGTCACTTCTCCCAGTAAATATAATTTTTCATTATGACAGCAGTCAAAATATAGAGTGGTATATGTGCTCTAATCTCTTCATATCTTGTAATATAATTAGATCGTTATAGCAAAATCAGAGGAAAATAATTATGGGAATAACAGGATTTTAGTGAGGCCTGTACTTTTTTCTTTTATCACAAACACTTTTTGAACACACAAAATTCTGTATTTGATTTTAAGTAAACTACCGTAATTTCAAAATAACAATATTATAAATATTAGAAGTTGTGAGAGGAGTTAAAGTCTCTCAACAAAAATATTAAAAGGAACAGATTTCTCCCTCCAGCAGTTACAGTACTACTATATCCAAGCTATATACCCAAGATGCATTATTCTTAACAAAGAATAACCAAACACAAAGCTGTCTGATATAGTGGGATATCAGCTTCAAAAATGGCAGGGGAAGGGGAGTTATATTTTGTCACATCCAGGAACCTAAAGCTTATGGCTTATCTGGTTTTTGTACTTTTTTTTTCCCCAGAAAAAAAAAAAAAAAAAAAGGTTTAGGTTCCTGGACCTGGTTAAAAAAAACCTCTGTATTTTTAAGCTGATATCCATATACATATATGCACTGCATATACATTCCTTATTTTTTCTCCTCTTTTCAGAAAGGCAAATCTGTCTGCTTCAGAGAAAACCAAAAATGCAGCACCCTTATTTTGTTATTTAAATTGACAGTTGGAAACTGTGAACCTACTAAGGGTAAGACTATTCAGAAAGTAATTTGAGAGTACAGTGTTTCAATTGGGAATCACAGTATGATTAGTTTTTCTTTCAAAAGAAAACTAATATGTAATGAGAATAGGAGCCTGTATCAATTTGTACACAGATGTATGTACATTACAGAGACATATTTTAACACAGAAACGTGAATGTATACATGAACACAGTTACATACAGAATCATTGATATTTATTTGTTTTTTTCTATCATAATTTATAGGCAAAATATATTTGGCATGACTGTGGGGCATGATTAAACTGTTTTATTGGATTATTATTCAAGACATTCATTATGGTGGTGTTGAAATAATAGCTACAGTGATCATGTAGATAATTTGTACCTAAAATATTTGCAATCTAAAGAGAAAGAATTGACAGTGTGTAGGGAAAGGGAACAGCAGCCACAGCAGAGTGAACACTGGGTTTGTAAAAATGACATGATTCATTTGAACTTGTGAGTTGAGTTAGGAGGAAATTAGACTACTGGAAAGAAAATTGAATTAGTCATATGAGGGTGAGAAGACATGGGGGGAAAGGGAAATTAAGATAGAGATGTTAAATGATGTTGAGCAGAAGGGAAGATTCTAACACCAGCCAATGTGTAAGTGCAGTTGAAAGAGCAGTCCCTGAAAAGTTCCATGTGTATCCCCAGTCCCATAGTCAGCCAAGACCCAGACATGGTTTCTTTTCCTCTATAAGCACAGCCAAGTTTTCATGAAAATGAAATCTGACTGCACTGAATAGGAACTACACACTCTTTGGAAAGTACTATCTGCAATTATTCTTGCTTTCATTTTTAGTGGCTGTTTCTCTTCCCTGTGAAGTCTCTAACTTGTTTCTTCCTGAAGTTTTCCTTAGGAACATATGATGAATAAGAGGCTGGGAACAACAAAGGGACATGGCTGTGAGCCATGCCACAGGCTGGCACCTGGCTTGCCCAGTGTGGTGTTAATGAAGATACCTGCCTGACTTACAGCTGTGTGATAAAACCTGTGTAGCAAGCTTTTGTGGCTATCCTGTAAGCCAGCATCACTGACCCAGCTGGAATAAATCAATATGGCACACCACTGTGTCACCTCTGTCTATACTCACCTTTACAAGGTATGTAAAGGGGGGATATTGCTGCAGAATTCGGTGTTAATAGGGTCTTGGGAAAATTTGCCATGGCTGGGTCCAGCAAAATGTGCCAGAGTAGGGAAATAAACGTCGTTCTGTACTCTATGTGTGTGTATTTTTACTCGTACACAGTCCAATATAGTATCAATTTTACACACCATCTTTAGAAAGAAACTTCTTACACTGGAAGAAAGCATGGGAAAAAAAAAATTCAGTTCAGTAATGGATAAAAAAAGTAAACCTTAAGACTTAAAGGCTATTTGCAGTGCATATATAAGGTTTTGTGCTCAATTCAGCAACTGGGTGATTCTGTTCAGAGCATTAATCTACTCTCTCGCTACTATACCTACAATAGCTGTCCCTCTTTCTGTCTTTTTTCCCATTTTCAGTTCATCACCCCAAAGTAAATTAACTGGAAAACAAAATCATTAAAAGACAGAAAAAAAGTATTACGTATAATCAGTTTCAGAAGTAATACATCTTCTTCAACAAGGCTCACATCAAACCCCTTCATCCCCTCTGACACAACCTAGGAAAGAGTTCACTGTAATTTACATACATTTGTGACCTGTAACCTTCTAACAACATGGTTTTTATTTTGGGGAAGTTAAATTTTTGTAATAGTTGGCAATTCTCCTATTTTTTATTGCTGGTTTTGTACTGAATCTTTTTTTTTTTTTTTTTTTTTTTAAATTCAAAATTATTCTTACTTCTACTAGCTCACTGTCTTTGAAGAAATTAAAGGAAATTTTTTTAAAAGCTTTGTAAGATACACTTTACAAATAGAAGCATTTAATGATTAACTAGAGATACAACTTTTATCAGGTATCTGCTTCAGAAAAAACTTTTACTCAGAAATACTCTTTCAAAATTGTCTTAAATACTCATACTTCTCTGAGTATCAAAGCAACCCATGTAGAAACTTTTTAACCATGACACAGAAAGCCCAACACTCCCTTTTTAAGTTCTTAGGCTTTTGAAAATATCAGTATCTACAGCATTTCATGTTCAAAGATTTTCTTACATTTGTTATCAATAATTCCTTTGAAAACTGCTCTGCCTTTATATATGTGTGTGCATACAGATTTGTGTTCATTTCCTGCATTCCTGAAGCAAATATTTTTAGACTATTGTTACAAGTCAATATATCGTTTCTCAGAGTCCAGAAGTGGAATGACTGGGGGCTTATTCTCTAAGGGAATCTTACCTGCATGAAAGAGAAATATTTTTTCTTACATTTTCCATTAAAAAAAAAAAAAAAGTCAAACATGGATAATAAAGATGTAGAGTTTCTGACAGACTGGAAAGAACACAGAGACCAGTCCTTTCAGCCCCAGAGGTAACAAATCCATAGGAGATTTCAATTTGGATGTGCATTGTGAGTCATTTCTACACCGAGAGACATTTAATGCCAACATCAGTTGATTCACTACTCAGAATTTCACCTGTTATCCCGTGGGAAGAGTGACTCAGTCTGTAAGTTTACTCCAGAATGATTTTTATTACATGAAAACAGTCATTGAGTAATTGTCAATATAATTTAAAAAAATGTCATTAATCCACATGGTGGATTTTAGGCTAATTCATTGAAGAGAAGCAAGCAGACGTTAATTAAAGATTCCTCTGACTACACACATCTCTGCCAGGAATTCTCACACTAATAAAGAAATCACTTCCAAAGATATTTTTTTTTTCCCATCTTTCTAGCTTTTGCCTCTCTCCTTTGTCACATTAAGCCTCACTGGTCATCATTCTCACCAATCCTCCTTTACATCAATCTATCTTCAGCTCCTGGTTTTCCACTCCATACTCCTCCAGTTTTACAAAAACACCTCCCCCAAATCACCTTGCATTTAAGAAGCTCTTCAGCTCCAGCAGAAGAGGTGATGATGTGTTGAGTATAGGAGTCCTATTTTTGCCTCTAAACCCAGCAGTCCTAGGGTAATTGTGAGAATTACAGAGGCTTTCAAGTTGAGTTTACAAAATCAAGCTGGTTTCATAGCAGCATTTACTACTCCATAATTTCATCTAATCCCCACAGCTACTGACATAAACTAATTGCATGTACACATATGATCCCATTACGAATGGTGCAATCCAGATGGTGCCAATCTGGGACTGCAAACAGAGTTCCAGTGCTGTCAAATGCATGCCAGGCTTACCTGCTGCACTTACATCTCTATTCTTACTCCTTTATCAAATTTCCTATTCAGCTGGTTGGACAACACAGTAAAGCCATGTAGTCATAAGTCCCCATGGAAAACATTGTCCAACAACTGTCCCAAGAGACCCTGACAAGATAGAAATGCCTGAAACATCTTAAATTTTGCTGTAAATAATTCTATCCTTACTATTATCATCATAATCAGCACCACTATTTATTATTAATTCAGCAGCACTTCAGAACTCCTGTGATAAGCAATAACTTCTCTACTGCGGAACATGAAATCACAGGTAGAAAAAGACAGTTTGTACCTGAAAGAACATATAATATGTTCTTATTTAAGTCTAAATAAATATGAAAACTAAACATCCCCATGGCTTGTGTTTTATTCTATGTCGATCATCTCAAACTAAATAACTAGTAACCTAAAACATATCTACATACCTTTATGCAGATACACACAAACTGCATACATAATTACTTCAGAAGAAACTAAAGGGTGTCTGATATTAAAACTGATCTTTACTACTCAATTTCTCAAGAAATATCACAAAACAAGCAAGTAAAACAAAAAGTAAATAAACCAATTCTTACATCCATTCACTCTTTGCTTCTTCGTAGAAATTATGTTTGGGAAATCACACAGACCTTGACAATTTTAAATTGAAAAATTTTCAGTGAAAAAAAGGAACACATTTCCACGCTGTGGTCCTTTAACTGAAACTGTCCCTTGGGCTTAAACCCTGGCTTGCTGGCCTGAGCTTCCCAGATGATTTCAGTGTATAAGTTATTAAAAAGGAAAATGAGTAGTTCTTCATAATATAGAGGTACAAACATGTTATAAATTAAAACAATAATTATACCCTTATGAAATTAGGAGATATGCCATAATCCAGAACACACAGAAAGGACAGAAAGTGTATTGATGTAAAGATATGTTGTACTAAATAAAACTACTAAATTTCACCTTAAAAAAACTTGGAAAATTGGAATATTACAGAACAACATTCCTCGGAACGAAAAGAACCTGAGAAAGCCATATGAAGTCATTTTGGTTGTACACTTAAAAAAAAAAGCTACAGGCTGCAATGAGTTTGACGATTCGGTCTATGTTTAGAGGGAAATAGATATGGGAAGCGCCAAACAATATTTCTCCTTCAAAAAAGTACTGGCAAATACTAACGGAAATATCTGTATTTGTACAGTTATACTGCAAAGGATGCGTTTAGATCCTAGACACATAACAAATATTAGTTAGTAATTTTGGGAAACTGTTCCCGGAGTGCCACAGAGCACATCGTCTCATACAATGTGCTATGTCCTTGTGATATATTAAAAGCCATTTAGTTTGATTCTCTCTTCACTTTTTTATTTCATTGATTCTTGAGCTGCTACCCTGATCTACATCAGCTCCACTTAGAGTAAAATCAAGCCCACTTTTGGCAAGTACTCAAGTAGTTTAGCATTCACTTTCTACCCACATTCATGCAAGTAAAACTTACTTTACAGAGAAAATTGAAAGTCAAATGAAAGGCCACTAGCCTGGCTGATGTGAATTCAATTTAGAATTCAATTGAATATTCACCAGCTTTTTTTTTTTTTTTTTCTTTTAATGATATTTATTCAGCTCTGAAAAACATTATACACAAAAAGAACAGCTGATATGAATAGCCTGAATTTGTGGAGATCTAAAGAGCCAGATCATTTGGAGGTGTAAATCAGCTTGGTGGCTCTGCTGGAATCAGTGGTCACACACTGAGGGTCGAGGGCACTCCGTCATTTTCACATCACTTCTGATTCTTTCCATGTTAATATATAAGCACAGATGATTTTATGATTGTTATTATTGCTCTTCATATTATTAAACAAACAGTTCAAAATTACTGTATTCAATTTGAATTGCTTCTCACAAAATCACTAGCAGAAATCCTTTCTGAACATGCAAGAGGCACTTCAGTATTTCATGAA
Organism: Athene noctua; assembly: GCF_965140245.1. NCBI lineage: Eukaryota > Metazoa > Chordata > Aves > Strigiformes > Strigidae > Athene > Athene noctua. The sequence goes on along the minus strand of NC_134047.1, from coordinate 20,933,224 downwards.
GTGTTAAATTGGCAAAACAACAACACGAGTTCATTACTGCAGATTCTTTCCAGATGGAACCATAAATGTACTGTACTTTACTAAGCGCCCATGGTACAACGCAACCGAGTTGAATATCATGACCACTTTTTGAGGAATAATGTTTCAAATAGTAATCGTTTATTTTTGCAGGGAAGAAACTAATTTTTGAAAAAGCATAGAAAGGAAAATTCCAGAGCCTCTCTGATTTCTTTTCATCTGTTTCTTTCTAACCTCTGAAAATGAGGACAAGCTGTCACTGTGGCCTTTGTCTAGTTTTCGGCTCCAAAGCTGCACTGACACTCCACTACTCCGCCTCTAACACAATCCTGGAAGGCTGGGCCAGGAGCCCTTTCCCCACACCTGAGCCAGGCTACTGACAGGCCATGGCAGGGACTACACACACAGCAATGTTAAACCCAATTGCATTCCTCCATGTAGCAATTTCTAATTAGGTTAAAATTTCCAAACAACCTGATAAAGCCAAGAGAATAGAATTCTTTGAAATTTAAACCACTAATTATATATGCAATGAGAAAATGAAAGTGATTATAAGTTTCACAGTTGACACCAAGAGAAATTACTAAAGGCTCTTAATTTTCTTTTTTCCGTTACTATGCTAAGTTCTAATTTTTTTTTTTAATGTGTCCATCTTTTTATTTACAGATCCATTTTAGAATTTAAAACAGTGTGCATGTGCCTATTTTAAAACATCAGTCTAGTCCAGTCTCATCCCAATGTAATTCAAGAATAATTTCCAAGGTGTAAAAAACCCATAAACAACACGTACATATAAATATTTAAAATGTAATTAGTTCTATCTGTCTGTTATTCTTTTCTTAAAGAAAGGGGCATGCCAAAATTCAAATACATTTAAAGATGGAGTTGATATATTTTGTCCTCACTTACTCTGAATAGATTTTGCCCCAAAGCAGTATAGTTTCATTAATCCATACCATTTCATTCAGTGGACTTCCTTTAAATTTCCACTGTTGTGCTGGAGATTAGAATCAATCATTTCTTCTACTCCATCTGAACTGTTGTTTAAACTAATACATTAGATCTACTTGTCCCCTGGAATACATCTGCATTTTGACCACATTTGTTTCTAGTTAGAAATTACCACCTTTTTTTTTAAATAAAGCTTTCAAATGCCTGAAAGAAGTAGCTCCTTTCCCTTGGAATTTTCAATGTAAAAATAAATATGGAAATAATGATAAGAGAAAACAAACAGCAACACATTCATTTTCTCCTGCTTTAGAAAGGCTGTGACATCTTCAAGGGAACATCCAATATGAAATTATGCTCCCTGATCCCCAGAGATTTTTCTGAACAATCAAATTGCCTTGTAAAATGCTAATACCACAGTCTTCTCAGTTCACTTACATGGTAGGAAGCACATCTTACTTCTGCATGCAGTGAACTACCCATGTTTCACAGATACGTAAATCTCTCTTCTGTTAAATCTCTGCTTGTGTATATCACTGCTCAAAGCTGATATTTCCTTAAATTCCAATCAAAAAACTCATTGCAGTAAAATTATATTTGTCCCAATTAAAAAAATAAACACTGCTAACAATGTGATAAGATTAACTTGATGAGAGAAGAGGCTTTTATAGATTTATTTTTACTTTAGCTTTTGTCTTGAAATTAAAAAGTAAGAGAAGCTTGTATCATTCTTCATTGTGAGTTAGGGGGTAACTTACTTAGAAATGAAAATGCAGTCCTATCTTGTACTGCTACAGTGTAACTGCTAGTGTTTTTCTCTCCCACTGACTACACTCACATAATTTTGAAATAGCCATAATGGGAATATAAAAATTGTCTATATTGTTAGACACTCCAGTTAGACTTTCATCCCAAAGATATGATGAAAATTTTATTGCTCTTGGCAAAATTGATAGACATAGAGTAAAATTCTACTTTTGTGACATCTTCAGCATAAATTCTGAAACCGTAATCCTGTTGAGCATCTTACATATTCCAACTCTCTGACATCGAATAGGGCAACAAAAGCAGAAATAAAATCCACAGTAGTAATAAATTTCCAAAAGTAACCATAGAGTCACATCTCTACTCTTTGTACACCCCAACCAAAATTCTTCTCAAACTTAGTACAAATGAATTTGTCATCAGGTTAGCAGAAAAAGTTAATTTATATGAATGTATATATTTCCATAAGGCACAGTCCAGAGGTTACAGTTAAACTCCCCAAAAACAGAAGCACTCGCAGTCCTCAGACTCCTTTGAAAATACTGCTAGTAGCTGAGACCTATCTCCTATCTGAGAGCACAGATGGTGATGTGAATGAATATTCCTTATATAAACATACTATCATGTTAGGAAAGGAAAGAAATATATTCCTTTGAAGACTTGCTCTCAAGTAAATTAATACACTCAGTATTAATTCTTCAGAACATGAATGCATGTGGCTGAAAAAAAAAAAAGGGATTACTATATCTCTGTTCAATTTTATTTGGGTGGATGTTTGTACTTATCTCTGTGTTCATTAAGTATCCACAGATAAAGCAATATGCTACATAAGCAAGGTAGCATGGTCTATCAGCCTGAACATGTGGTTTAAAACTGTTGCCTCCAGCAGATCAACAACTTTATTTATGGATTCTACTGTCAGGTTTTATGCCATCTTCACTGGAGAAGTCCCTTAACCCATCTGCCTACATTTCTGTAACAACAATAACGTCAAACTACCTCTTTACTTCTGGAGTCTGATAAAGAGTAATGAGTTACCATTTTGCAAAGGCTCCAAGGAGAAAACTATTCCACAGTCATTAAACTGTGCTTTCAGAGATAATCAGACTCTAGAAGGAATGATGACAAAATTACCTTTTTATTTTTTCCCTGTATACTTGCGTTGTCAGGTTTCTGCTTTTTTTACATCGTGCAAAATTATCTCTTTTTACAAGAGCCTGGCACAACTGGGCAGATTACCAAATAAAGGCGCACCAAATACTCACCCTCAGAGAGAAAAATCGCCTCCATGATGCTACATTTGTTGCAAGAGGTGGGAAAGAATGGCATATTCTTCAGAACTATACATCAAAGAACTACCTGCCATTGGGTAAGCTCCTGCCTATACCTTGGGAGCACATATTCCACTGACACGGTTTCATTAATTAATACTCTCCTGCAACATTAGTGATTGCATATGACATTCTTTTATGAACAACATTTCAATCCCATCACCTTACAGCATATTTAAGGGCAGCATGTTGTTCCTTTTGAAGATTTTAATACTTTTACTTTTTAGGCCAAGGGCAAAATTTCCTCTTGCAATATGTGTGTTCCTATGCAAAGACAAAAACTAAGGGAAAAGTCTGGAGATCCACTGTACACAGTAACAGCTTAGAAAAGTTTCCAAAAGGCAAAAATGCTTCCATTTGGGAACACCTGGAAAACCACTCTGCACATTATATTCAATGGAGATTTACTATTTTGAAGCACTAGTATATTCCACATGACTCGACAGGAGAGGCAGAAGAGGAAAAGCGTGCAGTGATTTCTCCAGTATTTCTTGGTTTCCTCCCACGTGGTAGGCATGTCCAAGTATCAAGATGCTGTCCAGAAAAATGAGCCTTGCATTCTCTCCCACCTAACAAATATGTAATACACCTAGACATATGCTTTATAGGTGAAAGTTTATATTATCAAAAAGTTATTATATTGCCTTAGAGCTATCCACAGAAAAGTATTTTCAATAGTTCAATAATTTTATTTCAATAAACAGTGTCATTTCTCACATATTCTTCAGTTTTTACAGAATGTTATATCTAGACATCCAGTCTTTTTACTCAAGTACAACCTTTTGACAGGATTTGGCCTACTTGAAACCTATTCCCCAGTCTCACATACTCAGCAAGAATTCTCCTTACACCGATGAACTGCATGCAGATACCCAGAGTGCATTAAGAGCCTTTTGTAAGTCATTTTGAAATGGTTACAGAGATTCAGGTTAAAAAATAACCTTATTTTGCATACCAGTAAAAGTTACTAAAGTCATATCTCAAGTTTCATAGTAGACTTATCTTACCATTGTATAGTTCTTGGAATGTTTGAAATTCCTTTATGCTATTTCAGATTACTCTTTAAATAAGTTGACAAGCAAGAATGCTATCTGAACCACTGTAAAGAGACTGACAACCAACACAATCTGGAGTCAGATAAAAGGGGATTTTTGATGGGCCTGAAACTTATGAGCAAAGCAAAGAATAAATCTGTTTCTTGTAAGTTACTTTCTTAAAAGAAAAATATCTGGAGTGTATTTCATCTTGGACCTGTCAAAATAATAGCTTGGTGATGTGAATTCAGAACATAAAAGTGTTGTATTAGCAATCAACAAGAGACAAGAGATACACCAATCTTTTTTAGTATAGTTTTCTTATCAGACGTATTTGTTTTACTTCATGAGATTGTTCTAAATCCATAATATTTACATACATATGGCTGCACTGTTAATTCTTACTATGAAACTATTCAGGAGTTTCCCTTTTCTGCTTAGTAAGGGAACTTCATAGCCAAGAAATGTAAGCCAAGGATGGTTGGTAGTCCTCTGATTACACTGGTACACTTACACAAAATACTTTGAATAGCTCGGTTCCTAGCATCATAATAATGAGAAATTATAGGAACTGCAGACATTATATATTGTAACTACAAATTAGAGAGAGTAAACAACAGAAACTGATAACATGATTAAACTATTACAGAAGAAACCTATTTTTGTTTTCTTTTAATTCCATCTTCAGATATCTGATTATGGACATTGTTTTCAAACACAAAGCTTTTCCCCCCCGAACACTTTTCTCCTTTCTTTCATGTTATCTCATGTAGTAGTGCTGGCAAGAATACTTCTTTGCAATTGAAGGTTAAAAAAAAAAAAAAAAAAAAAGATTTCTAATAGTTATATGAACACAAGCAAATATAGAAGAGCTAGTCAACTGTGAGTTTCCTAAGAAAATATATCTTGTCATACCAAAGACGTCTATTGAAGGGACAAAATTGCAGTTAATAGTTATGTTTCTCTAAAGTAAAGGTTCTGTGAAAGAGGTTGCAGAAAAAAAAAAGCATTTTCACTCAGCAAGATTTGTGAGAAAACGTTCTTTGTTTCTTATCCAGGTGAAATTACATTGCTCTAAATTAAATTCGGATCAGAAGAATCCTAGAATTATCAAAATCATGAGCTTCCCTTTGTTTTTACAATGAAATTAATCAGAACTTATTTTCGCAGTGACATTAATCAGAGCAATTACTTTCATGCATTCAAGAAGAATTTGGCTTCTTCTGAAAATGCCATAGCTATGCCTCCCTGTCTCATGATCAAAAGTGGAAATTTTCATCAAGTAAATCTGATTTTCCAACTTGTTCAAATACTGAATTGCATCTGAGTTGGAAATCCACAAGCTTACTTTAGTTTTTTCATCAATGAATGTGTGTTCCCAATGAAATGTTAGCAAATTAAAGAGCAAATAGGTCACAAGAAGCGATAAGAATAGTCATGATTTTTGGCACATCTCCTGGTTGTGGAGGAAAGGCATGGAGATATCCTGGGGAGATTACTGTACAAAAATGCAGATTTATTGCACTATCCCTCAGCTCCATTGTCAGGAAGTCAGCACTCATTCATAACCATTTTTACAAAAAAAAGGATATTAAAAAACATAACAGATGACCTTTTCATCTCTATAAGGCACTTAAATTTAAAAGCATAGCTACAAATAATAAGAACAAATAATACAATGACTGTTGTTCAGATTTGAGTGTAAACTCCCAAACACGTTTAAGATGAAAAAGGAGAGGCCAACTACTTGAGGTCTGTGTAAGGCCAGATTCAAGAAAGAAAAGTAACATTTTTCCCCAAGTTTGTCCTAATGAAATCTGGATCTAAAATACTGTGCAGAATTTTGCTCGCTGTTGTTTGAGACTGGCATGTGACACCTAGTTTTGAGAAAACCTTCACAGAGAGGTTTATTTTGCTCATCAGTTACTAATCTGGTCGCAGGTTAGTAATATCTATATTGATTTTGGCTGACAGTGTTACAAATCAGCCTGCTTTGAATCGGCTGATTTTGTGCACCTGTCTACACCACTAGGTTTTTATGAACTTTTACTGGAATCTGCCCTTGTAAGTGGTTACTTTATGTGAGAAATAGAAATCATAAAGTAATAATTTCATTAAGCTGACAACACAATGCAGCATTACATTGTTGAACAGTAGTTACTGATACTAAGAAAGAAGAGTCCAAACCACCATACTAAATAAACTCAATTTTTACCTGTTACATCCCAATTCCTTTTAAACTATGTGGGATTGCACATGTAAAACAAAACCCGTTATACACAAAACCACATACCTAAGGTCATAATCCTGCAAAAATGCACAAAAAAAAAAAAAGAGAACTGTCCCACTGCCAGCAGTCCCCAATGACATGTCCTGCTTTCAGACACAAACCTCAGGTCATGACCAAATGTTGGAAAGTGCTAGTATTATTCCATAAAAGCAAAAAAGACTTTTTACCAGAGCCTTAAATTAAATATATTCAAGAAATTTCATTAGTACACAAATGCTTAAACAGTCCTTTTTTAGGACTGCAGCTACAATGGTAAATGCAGTTAGAACGGTAAATGCATTTTCAGGAATAATTCAGTTATAATTTGGTCTCTTAACACTGGAGATGATTCAGATGATTGCTTGTACAAAATTGAAAGCTGCATTTGTTATTTTTGGACTACTAACCAAACAGCAAATATTTTATCACACTGTTACCTTCTTTTAGCTCCCCTTTTTTAGTGAGAAAATTTCATTTTTAGAAGGGATTAAAGTTTTGTTTCACCCACGAAAAAAAGGTTGGTGGTACTTGAAGCAGGAGAAATGAAGCAGATGTCAAAGATAAGTAGGTATGAAAAAACTGTAAATACAAATCTATGGGTTGTTTTTGAAACTTTTGCTGACGTGAATATCAAACCAAAAATATAATTTCAAATGAGTTCTGTTAGCCACAGGTACCATGAAGAAAAGACATTACAAGAGGAAGTACCAAGTTGTATCAGATAAATAATTAATAAGACACTAGTAGTAAAAATCACTAATACTCTGAAAACATGAAACTCTTGAAAACAAAGACCTTTGTAAGTTAACAGCACATCCTAACCAGTTCATCATATTCTGGAAGATTTTACTGAGTTTCCTATTTCTGTATATATTTCTACAAGATACTTTTAGGTGATTCATAGCAATTAATCCATGTTTCGAAGATAAAGGCAGTGCCAAATCCTGATATATTTGACCTGAATGTTTATAGCCATACCTGTTCTTTATTGTCTACAGTATAAACACTGTTTTAGTATAAACATATAGGGCTGATTACAGGTCCAACAAATAAGGCCCTGTACACTTTTGACGGGATAACAAGAAGAAATTAGATTTATTTCACAATATAGGATCACATTTGGAATCAAACAATGGTTTGGGTGGGAAGGGACCTTAAAAATCATCTAGTCCCAACCCACGGGCATGGACACCTTCCACCAGCCCAGGTTGCCCAGAGCCCCGTCCAACCTGGCCTTGAACCCTTCCAGGGAGGGGGCAGCCACAGCTTCTCTGGGCAACCTCTGCCAGGGCTTCACCACTCTCATTGGAAAATATTTCTTCCTTATATCTAATCTAAATTAACCTTCTTTCCCTTTAAATCTGTTGCCCCTTGACTTGTCAGTACGGACACTGGCAAAAAGTTCTTTCTCTGTCTTTCTTATACGCCCCCTTTATATATTGAACTATAAGACTATGAAAAATCAGTTGAACATTTATTTTCCAAGACATAAAAATGAATGAATGAGGCAACAGGAAAAGGTATGTATGAAGGGAAAATTTTAAGATATTCTAATGGTTCTAATTTTAAAGGCTGCCATCAAATCTTGATGGATTATGAAAGTGTGTCTAGTTAGATAAATTATAGGCATGACACTTTGGAGATCAAGAAGGTAGCTTAATTTATTAAATAGTGACTAAGTACAAGTACTATGGCTCAACACTGAAGTGTATTAAGTTCAGCTAACTGCATTCAGGGGGTGTGAAGATGTACTGAACAACGGGAGTTTTCTTTTGTAGTTTTTTTTTGTAAAAATTTTTTTTATTTTAAGGATATTACCAATATGTCTGATTTCATGGACCCATGGTGGCAAAACATATAGCAGACACACAAAGAGATCAGGAGGACGGGGTTCCGTATCGATATGTATTTAGATATTCTACAGGGAAGATGATGAATGATCTTGTAATGCATTTTGTATTGCATGCAGCATTTAACATTAATGTTCAACTTCCATTCTGCCCCTATTAAATGTTACATATTTTGTCAGAATAAAGAAAACTTAAATTTATTCTATCCTTAAGTCAATTTATTCATCCTTAGTGCTAGAGTTTTAAATTAATTTTTTTGCTCTTCTTTGCAAATATATTTAAATGAAGCTTTTTTAAATTATTATTTTATATTATAGTATATTCCTTGGGTTTACATCTTACTATAAGTCTCAAAATGACAATGTGTGTCAGAAAGCAAAGTTTTCTAGTCTGTGAATCTTTTCACCACAGATTGAATTTACGAAGCTGCTGGGTTCTCTGCTCTCCCTCTCTGCTGAGAATAGGGCTGCTTTACTTGCACTGACCCTCACACCACCTTGCAGAAAGTTGATAGAGAGACTCTGGCAAAACGTACCAGTTTCTCCCCAAAGTGGGAGAGATAGATTTGGTTGGTTGCATAGCTTTATGTAACAATAATATTTACCCTAATGCCTTCATTGGCAATGTAGGAAAGCATTTCAGTAGGATGCGTTCTGACATGGAACACAAATTGCCTTCCTTTGCTGGAAGAAAGCAGAGAGCTTTCCAACTATTTTCCTGTGTGAAGCAGGCTAGTTGCCTTCCCATGCTGTTACTTTTCCATTGAGTTGTGAAATGAGTCATGAAGAAATCTGAAATGGAAGATGCAGAATTGCTTGGCAGAGGATTTTCGGGAAAAACATATTCCAGACGCACAGTCAAATACCACAGAAAAAAAACTTGTATTATAACTGAATAATTATGACTACAGAACACATGAACTACACTGTAACCTAAAAACTGAGATTATATCTAATTGTGAAACCCAAGTCACAATGTCTCAGGAAATTTAAATCTGGATTTGAGGAGCTGTGTAAACAAGTTAGATACCTACTAAATTAAGGCACCTTGGATTACTCTGCCTGTCTGTAAATCACTGTTTAGTCTATCTTACTTGTATGCTTCTACTTACGCTGTGAGAAATATACACTGTAGTCTACACAGGCCAAATCAAGTCATTTATTTCCATACAATTTAAAAGCTGACAAAGGAGCTAGATTTAATCTGCTTTATAATCTCTTTAACAATGACATATTTAAGACACCTGTTGAAAGCCCGTAACGGGAATTTAACAAATCAGAAATATGGTGTAAGAGTCTCACTGCAACACGTTATTCAAATAGTTTTATCATTCCATAGGCATTTTAGCGAGACCCATTCCAGAAAATATGGCGCTTTATCCTTTCAAAACCAGAATGTTTACTGGCAGTCCTAAATTTATCTGATTGTCAGCAGTGATACACTCAGAGAGCAGCTAACCCTGACAGGGAATGCATACCATGTGTTAAAATATAAAAACAATTTGCAATCCATGACCTGGCTGCGTCATCTTTGTAACAGCCCAAGGGAGCCACAGACAATCTTTCCACATACTCTACTGAAGACTGAGAAGGTGCTGGTTTCTTCTCCCACTCGCATGCCACCAAACCAGAACTGGGTAGTTTTGCTGCCTACAAAAGCAGTGGGATAACAGAATCGTCCCCCTGCCTGCCTCAGCTCAGAAAGGAACTCTGTCACAGCAACTTCGTGCTCTCGGTGAGAAACCTGGCACAAATACAAAGCACTGGGATCATTCTGGCAAAATCACTCACGTAGTGTGAGATTTAGTTCTCCAAAACTGTGGAGAACGTCAGATTGTGGGGAGCAGTTCTTGCTTGTAAGCACTTCCCAATCATCTTATCTGAGTTATAGCTCTACACCTGTACTGAAAGCCTACAATATTTCTTTTTGCCTTTTGAGATTTCCACTGAAGAGGTTTAAAACTGCAATTACTCTCACCTGTACAAAACCAGGTTAGAATCCAAAGTCTAAATCATCTGCCAATACAGATTTTTTTTAACTTTCTAATTAATAATAATTGTATCTAATTAAATAGCAATATCATTTCAATGTGAAAAGGAACTGTTCGTAGGTAGCCAGTAACAAATAAGTGATAATACTTAAAGACCAACCCTAAAATTAATATTTCTCCACATCCATTCAGTGAGTACATTTTGTATTTAAGATTTCTCCTTCTGTGCTCTGAATCCAGCATTCATACAACCAGGGTCCAGAGATTCATGTCTTGTGGCCTTTACTGACATATCTGTTGTCTTTTCAGTTTTGCAACAAATGCTGTTTTCAGATTTTTTCACAAACTTAATTTCCTGCAAATCAAAAATTGCCACCCTATTCCTGCTGCAAATACCCACTCTGTATTGAGCCTGCTCTTGTCCTTATAGGCAAAGAAGCTAGCAGTTCCAGAGACGTGTAAGGAAAAAACAAAAAAAGAGGAAGAGCACAAGAAATCAGCTCTGTTTGCATCTCTGTGCAGTGGTTATATATTTAATTTACAGTTACATTAAACAACACCATTACCTAACATGGATTTCCCCCACCATGCTTGCTCTGCTATTCAAGGCAACAGAAAGAGAATGGTATCAATTTGGATTCAGAGCAAATTACAGCAGGAACTCAACAATGTAACCTAGAGAAAGAAATGGAATCTCTGGAAAGGAGAGGGTGATTGAGATTTTCAGAACATTTTTTAAGGTTGTATAGGTAAGTTCCATTAACTTCAAAGAGAGTAAGGAAAATACACAAAGCCAGGCACTGCCCTAAACACCAGTCTGAATGAATCGATTATACACTGGCTGGAGGAATGATTTTTGCTTGTGATTGCCCTTGATTTCTCTACAAAGAACACATTTTATTTTTGTATGGCTCCAGTTCAAATTCATTATGGTAGTAAAAACAAAACAAGGATGTCCGTTTCTATTTGCGGGATACTACAAACTAAGACAGAGGGTTAAGCCTCTTTCAAAAATAAACGCACAGCAAAGATTCTTCTATTTTTATTTTGCACAGCACTCAGGAAGGCCAAATTCTGACCTGGATTGTATAAGGCAGGCAGCACTCTATCTTTTCGTGTATGAGACAGGAACAATTTCTATCTACTCTCTCCCTGAAAGCAGGCAAAGATAGAGCAGCAAGAGACAGAGAATGGCTGATGTATCTGATATGCCTTAATCGATTAGGCTAGACCAACTCCCAAAGGTGACAATTGCACCCCTCAACAAAGTTTTAGCAGAGAGAAAAGTCAAGACAGAAACTTTGACAGCTCACACTTGAACGAGAACTCCCAACAAACATTAGCTCAGACAAAAAGGAATTATCCGCTCAAATGCAAGTGTAGATACAGCATCTGCTCGTTCTACAAGTTAGATCCTTTCCTGCAATTATCCAACACATAAAAAATTGAAACACTAGTTTTGGTAGCAGTATCATTTCTAATTTGTCTGAAGTATTCCAGATTGTTCTGATATGAACGACAGCCAGAAAGATCTGGACATATTTTTTAAGCAGTCAGCACAGAACACTGTATTCAGGATCTAAATCTGGAATGCGTTTGCTCTCTTACAGTTGACTTCAATGAAATACAGCCAAGAGGGTTGGCTTACTGTTCAGTAAAGAATGAAAATATACATTCTCTTTGGACATGTACCTTATTGAGGATTAATTTTGGATTTGGGTCTTAATATTATTAATTCTAAAGGATTTAGAAAGATCTCCTCTGAAGTTCTGAAAGTAGATGGTTCAGCCATTGTATAGTGTACATTGCATAAATTCAATCAGACAGCCACTAAAGCACTTTCCCTAAACTCATCTACAGCATATATCTTATGAAAATAAAACTCCTTTTCACTATAAAACCATAAAAGCACCTAAAGGCTTTCACTATCACCGGTTTTCAAATGATGATGTCATTTTCTTATATGCTTTTCTTCTAATCAGTCAATTATCAATGCCAACTTGGTGACTTTTTTTTTTTTTTTAAAGCATCTGAATTATATTTCTACATACTTAATGCATCTATTCCAAATGGTACTTCTACAAAGACAGGAAAGTAGATTATACAAATACTACCCATCTATCAACTGGAAATATTAAATAAGAATGTTTTGTAATTTAATGTGTCTCCTGTACTGTCTAAAGAAACTGAGCCCATGAATTAGTATTCATTTAAATCTTTATAAATTTTCCATTATAACATTTTGTAGAAGGGTAGTCAAACAAAGGAGCATTCAGATCAATGGTGTTAAAGTTACAAATTTTTAATTTTTTTAAAAAATCATGTGTTTCATTTTTAAGAATCAGAACGGAATATGTGAATTTTAATTATACACCACAGCGGTTTTAGGCTTTTATAGGATGAATATTCTCTTGATAGGTCAAAATTTTTTACATTTCATATATTGTAACACATATCAGGAGGCTAAAAGCTACAGATTTTCTAATCCCAAACAAGCAAAGGAGCAAAATCACCTGATCTTTGTTTCTACCAACGAAGCAGATTTGTGTCAACATCTATAACTTTCTACAAGTCCCAGCTTATATGCTTAGGCAATTTAGATAGGAAAGACAGATATTAAAAAAAAAAAGAAATCTTGCAGACAGGATGTAGAAAGAAATCTCTGCTTCCATGCGACAGTTAAGCTCAACAGACAAAAAGAGGTAACCGAAGTAATGGTACTGCAGTACTAATGGTTTATGCAATGGGGGGGATAACAGAGGGAATGTTCCATATACATAAACTCCCTACAAAGCTTGCAACACTGAAAAATGTATGTAGATGGTCCCTAGAAATGTGAAATATAAATATTTCCTTGCTAAACAATGCATATGTGACATAAAATTCATTTCATGCATTACCATTAGACAACAAAACATTTTTCAGGGCTATAACGGATGCTGGAAAAGTGTCACATATCAGGTTTGCTAGTAACAATGTTGACTCAATATTTCTCCAACACAGTTCTTTGTCTCTCACAAGGGACAGCAGAGTACTGTGTAACACTTTTATTCTGACAGTTTTTCTTGCAGGTGCATATAGTCAATCTATTTGCCATTTCTTCTATTGCACTCCCAAAAGAATACACCTTTATTGGATCTAAAAGCAAGTGACATATTTCCCCCTAACTGAACAGTCTCAGACACTTTCTTTATAAATAAGTTATTTTAGAAATGTTTCTGTATGTGATAAACTGGAAAAGGCTATCTAATCTGTGCCAAGCTAAGAACTATAGTCTCCAGGAGTTTTCCTTGAGGAAGCATTTGGGACCTGTAGATATTCATATCAAATGAAAAGCTGCATGTTTGCTGTTATACAGGCAGGAGCAAGATGCATGAAGGCACACAACAGTTACAGCAGAGGTGAGATACTTGGAGAAATAATCCAAAAGAGCATACACCGATGGAAACAAAAATGCCTTCCTGCCCACTGTTAGAAAACATACTGATTTTCTAACCAATTCCATATACAATCTAAGTTTATGTAATTTAGTACAATAGATACTGCGTTCCCTGAATACACTTCCCAGAACATACTGAATACAATAGATACTGATTCCAAATCCCAAGATAATGCAAGCAGTTTCTGCAAATAAAGACATGTTTCAAAACTCCGTAAAACTCAACACAGGAAAAGCTACTGAAATTTGTTGCTAGTGTATCATCTTTGAGCGTGACGACAAACTTATAGCACCAGACCTTCAGCTGGTATAAACTTAGGACTACACTGTACAGTCATAAGAGCTACAATGATCTAACAAAATAAAGATATCACCAGCTGGAATCAAAAGCAGCTTTATAATTGCTATAACTAACTGTATCTATTTACGTACAAATATAACTTATCACTCCATATTGTTAAAAACTCAAATTAACATTCTTTACTACTGCTCTTCACCCAAATAGGCTACTAGTTGTCTTGTGAATGTATTAACAAAACAAGATTTTCTATATATACTTTACTACCAATTCTTTATTCAACAGAAATTCTGAAAAGAAAGCTATCCGCCCCAAAATATTTTCAGGGAATAAATATTGTGCTAAAAATTAACAATTAAACTTCTCACTTCATTTGCCAAACATCTGTATATGGTAAATGCACTCTAAAATACTGTTACTCTTGGTTAGATTAAATCAAACAAGTAAAAAGATAACCTAGCATTCTTTGATCTGAAACATGCAGAATCATAAAATGTTTGGACACGATAAAAATTTGACATCATGGATAAGCTTCACATCTTTTATTCTTTTTCATAAAGAAGTGTCAGACAACTATATAAAAATAATAGATCAAATAAACATAGACACTGCTGTACACAGAGCATAAAACCTTAAAAAAACCAATGAATAATTCAAGGGAACTCTAGCAACACTTGTAATTTACAACACTAGCAATTTTTCATAAAGCAATACTTTTTAAAATTTTTATCCTTTTTCTATGGTGCCTCAGGTAAAAGAAAGGCAAAAACTGAAAATGTAACTACTAATATTAAAGTGTTTGCTTTTAGTATCAGTGTAGTAAATATGCCATTACTCTTAGATGGTAATGCAATATGTAAACAATATTTGTCCCAGATCACTATGGTAAAACAAATTTTCAGAGACTATAGTATTTTTCCCTCCTGCGATTTACAAGACTACAATTTTTTAATATCTTCACAATAGAAGATTTTTTTTTTTTCCTTGCTGGAACAGAATGACACACTGTTTAAGTATCTTTTTCTGTTCTAGGGTAAGTGGTCAGATTTTCAGCAATGTCGTTAGCCCAGATGTAGCAGGCTATATTGATTCTGATGTCTGCACTAACTTGAATATCATCTCCGCTTTGCACTGCATGACATTTGTCATAAGGAAACCAAAGATCTAGTCTCAGTTTTATTTCTGATCTGCTCCTTGCATCTTCTGTGTCTCTTTAAAATACAGATTTTCTTCTACACCTGTCCCTTTAATTAATATTCCTGTCCCCCAACAGTTTATGTGCAGAGGAAAGAACAGCTCGCCAGGAAAAAAACGACATTCAAACAGTGACTAAATATATAATTGCAAGTTATATAACGTGTAACTTGACTTGGAGAAGTAAACAGCACATCCACATTTCACTTTTATCTCCTATCCCGATGTTCTGTGCGATCATACTTGGATTACAGTTTGCTTGTTTCTAAGATTTTTTTTTTTTTTCCCAAAAAACTTCTCAATTTGAGAAATAACATCCTAAAAATTTTCTCCTGACAGGCAGCCTTGAAAACTATCTCCTTCTCTCTACCCCTTCTAGACATACTGACACCATAATACCGCTGCTTCCCTTTCTCTCCCAGAGAGTTTCTCAAAGCTGGAATGTTTTTTCATTGTCACAGCACCAGTTTTGTTAACGCATGTTGCAAGGACCAGATGCGCTTATGTATTCTGGAGGAAAAGGTATATATTGTTGTTACTCGTATGGCCGTTACTGCTAGCTTGTTCCATGAGAATCATTTGACTGTTTCCAAACCCAACATTTGACCAGCTCTGTTGACTTTCATTTCTTTAGACGCTCCTAAGTAACCAAAGTGAATTGTCTTGGATTTACATATTTATGATCTATTGTTATAAACTGATTAACTAGGAACACTCAATTTCTCTTAGGCACAACATATGCAAAATACATGTTTTTCTTGTTTTTCCTTTTCAGAAATTCTAATTATAAAGCACCAACTTACTGCTACATTCACTAAGTTTTAATGAAGTTTAGTGTTTTAGGAAGAGAGAATTGTATTTTCTTAAGAAATACAGAACATTACTATTTTCTGGTGTAAGAGTACTGACACAATTTAAAGCACTTACTAGCTGCAGTGGCTTTGTCAGCCTCATACTTAAAATATCATTAATTCCTTTAGTAACTGAACTCATAACAAACCAAAAAGAGTAAATTAAATGAATATATATATACTTTATATGCATTAGAGGTATATGAGTCACCTTGATCTCCTTTGGGATGGAACTCTAATTAACACTGGAACATATTTTGTCTATAAAAATTTCTGTTGATTGCCCAAGAGGTAACGGGAACTCATTTTGCCAGATGATGTTAACTTTTATGGGTTAAGGTGGTGAGTTACCAGGAGCCACAGCTGTGTGTTTTATGCTCAGGGCACTTTTTAAGCAACTCAGTATATTAAGAACCCTGACATTCACATCTGATGTAAGAAAAATTAACAAAAGGGAAGAGAAATGATAAATCATTATGTATTAAAATATTAGAACTGAAAAATGAACTATGTTAATATTCTGACATATCACTTATGCATGTATTATACATAATAAGTTCAGGTAATTAGAATTATAGCAAAGAAATTAAGTTATTAACATGAGCTGCCAGTAAAGTGTAAAGAAAGCTGTTGTTAAAGCAATGGCCTTTGTAACTGAGATTTGCTACAGCTCTTGGTTAAGATTATTTGCAAGGTGAAAAAAATATTAAAATCACTTCTATACGATGGCTTGGACACATAGTTTGAATATTTTTATTTTATATGTGTTTTTAGAAGTTTGTATAAGTAGCAATTGCAAAAGATTTCTTCAGGATGAAATTTAGCTTGGAATATGGGGGTCTGCATGAAGCAATCTTGTGCATTTAAATAATAATAATAAAAAAAGACAAACCAGACATTTAAAATGCTTTAGATCGTCTTCGGGTTAGAAATTTAGAAAATATTTTCCACCTCAAAAATCCAATTTTGGACTCAGTAAAAAAAAAGAAAATACTGCTTCTCAACATGTTAAAATATGCCATGAGTTAACAAAGCAATTATATAATTCTGAAACAGATTCTTTACTCATCCTGAAGTGCAGAATATATAGAATACTCATTTTGGTTAAACTACCAAAAAGAAGGCAAATACTGGAACTGCAGACCTTCGAAACAGACCACACTTACTAGGTCAAAAACCTAAAATGCAAACCGTAAGTGGAAGATTTAACTGAAGCTTCTCTTTCTTTCTTTCCAGTTTACCTCTTTTATCAAAAAAACCACCAAAACTTTATTTGACAGAATGTTAACAGTTTTGAAGGAGGTTTTTGAAGGAGGAAGTTGTTTTCAGTCCTTTCTACCATTTGTATGGACAAAATTAAATGTTATAAAACCAAAAGCTAGATTGATCATTGCATCCTCATTTCTCTCAAGAAAGAAAAGCATAATTAAGGATACCACTTTCTCCAAAGTATTGCTATTTTTATCTGAAAGGGATGTGTTTTATGTAACACAAAACCTTAATTCCTATGAGACAGCATAACAAGAGATCCTTAGGTACTAAAAGCCATCACTGAATGGGTTTAAATGTCCAGTTCCAGAATCATCATCCAAAAGAACTTGCTAGTGCCGTATCTACCAAACTAAGTCATTGCTTGTGGAAAGAGGAATAAATGAGGGTGCTAGTTCCTTTGTAATGCCAGTTGACCTGGTCTTTTGCCCTGGTAAGAGACAGGAAGACTTTAGAGAAGTTAAAGCTGAGGGAACCTCTACTCTTGATGGTTCATATACTGGAGGTAACAAAATTGACTTCCTGAAACTGCTTTGAATAGATGTAGACACTTCCATGTGAAGCGTGACTGTTTCTAGAGCTGAGCAGTACAGTTCAGTAAAGCCTCTTCACATGTCCTCCATGTTATACCCGTGTTGTTTGTTTTTTTTTTTTTTCTATGAATACTTCCCATAAAATCCTAATTTTTTGTATCACTTGACATACATTGAGCCACACAAAGTATGCAGAACAACAAAGACAGATATCGAGCTCTGAACCACATATTTAAAAGCCTGATAAATGAAAAGTGCTAGTGAACTAGTGAAAGCTAGTGGAAAAAACCTAGTGAAACTAGTTTTACACATTATTTAATTTCACTGCAATCAGATAATTTGCACTGGAACATCCCTCTCAGCATGCAATTCCTACATTTGTTGAATTTTCAGATATTTTTTTAAAGTCTGCCAAAGAACTGTTAGTGTTTCACATGTCAGTGACACCTGGCATCCACAGTGACTCTGCAAAATTTAATGGCAGCAAGGGAATTGTTATTGTCTATTGCTTCACTGGTCCATGAACTGAGGAGTTCCTGAGAAAGTCTTGGCACAGTGCAGCAAAGCAGCTGTTAGGCCCCATTGTTGTCAAGAATACACATTTTGACAACTACTAATCATGTATTTACTCTGAACAGTGAATAATCTTATACATTTATTATTCTCAGAATATATTTACCCAACAAGTAATGGCAGCTCTAAATGAGTTTCTTATGTCCTAGCAAGAAAACACAAACAGTCATTAATTAGTTTATTGCTATTTAGTCACTATTTCTTTATTTCCCCAAGCCATTCATTAAATGCCTCAAGCACATAACGGCAGGTAGCTTCTCATGGCATTTATGGTTATCAAATTTCTGGCAAAATTCCTTATGAACTATTCTAGGCAACCTCAATTGTCTTTAAGATGAGAGATCTACTTTTGTCTTGAATTGGGAACAATTTAAAAGACAGAAAAATGGATGGTGTAAGTAAAACAAAATGCTACAACAATTGAACAGGTTCAAGTTGGTGGTTATATATTTTCTGTTAGAAAAACCCAAAACAGAGTTGCTAAGCTGTCTAAATTGCATAGCATTATTTAGGTTTGTCATGACAGGCAATAAATGCAAGCCATTCCTGGGAAGCTAAAGAAATCTTTCTGTAGTGATGGTATGACGGATGGCAGATGAAACTAAGTTGTGATCTATATAGGCAAAGACAGCAAGTAAGGAGTCGTTCAGCTTTTGCAGATTGTTTGGACTGTAAGGACAACAATTCAGGAAAACGGGAACTGATGTCGTATAGAAATCAGAAAGTTTAGGATCAAGTTCCTGAAAACTGATCAGAGGTTATAGGAAAGGTTACGTGTGGGGAATACATCACAGTGGGAACCCTGGACACAACGTTGCCATGTTACGCAAACTCACGATACATGTATTGCGTTTTAGAATAACACAGTTCTTAACTTTTCCCTCTCTTGCCAAAGATTTGTACATTCTAAAACATTTCTAAAGTTGTAAACCACATAAATATTCTAGAGCTATTAATTTTACATAAGCGATACTCAGCATAGAAGCTGGTAGTAGGTCAAAATCTGAGATAGGTTTAATGTATGACGGAATGTATTATCAATTTTATACTTAGGAACTCTTATCTAAGATGTCTGAATAATGAATTGGGTCTGTATGACTATATCAGTTTATACTCGCAAATTATTCACTTCTCAGAAATATCTTTCCTATATGAACTAGGCAATGGGTAGACAAATGGTGATCAATTTACCTACTCTAGGGACAATTAAGTATTAAACCCATTCAAAATGCATAAAAATATCACAAATAATATTACAATTGAATAAGTCATCTGTATGTCCTTTTTGTTGCACTAGAGAAATACTGCAATAATTCCTTCGTACTATGAGATTGCTGAATGAATGGCACCATTTTTTTTTCTATTTGCTTCTCCCTCAAGTAAAATAAATCATAATGAATGATAAACATATAAGAAAGGAGTGCTACACTATTTGGAAATGATGATAATTAAAAACTGTATTCATCTGCACCACAACAACTCTCTTGAAGCAAATCCAGCGGCAAAAAAATTTCATCATATCATGGAGTCTGGAGATCACACCTGTTGGAGAACGGCTTGCAGAGAGCAAGGCCATGGGTCCCTGCAGAAGCTGATTGCAGCCATCTGAGGTAAACAAAGGAATAAACCCAGGGTACAGTTATGCCAAACAACAGACTGTTATGTTAACAAAGAGAGAAACTGAGGTACACAATGGCCTTGATGGTAAAACAACCTTGGGAAAGGAGGCAGGCCAGAAGAGGGAAGATGTTGTGACATGTCTGAGATGCCACAGGGGGCTAGGATATTATAATGTAGCTTTTTACATGTATCCAATAGATTTGTGAGTAGTATGCATGATTATTGTAGAGTGCTTATATAAGGTGTGATTTCTGTCAATAAAGTTGAAGCTTGCTCTATCATTCACATTGAATCGGCTGCTTGCTTCCTCCGCCCGCCGCACACACCCACCTTCCTTCTGACCTCAGAGCACAGGTTTATCAATTTCCACATTTTATATAAAATTTCAGTTTTATACATGAGATAAATAACAACTAAGTTAGCTTAAAACTGGAAGAGAATGACTTTAGATGGTAAGAACACCAAAAGTTTTCAACTGTGTATAAAGACCCCGAGAGCACGTCCCCACCAGGAGGTCTGTTGCTGGGACTCAGGACCAGGTCAGCAACGATGTGGCTGCCAGCTGTGTCCTTGTCCCCCAGAGAGGAGCTCCCAGGCAGGGCAGCGGGGAGCCAGCACTGAACCCCTGCCTGTGGGAGCTGCTTTCAGCTGAGGCTCTTGCCTTTGATCCCACCACAGCCTTGTATTGGGCCATGGACCCTGTTAATCCATGCCCCAGCCCACAGACTGACATCCCGGCCTGACCTCAGCCCTGTCCCATCACTATGGCCATGGCTGGCAGCGGCAGGGCTGTTTCACTCTGACCATGGTCACCAGGCTCCTGATCCTCTTTCCTGACTTGACCTCAGCCCTGCTCCTTCCTCACAGGGGTGTGTGATGGCAGGGGCTGCCCCTGCCTCTCCCCTGCCAGCTTGTCCCAGTACATTGGTGGGAGGTAGTGGGACAAGACCAGCCCTGCCAGTCCTCGTGGACATCTTTTTTGCCAATTATCAGGCCTAGCATAAAGGACACAGCCAGCATAAAGATGAACCAATAACCAAATTGTATTTGACACAAAAGGGTCAGTCCATGGGTGAGTGCTGGGGGTACAAACAAGTCAATCAGATTATACATAATTAACATCAATCCCACTGACCCCAACAACAACACCGCACGACCAACAATGGGTGGAATAAATGGTGACATGCAGTCTCCCATAGAAGGGACGGGAGACAACGAGTCAACAAATCAAACACTAAGACCAAGGAAGCCACATACTGAATCTCCACACAGCCCGTGTTTACAAAAGCCAGACCTGAGTGGAGCCCAGTCCCAGGGAGGCGGGAGGATCCTTCCCCAACAGGGAACTCTGCACAGGGCATCCCCCTCACACACAGACACTGCCCCTCCTGCCAGGGGTCCCAGCTGTTATCCCTCAGTGGGACACCTGACCTTGGGTTACTCACTGCGGGACACCCGGGGCTCCTTTACCCCATGGCTCTGTCTGCCAGGCTGCCCCACCCTGGGGGGAAGCCTAAAGGGAAACTCACCCCCCCCTTGGGAAGGGCTGTGGGAATCACCCAGATGTCAGCCTGAATGTGGGGCTTGGGGCTGAAACTCCGCAAATTTCAACATCCCAGGTGACTCCCAGCCCCTAGGGAGCAGCCACCCTCTGTGCTATGCTGATGAGAGATTATAGTTACTCGAAAAAAAAAACAAAACAACTGATGAGAGGAGAGCAATAAAAGATTTAAAAAATTTTTAGTTGTGTATCTGCTCTGAACAAACTTTGCATTTTGTTTGCTGCACAGATCCTTCTATATTGTTCCTCACTGTGAGCAAAAATCTAAACATTTGAAGTTCTCTCAAAGACGGTGGATGCAATCTTAGGTTTGTTGTTTCTGAAATCGAAAACCTTTGTCCAACAGTGAGAAGATTTTTCACTGGATTGGGATTAGATCATTCCCAAATAGCACTGCTGCAGATGAAGCAGGGTATTTCATTAGACAGACATTAATCTTGAACAGGTTACCTACTGCCTGAATAACAATTATTTCTTTATGCTACAAAAACCTACTTTTATTGAAAATACAAGGTTCAGTGATGGTTTCTATGAGTGATCACATATAATCACCCCCCCCAAAAAAAATGTAACTGCACTGATGATGGTAGTACAGCATGGATGATCATTAATTATTAGATTAATTCGTTAGAAGCACACAGGATACAGTCCTAATGTTAATTTAAATCCCAAATAGAACATAATGACATGCAGGCCATATTATTACCCGCACAGAAAACCACTGGTAAGTTCTTGGCAGGAAAGCATGTAAGTACTTGGTTGGGGCCACTGGTCTAACAGCAGGACTGCTGATAGCGAAAGTGGGCTAAGTTATTTTAACAAGCTGCTAATATAAATAATTTCTTATTATACCATGGCTAAATGAGAGAAGTCATGAGGTATAACACTTAACTGCCTTAGGATAAGCCTGGAGACATATGAGTTAAAAGGAAGAGGAAATGAATCTTTGAGCAGCTAAGCACAGTTAAAATCAAAAGACATACAAAATACTACAACGCATGACTGGCCTTGAACACAAGCAAATGTCGTACTAAAACAGAGAATACAAGAACACTGATGGTTATGAATAACTTCAAAATCTACTATTTTAAAACGTTGTGATGTAGAATCAAAGTAATTCATTTTGGTTGCTTATTTTTAGCCCCAAATCCTTTCTGTTTTCAGTCAGTCTGACATCACCTTCTGTCTTTAGCAGGAACGCTGTCCTCCCCCATAACCTAAACAGAGATGCACTTAATCTTCTTTTGGGGCTAACAAAACCATTCAATGTCTATTATTTTGAAAAGACTATAAGGATTCATGATGAAATATTTGATTAACTCATCATCAAAACATTTGAATTTGCGACTCATAGTGGATTTTATTTTCCATTTCCACTTCCCAGAGTCTCAGGAGGAGACTCACATTGCTACAGTAAGCTATATGGATTCACAATGCTTCCTTTTTCTTTTAACACTTTCTATGATGCTTATTGTTATTCTTTCTCCTTCGCCTGCTTCTCCAGCCTCCAATTAAAGGCTGGAACAATTAGATTTTATTGAATTGTAAGTTCGCTAATTGAATAGATATATAGACAGTTGAAAGCACCAGGATTCTCTACAGGGTCTTGTTTATCAGTGTCTAAATCTTGGTTAACAGCTTGCTACCATTCTAAATATACAAGTATTTATTTAAGTATTTATGTACAATGTTTGTTTACCATGGCAACTGCTATATCAACTTGACATACACAGAAGTAATTTTATTCTGATACATTTACCTCTTTGTTAGGTTTCATCCATATTTTATGGTATTTAAAGAGAACTAACAGCAAATGCTCAATATATGTCTCGACTTATTTTAATGTGTAAGAGGTACTTGTCAATTTTCTAGTACAATGTATATGACTAAACGCATTTGCCAAACACAGAACTGGTCAAACAGCCAATTATATCAGCTGGCGGGAAAAAAATCATGGCAATCTTTGAATATTACTCAACCCGTGGGTTCCTCTATTACCAAAGAGTGTCTTTTTAGTTTTCTACTTTTTGAATTTATACCCCAACTACAATTTTGAAAGAGGAAATATAAACAGGAAAATATATTTATCCCAGTGAAAATATAGTTTCTCTAATTATCTTTTACTACCATTTTTTCTTACATTTCAGACTCCATGGTCAATAGCCTCTATATTCTAAGTTCCCTTAAAAATTAATCCTGCTCTGTTCCAGACCTCTGGAAGAACCTAGTCCACATCTGAATGCATCTCTGCAAAAGCTCCAGACCTGCTCAGAGCTGAATACTCAAAACACCTTTTCAGATCTTTGTCCTAGAATCCAATGCCATGAAAGAAAGAGGTTACACAACTGAACAGTTAAACTGTTGTAAATTCCCAGTGTGTTAACTGACTGGACTGTGTCCGCAGTTCACTGAAGAGACAGGGCCCACATCCCTCCTCGTCTGCATCCATGAGCATGGCCAGACTTGTTAAATCATGTGCTATATTTGGATATATAGATCATGGCCAAAGTAAAGAGCAGATGGACACACATACAGTTCACAGAAATATAAACCCACAGTTCAGAAACACAAAGGATAATTGGTGATCTATCTCTGCTTGACCTGTTCCACTGAATTTCATCGACATCTGATTTACTAGTGAAATCAGAAGATGAAGAATATACAGCCCTGGAACTGCCAAAATTAAGGCAGACCCCAAAGGGAGTTTGCAGGGTTAAAGAGAATAATAACTACAGTGAGAATAATAACTACAGCAAGAATAATAACTACAGCATGACTGGAAAGGAAACGGGATATAATAGGATAGGTGTAATTACAGAAGGCAAGAAATAATTCAAGGCTGCAACATCATGAGAGTAGAGTACCAGGAGAGATTAGAGGGAGAAAGAAATAAGACTGGTCATGAAGTATTGTATACACTGTTGAGTTTCCAGTAGGGAATAATTCATTTATGCGATTCAACTCTTTTCTCCCTCATCACAGCCAGAAATCGCCCTGAGTTAAACAGAGGACAAAATTAAGAGATACTGTGAATTCTACAGTATCTTCTGTACCAGCAGCCATGATCCGGTCCCTCCTGCAGCAAATGAGTAATACTTAATAACGATAATACTAATAATTAATATTAAAATCTTAGTGAAGGTTTATTATCTTCAAGTCCTATTAAGTAATTAACCAATTCATTAAGATTGCTAGAGTAAAAGCAAGCAATAAAGTCAGAGACACACTCTACAGGTCCAACATTAGATCTATTTCAGCAGTAAAAAAAATTTAAAATTTATTGCTTAATGCAATAATGATCTAGTCCTACAGTTAAGCAAAACAAACCTGAAGAACACATTTTTTTTGAAGTTCTTATCTTTTCAGAATTTGCGGTTGGGTTGTACAATTTCAGCTGGGAAAAACTGTACAGGGATACACATGTGCTTGTTTGAGATAAAAGCGTATCCTGCAAACCCTACCAAACAATGGTAAAACCATAAATTTCATAAAACAGAGATAAACACTGATCTATTTATTATACACAGTTACAGTAATCCTGATCAACTTTTTGAATTCAGTGGATGAAATCCTACAGTTACACAGCTAAAAAAAAAGAAATAAAACCCAAACCAGAGCAATTACCTAGTTACTAAGAAGCCTTGAGTAAGAAGGGAAGTAACGAAACCAACTGCAAAGTATAAACACGTCCTAACTGGACGAGAAACTAGTTTCCAATGCACAACATTTCATGTCAATATTCTCTTTTGTGTTCTTAAATTCCCTTTCCTTTTTAGGGGGACCCAGGGGGGCCACAGATTTCCCAGTAAAATCGGTGGATACATTATCAATATTAGCTTTCAGGCAGTAGGCCAGTGTAAAGAAAACCAAGTAGAAATTTTATCTTTTCTGGGAAGACTGAAATGTATGTCAAGTTCAGAGTTCATGTAGACTTGTTTTGCATGGTAGTAAATTAAAATTATTCTAGTGAGGCATACTTCCCTCTTCTACCTTAGTCTGCCTGAAAACATTTTTCATATTAGATCATTTAGATCAGGTTTGATAACTTTCATTTTGTTACACTGAAGTTTCAAATGCAACTTCTGCTTTCATTTTATATCTTAGTTTTTTTACGGTCATCATAAATCAAGAGCTCTACTTTCTCTTATTTTACCTTTAATTTTGTGTTTGCAAGGTCACAACTTTCTGTTCTTCATGCTAATGAAATGCAGAAGTGTCTTAATTCAGTAGGGCTGAACAGAACTAGTACTGCTGAAAAAGAGAAAGAAGTAAAGATTCCACCTTCTACCCATAGAAAAACAAAATTTGGTGAAGTATTTTCTGAAAATTACACGTTATTTCCTCCTTTCAATTATTCTCTTAAAATTACACCTTATTTCTTCCTTTCATTTATTCTGTTTCCCAAACTTAAGATATGAACAAAGTTTTGCCTTACTTGCAACTTGCTTCTTTGCCCGAGAACCCCACCTCTTGAGAGACTGCTTGTAGTATGCAGTATTTTAAGAATGTGTTTCTAATTAAGTGAACAGGTGGCTTCAGCCAGCAGGAACTACTGAGCAAACAAACCCGGTGAGAGCTGGGACTAGTTGTAGCAGATGGTGTGGTCTTTGTACCACTTTAATGAAGACTGTGCCTGAGCTCTCTGTTGGGTTTAATAGAACACTTTCCTTATCGTTTGTGCAACTACATTTACACCAAAAAATAAAAGAAATTATGTCTAGATTACAAAAGCAATACGTTTTGTGTACCCTGCAAGCACACCCTTATCTGATAAGTATATATTATGCATAACGAAATTCAGTTAAAAGGTCAATTAATACCTAACACTATTATCTATATCCATCTACCAGTACAACATACTGTTGTAATATTTGTATCATGCTAGCAATCATCTTGTGAAACTTTGCACAGACTTTAACAGTCTTTAAGCAGCAGGTAAACGTCTATAGATTTTTAATACTGTTTTGCCAACCCCTGTTTCTAAATTAATCTATCCATGGTTTAGAATACATTTATTAAATTACAAAATTTCCTCTATAGATTTTCGTGAACATACTCCAAATCAGAGTTTACATCAGGAATGGGAAAATTTGTTCAAATTTTTTAATGAGGATTAACATTCTATCTTGCATCCTCCCACTGACTTAGGTGAGGGTGATGAGAAAGAGTAGTATAAAAAAAAGTTTCAATAGAGAAATGACCATTCTAATTTGAGTAAGGATTGAAAAGCAGGGAAAAGAATGGGCGAAGAGAAATTTCCAATACCAATTCAGTAAGTGAATTCAGAAATGCCAATAAATTACACGTTTGTACAGGGCAGTATTATCACAGACAGCTCCTGAATTTATCAGCTGTTCATATATATAGTTTTCCATTCAAACGTTTCCTAAAATGTATCCATATGAAACATAGTTCAAATACCTTAAAAGAATACACTGCAAACTGGTTATCCAAAGTCAGAAACCGCTTACTTATCTGAGGTTCACCTGGGAGGTAAACCTCCCTCTTGCTACATGGTTGTTTCAGGCAAACAGTGTCAGTCTTCTAGAGTAAATGTTTGGTGATATTGAGAGTAAGTTACACAGTAGCGATGCAGGAAAAGTAAACCAGTGAGCAGGGAGTTAAAAAAACAACCAACCAACCAACACACCCCAAAAGTATGTGGAACGTGTAAAGGAAACACAAATAGCGTTAGGGATGGAACCAGATAATTTCCTAAAATGCATTTTGTGGTCTAATTCCTTTTCCTCTCATATGTACAGAAACACGTTATGAGAACAAATTTGAATCTGATGTATAAATCTGCACACTGTCAGAAGAGAGAGAAAATGATACACCGATTTAAAAGTCATGTAGATGTCTGGTCATTTTTTATTTTCACAAATTTCATTCTGTCACTAAGACAATTAATACACATAGTGGCCAGCATATATGGCATCTGAAATTGAGGGCAGATGCCATTTATCTCTACATGCATGGGAAAATTATTTTGGTTTTATCAAATGGAATAGATATTTGGAAAGATGAGAGATTAAGATAGCAGCTAAGGGTGCCATGTATTTTGATTACATCTTTGTTCCTATTAATTATTATATTTGCTAACGTGCTATAGTGTAGTCTGGCTATGTCTTAGGCTTGAATACAAACCCATGGGAATGCAAAGTATTTAAGTAATTAATTGAATCATTTACTATTACAGAATCACTCACAAAAAAAGTATACCCATTTCAAGTTGTCACACATTATATATATATATATATATATAATTTTTTTTTTTTTTTACAAGGCTTAAAAATATTACTGATGTGGAAAAGATGGACGCTCATAGAAACAGGTAAGATGGATGGATCAGAAAATGAGAGTAGGAAAAACACCCTTTTAACTCTACCAGTTTTACCATGAGCAGCACTACAGCATGATTGCTATAGTATCGCTTGACAATGCATTGAAAACCATATTCTACCCTATCTTTGTGCAAAAATTCCATTGATAAGGGAAAATAAAGATACAATATGGCCTCTTGTGTATATAAATACTCCGGTATGTAATAATTTGGCTGGAATACTGC
Source organism: Athene noctua (assembly GCF_965140245.1). Taxonomy (NCBI): domain Eukaryota; kingdom Metazoa; phylum Chordata; class Aves; order Strigiformes; family Strigidae; genus Athene; species Athene noctua. Next base: position 20,905,113 of record NC_134047.1, on the reverse strand, counting down.
AAGAATCATAGTATACACAACTCATTATTCTTACTCTTCATATCACTGAACTTGTCTTGCTAGTTCTATTTATTTTTCACTGGAGTAATTCTTTTGGGAACTTCAAAGCAATTAGTTCAGGAGCACATGTTAAAGGGTGAAGAGTTTCAATGTTGCAGCAATGTAAGATAACTATAGATCACAAAATCTGTCATGGAATAATGCAATCAAGAACAAAGCAAATTGAAGCTTTGTTTCCAAAAGATAAGAATGCAATGGAATGCATCACTAGCTCCTCTTATTTCTTGTGCTGTCTACCTAAATGAGACTCCCTGCTTGCATATTTCAAAGTCATTGGTTAATTATCCTGTAGCAAAACCACATTTTGGGTACTGTGATTTGAACATAATGATGTGACTATAATTTGAACAAATTAGAAATATGCAAAGTTGAATACTTGATTTCTAGATATAATCCGGTAATTAAAAACATAACAAATCATTTAGCAGGAACGTTGCCATTGTTGCTGAGAAAACCTGCTAATTGCAGTGCCTGTATATCCCCCACATTTGCAGTGCTTTACTCTAACCCCAAATCAAGATCCAATGGCAAAAAATAATAAATTAAAAGGTATATTTCCAAGACTTGTAAACCATACAGACAACACTGAGTAAGAAACAAACAGGGTGGACTAAACAGACGTCACTTGAACTGTCAATTTAATGTATGTTTTGCACTCCCTGTACAACAGGAAACAATAATTGCCCGTGTGTGAAGTTATACAGATAATGTGAGAGTATAGTAAATATAAGGAGATCATCAAATACAAAATGAATGTTGAGGAATATTTCTTTTAAAAATATGCTGTTGCTGTTATCCTGATAATTTTTTATAATCCTGATGAAAGAATTTTTGCGATCAATTCACCCAGTTGAAACATATTTCTGGTATTTTTGATACTGGGTATGAATGTTATTTTTCCTTAATAAAGTGACATGATTCTTGATGGATTTTGTGCATCAGCCTTTACAAACTCTTCTAGGAGCAATCCCTGTGGCAGCTACTCTCAGGTACTCAAGGTTATTATCACTGAATGTTCTTTCACTGGGAGACCAAGCATCCCTGTGAAAAAGGCCTGCTCCAAACTCAGCAATACAAAGGGAAATAGCAATGGCTATTCTACAGCCCCCTGAAATTACACACAGCCTTTTATTCCCTGCCTTCAGTGTGATTTCAAATCCTACAGTGACATTGGGTATGCTATTCCCTGATAGACAAAAAAAAAAAAAAAAGTAAGCATGCTTCAAGTGTATTGAAAATGCATGTTCAGCAGTACTGTTCAGCCATGAATATTGTTCAACAATGACCGAAAAGAGTGGATGAATGATATGAATGTGTTACAGGTCAAATCTGTGATTTGAGAACTCAAATGAAAACTACCTTTCCTAATTTCTTGTTCCCTTAGCAGTCTATCTGATCACAGAGGTAAATCTGTGCTTTCACACATGTCTGTCTGCCTCCAGAAGTTCCAGTGCTCTCTAATTTTTTTCACCCCTCCTGCTATAGGGAAAAACATCCACATTCCTTTGAAATGCAGTGTTGTGCTCATATAGGAAAAATAGTATTAATTATTGACAATGCTCATCACTTCTGTGGTTTTGTCTTGTAGCAGTCAGCTCAAAATCAGCAGCCCTGATGAGTTTAGACTTAACATACTAATAACAAGCACAGGCATGTGCTCAGCTTTTAAGCAGAGACTGCAGTTACTTGAGAGGGATGAGTTGTTTTGTACAGATAATGATTCACAGACTTTGAGTGACTCACCAAAAGTTCACTGACATTGATTGACCCATGCCCATTTATCCTTCCTAAAAACCTGGCTCGGTGTTTATTTCCTTGATACAGAGAACAAACCTCTCCTTAAAATCCACCAGCAACTTGCTTTAATTGTTGGGTGACATAAAAGCACTGAATACTATTGTAACCTGCTTGTCATGTTTGATAAGATAAATTCATCAGCCTCTCTCTTATTTTTTGTCACTGTGACACAATTTTGCAAATAGGTGAAAAGCCCATGATAATTTTTCTCAGGCTATTTAAACACCGAGATTGGTAATTAACTATTAACATCTGTTTTGTTCAAACATTTGTCTCCTGCAAATATTCTTTAAAAACTGGACCTCTGACTTTGTTAAGAGAATTCATCAGGAGAGAGGATTAGGAACTTGAGAATGTTAGATTTTGGCTGGGATTTGGATTCAATATTGTCCATCAAACCTCGTTTTCTTTTGTTAAAACAAGAAAGGCAATGTTGTAACACAATAGTTCAGTGTTACAGCATTCCTCAAAACCAGTACTCAGAAATGACATAAATAATGCAAACAATAGCAGTGCAGAAAAAAAAAAAAAAAAAAAGTCAGAGGAAACACAGATATATTATCAACAAAAAGATATATTCTTAGTGACTTCATGTAATACACTGTCAGAAAGTGCAGTAATAAGTAATACCTATAGCCTGTATACCAGGATGTTAACCAGAAAAATTCAGAAGTCGTGTTCCACATTCATCCACTCTGACACGATCTAAATCCATTAATCTTCACGGATGTGGAAGAACTGACCTCAGTGCCCAGACATGGAGAAGAAAGTATAAATGGAGGGCTGACACACGTGATTGCAAAGACTGCATTGGGTTTAGTTCTGTTGTTCTAGTTAGTTCACATTATGGGAATAGAATGATAGACTGAAGTGCTTGGCGAAAGTCTAAATACATCAGGAAATGAGGAAAAAAATTAGTTCTAATACATGAATCTCTCAATTATTTAGCACTCACAGGCATTAATCATTTCATTAATTCCAGATTAAATACCACTCATTTGACTTTACTACTGTCCATATAAGAAAATGAATTTCCATATACTCACGCAGAATTCTTAAAAGGTAAATCTCATGCTAAGATAAAATAGAACAAGTACCAGACACAAAGAAGTGGAAAAACTACCCAAGTAAGATATTTGAAAATAATTACACCAATAAAAATCAGTCACAAGAATACCAATTAAAAAGGAAATCTGACGTTAAATTATTGTATGTATTGCATATAAAATAAAGCTATCCATGGTCAGGAACTGGCTCAAAAATAAGAACGCTGACGGATACAAGAGAATTTTTGGAATGTCTCAGCCTCTCATTTTCTTAAGAGAGAAGAAAAACCAAAACATCTCTGCCTAAGTATTGTGATATTTTATTTGAGAAGATTCAGGATCATTTTTTCTTTAATTTGTAGTAACTATTTTTTTTTTCTAATTTATCTCTTGAACCAGAGCAGCACACAGAGGATCATGAGGACTGGCATGGAAGAACAGAGACACTTTCCTTTTGCAACAGCTACCTTAACCTTCTGAGACCAAGACAGACCAAAGGAAGGACCAAATCTCAGTGTCATTTCCAAAATCTTTAACACCTATATAACCATTCTGACCTATACTGAAGTTTGTTTTGATTCACACGGAATTCAGTGCTGTCACTCTGGCATTGTTCCTAAGATGTGTCTGCACTAAATAGTATCCTTTTTCCTCACTTCAGTGTTTTTTTACACTTGAGCTGACTCAGAAGCTAAAACTGGAAGACGCTTACACACAGGAATTCAGTAGCCTACTGACTGTGAAGACAGAGATGACGATGCCCAAGTACTGACAGGTCTCTAATGCTGTCCTACAGTACTTGCTTACATCTGGGGAGAAGGACACAAAAACTCTCCCACAGTTGTCTGGAAAAGGATGAGTGGCATAGCCTACTGAGAAACAAATAACCTTAGGGCACACCCTCAGAAATTCTTCCATCTTATGTACATAAATGCAAATCTAAACATGGCTTCGGTAACTCAGGTCTGGTTTTCCATGCAGCTGCAAATACACATCAGAGACTGAGTAATCAATATTCAAGTTTAAGCCACTCACTCAATTTGCTATTTATTTTGTTTTTCTTATTTAGGAAGCTATTTGTACTGAACTACTAAACTCATATGCACCGAAGTACTAAAAGCAGTAAAAATTTTGAGTACTGCTATTCTTAACAAATCATGACATGTAATAGTTCATTTTTCTTTTCTTTGCATTGCATTTCAATGTGATGACACTTTGGAGGTTATTGAAATTATTGTTCATGCCCTGAATACCTAGTTACACAGAAATGTGTGATTCAAATTATTAACTAAAATGAAAGGAGAAAAGATGACAACATAAAGGGTCTTATTTTTAATTCTCTTTGCAAATCTCAGCAGTTAAAAGCCAGATGAACAGAAATCAGTTAAGGTTCATTACAGTTACAATCCATCCAGAGAAAGAGAAAGATAGAAGCTCTGGTACATTAACTTTTACGCTTGTGACCCAGTAAATAATGTTCTAGTTAGAGCTACGACTTCTTGCAACTCAAAGCTCATATAATTTCTATAATAATGTATTAATTTTTTGCATTGTTAAGTACTGCTAAATGCAGATCTGAAAGATGTCAAATCGAGAAGCAAAATTAGAATATTTCTTCTAAGAAAATCACAGATGTATATTCAAAATTCTTAACCATGATGAAAGCTTAAATAAATGAGAAAACAAGGCCGTCTGTCAAATCTACAGCAATCCAATTGAAAAATCAAATTTATGATGAGTCTAACGCAGATGACATGCTTCCATTTTCTCTTCACACATGGGAGAGACTAGATTTTCAGTTAGCTTGGATCATTTAACCAGTGCCTCTGTAATTCAGAGGCAAGTGCTGAGCGTGTTACCTGAACAGACAGCAGAGGCGGAGGTGGGGGTTGAGGGAGGGAGTTTGACATTGTATTTGTCCCCACAAAAGGAATTCTATCATATGACAATCCTGTTTCACTTGCAAGAAAAAAAATAAGAAATTAATTCAAATTCAGTAAATTATATCTAGAAAGCAGATCCATCTTATATTATTATATATATTGAATTATATTCTAATGACTAAAAATTCAAAACCTGTGGCAGTTGCATTAAAAAGATTATCTTTTGAGGTATGTGCCGACTGGTTTAGAAACCTAGACTGGCAAATACAGAGAACTCATTAAAAACACAGGGGACCTTTTACTATTGTTTAGCCAGTAGCATCTAAGTTGCACAGCTGGGGAGCCAGTAACCAGGACGTTGAACTAAAAAGGCAATTAATGAATTTAGCATCATAAGGCTTGATTCAGAGGTTAAATTAACACTGTACATGGTCTCAACTGCTAGAGGTAGGTCTCTGTTGTGGATGAAAATGAACATCCATTGTTACCAATGTCTGGTAAACTTCTCAGTTGCAGGACTTACAGTATACACAGTCAAGAACACAAGGATGGAGTTTTGTCTATTCAGTTCAACACACAGTATTTCAAGTTCTGCAAAGCTCTGTGATAAATTCAGGTTATAATTCAACCTCACTTTCCCACTCTTCTGCAGGTTGTTTCTTCTATAGAAGACTTTCAGCAATGGTAAACATATACTGTATTAATTAATTTTTCAACTAATAATAGAGACTGAAAATTTACAATAAGCAGTACCTTCTTCAAATTTAGATTAACGTTATATGACATTCTGTATAAACAAAGAAATTTAGACCTCACCACTTAGTAAATATCTTACTACAAATGCAGTCTACTATCATTTTTTTATATGCATAAGGGTAAGAACAAGACCACATTAGTTGAATAAGACCACATTAGTTTACCATACAAGGAGAAAATAGAGATGGGAAGGGAAGAAAGTAGATCTAGATGTATGGTTTCATCCTCTTTGTAACATTTTTTCCTTTCTGACATTTTTTTCTTTCTTACACAACCACTAAGAGGACTCTGTCTACAAGTTCTCATGTAAAAATAAAACAATCACGAGAATGCAATGAATATTAGTAATGTCTTCCAGTTTTTTCTTCTTCATCTCATTTTAATATTTTAAAAATATGAGTTTAAATTATAGAATCATAGAAACACTGGTTGGAAGGAACCTCTGGGTAAAGCAATACTAAATCAGATCAGCCTTGTGAAGCTTAAAACCTCCAGACTCTCCGAGGAACCCATGACAATAGTCCTTTACCATCCTATGGAAGAAGTTGTCTCCAGTGTGTACCATGAATCTCTGCACACCTGATCTTGTAGCTCCTGGTCTGTACTTTACTCTCTGTCTCTATGTAAAGGTGCTGGCTTCACTGACTTTGCAACTCTTCTTCATATGGTTGATAAGTGCCTGATGCCCTGTAAGTGTCACCTTTGCCAGACTAAACAAGTCCAGCTCACTCAACCTCTCCTCATAGGTCACATGCTATAGGCTCCATATTTATGCCCTATCCAGTTTGTCAATACCCTTCTTGAACTAAGGGGCCAAAACGTAAATGTAATATTCCAGATATCACCAGCAACAGATTTCCCAGTTGTAAATAATTATCTGGCTCATCTAGTTTAATACAGGCTATCAGATAACTGATACATGTACTTCAGTGTAAAGTCCTTGCATATATACCTTATTCAGACCTAAAGTATAACCCAGGTAAGCAATCTGCTCAGGGATGATGTATTTTTATAGCAAAAGCATGAGCTTTCCTGAATTCCTGAGGTGCTTTATGTGCCTCTCTGAATTGTTGAGACCAAAGTCTGAGAAACCTCTTTCCGTTACAAAGGTCCAAAAAAGAAACATGTCAGAACAAAGACAGACTGCATCTAATCCTATTAATGCTGTGCAAAATCAATCTCCTGAAGCTTTCTAGTGCTTGCAAACATGCAGTTAAGATGCCTCTGGTGATGGACAGAAATTGCAGGTTTTCGTCCCAATTTTTTAGCTGTTTCTTATTTCCATTCTCTTCGCTTTTGCTGAAAACTGATTGACTGTAAAAGATCTACTGCAATGTCAGCCTCCCGTTAACAGCTGGGAAGTCACTTTGTCTTACCTGCAGTCACAAAGAAACACAAGATAATCATATTGTGACAGCCATACCCAGCAGAGAGAAAGAAAAGCAAATCTCTTTTAATTATTCTACTCTGCCCATTTCAGCCCTTACCAAATTTCCCAACAGCAGAAGGAAGAACATTCCTTTTCAATTCCAATAATGGCTGGATAGCCAATAGAAAAGTTTATTTTCAGCTCATAAAGCACATTTTCAGGATAAAGGTAGAATTTTCCCTTCTGTGCTACTAAAAGTATATTCTACAGTTTTCATTAATCTCTCCCATTTTAGGGGAAACAGTTTCTCAACTTTCCAATAGTGCTCCCCATACTGCATATCTCAAGGTACTGTTGAACTAGACAAGAATATCTCAGACTGAGGAATTCAACAGGGAAAAAAATACAAAGAGGCAATCCTGCAAGACAAAAGCCTGGAACTGAACAGCATTAATGTCATGTAATTTAGCTGCCAGTTTCTACAAGCATTGAATGTAAATCACAAATTCTACTGAAACTGAATTTCGTAATTAGAAACAGAGGGAAGGAGCATAAAGAAGATAGTCTCTTTCTCTTCATTGCCTCTGAACTTCTTGTTTCCATAGGTGCTGCTTTTCATTTAACAGAGACATTAGCATAGAAATAATCTGCATCAGGTCTGTTTCAAAGCTCTCCTCAGTCCCAGGAGTTTTGGCTGCCTAAATGTATTAGGATCAAAAATAATTTGAGTCATTATATTTTAGATCCCAATTAGGTAAAGAAAATACAACTTTAATTTTATTAATAAACATTTACAAAAATATTATTCCTGTTATATTCACATAACATTAGAGTGCCTCCTCGTCACAGCAGTTCATTCAAAGAGCTAAAAAAGATACAAAAAAGATCACTAACACCAGTAGATTTCCAATAAAACTATCATGTCCAAGTCAGAACAACTACCTACAATTTCACATTCCACATGGCATGTTCCCTGTAAAGAAGCAGCTAAATGTTTTTTTCATTAAGTATGTCAATAAGTCACAGGTCATTACTCAGAACTCTCTCTCTCAAAAAAAAAAAAAAAAAAAGTTCTGCACTAGAAGCACTATGTTTCACTAGACTAACTCCCAAAGTCTTGGAATCTAACATGAAGTCATCTACAAAAAAAATTAAGCCTGGCCAAGATCATCATGAAATTGGCAATAAATCTGAGATTCTATATAAAGAAAGGGCAGGTTAAGGATACTTTGCCATTCATTTCTCCAGATTGGTAGTTATTTGTTGAAGCATTCAACATTTATGAATTTCTCCAAACCTAAAAGTAATAACTCAGTCAGCCAGACACAGTGTCCCAGAGCCATGAGCCAGTCAGTAGAAAAATAACCAGTAATGAGTATGATGTATTAGTTAGAGCAGATACTCCTAGACTCTTTATTTAGCTCTGCCAGCAATTAGTATGTGACCTTGAACAAATCACTGAGCTAAAAAACAGTTTAAAGCACCAAGTTTATACTGATCATATATACAAATATATTCTAAATCTCATAGATTTTCAAGCATAAATACTTAATTCAGGTTCTCTTAAATGTGCATGTTGTTTCTAAAGAAAGCTGCAAAGAAAGTAAGAAATTTAAGTTCCACACCTACATCCACTGAATGGCTTCCTACTTCTAGCTCCTTTGAAAAAATGTCAAACACAAACTTTTTATGCTACAGAATTTACATTGTGTATATTCTGACAGTATTCTTACAGTGCTGTATAGCAGTACAGACGGAACAGGTCCATCCCACCTCACTCCAAGCATGCCGGGGAGCAGTGAAGCCCAGCTGCTCCAGAAGGGAGTGGAGCCTGGAGCAGAACACAGTAATTAGGCAGTGATCTTACCAACAAGCAGCCAGGGTGCAGAGCTGGGAGTTCAGGTCAGGATGAGGGCCAGAGACAGCGCTCAGCATCGGACAGCATCCAGCAATCACACAGAATGCCCCTAGTGACGGTGTGGGGTGAGGCCAAGCCAATCGAGGAGCAGGTCTGGGTGAGGGTCAGAACGATCCCTGGCACAGACACAGCTCCCATCAGCGAAGGAGCTGACCTTGGACTCAGTCAGCTGAACTCTGACTTAGCCAGCTAAACTCCTGCAAAGAGGATGCTCTCCAGGTCCCAACCAGCGCGCTGAGGTGCTGCAACAAGGAAGCTCAGCGCTCCTCACACATCAGAAAAGAGCGAGGTTCATACACAGGGCATTCCAGTACACCTACTATCTCACACACCTTCTGGAGGCACTCCTCAGTCTCATGAGTTAATCAACTTCTCAGCTGCCTCACGTAAGTGCTGAAGTGAAATTGAACCTTGGTCAACCCATCTTTCCTAAGGCTGCTCACCTGTGAAGAGCAGGTGACTGAACCCAAACTACCGAAATCCCTAGGTTATCAGCAAAGCCATTTGAACCTGATCCTCCCTTTCTGACTCTATCTGAGATCCTGAGCTTTGGATTTCAGGTATCTTTTATTCATGTTTGGGAGGTTTACAAATCACAGTCAAACTGGGTAAGTCCCTTAACAGGTGTTGCCCATGCCATTGAGAACACGGGATCAAGAGCACTACGTAGACACAAGTAGCATGTATAAACTAATATTTTTAAGAAGTAATCTTATATTTGCACTGTTATCAGAGCTTCAGAAATTCTGTCTGTGGCATCCAAAAAAGAAGTCAGCAAGGTTACCATATGCAGATAAAATTAGCATCACTGGTATAATTAGTCCAGAGACCACCCTCTCAGAGGCATAAACCAATCTCTCTTCCAGCTCCTCATCCCGATTTTCCCAAAAGCCCTTTATGACAATGGGTAAATCTGTTTGGCTTTCCACGGCTTCATTTCCCCAGCTACAAAATTGAAAAAAACCCACCCCCAAAGCACAACAGCTTTTTCTGAAGAACACCATCAGTGAAGTACTTTAGGATCATAAGATACAGAGCATCGATAACTGATACTGACTACAAAGTACAGGGAGCCCACCACTCTAACAGCTCCTGCTCGTTTAGCAGGACTTTTGCCTGCGAAGAGAACGCACCGTTAGTTCACTGATTATCTCTCATATTCCAAGTGTATGTCTGCCACTGAATTCAGCTGAGTCATGAGTTATGAAATAGTGAAAGCCCATTTGCATTACCATGAATAAATACCTTGTAAACAAAACGAGTTGGGGTGGAGCGTTATTGTGTGTATGTTTGCACAACATTTTTTTTCAGCAAAGCTCTATGAGGATGTATTAAACTGACATTGATTAAAAGTTACAGAATTCAGTTATATTTAGAACTTAATTTAAAATCTTGAAAACACCCTGAGGCCAGCTGTAGGAAGACAAAGCATCATTTTCTAATTAATTTTAATGGAAGCACTTTCAAATTTTATTTTACTGAAGAGCAACTGAATTTTGAATATTTTTGCAGCCTTTTAGAATGAAAAATCACTTTTGCAAATACAGTTAATCTGAACAAGTTCTTCTCTACAAGACCACCAATTTTTATTTTTATACTATCCTCTATCTCATAATACTGGTAATTCCCTGTCAATCATTGGGTAAAATGCATTTTCCCCCACAATTTTAGTTTAAAAAAACCCACATTTCAAATCCCAAGGAAAAAAGATGTGAAATCAAGCATAAGTAAGTGTCAGCTTTTTAAAGAATTTTTAGAACAATTACAGGAATTCTCAGATGCTTGTTACAGAAACAGAGAAATTTTCTCAACTCACTGAATCTACTTTATCAATCAAAGAGACAAGAATGCTAAAAAAGAAATAAATATTAGGTGATGATCACTGAAGAGATAAGCCATTTAAATTAAAAAGACTACTAGTCTTTTTCAGGTATCGCTTTATTTTCAAACCATTTAAATATATTTGTTCTGGTATTCTTATTTGTCAAATCTTGAACAACAAAGGCCATCTTTTGAGATGTACCCAGGACCCAGTTTGTGTGTCACTGGGAGGTATACACGTATTTCAAACAATCAGGCTAAACGTTTGCTTATTGCCCACTCCATTTATTTAATTATGGGGTTTTTTAAAAAAAAAAACCAAACCAAACCTTAGATACTGAAATACTTATCGATTATCAGAAATGAAAGGAATTTGCGTAAGAATTAATACTCCCAATATATGTCACACAGAGTTGAGACACTGATGTATTTTTATGTTTTGTTTCCTACTATCTTGGGTCAATACCTCCTATTACTTAGCAAAGATGAGAGAAAGAAGAAGAGAGCACCACATTCATGTTCCTCCAGCCTTGACACTGTTTAAACAGCTACGGACAGTGCCTGAAGTTTTAATAACATCAGAACAAATCTAAATTACACTGAGCAATTCATGGTCAAATCAGCACTTTCAGCTCCTGGGTTAACTGAACTGTAGAATAAAAGAGCCATAAGTCTTCCGAAGTGTATCATCTCAGTTGCATGAGCCAAAGGGAAGTAAATTTAGAGGATAGTATGTGGGCTCCCTTTCAACTGAGGGCTCTTGTAAGAGAAATTTTACATTCAGGGCAATGATAGTTCCCTTGATATCAGTGAGTCTGTTTGGGTGTCCCGCAGTGTGATAAGGACTCGGTATGAAACAAACAAACAAACAAGAAATTTAAGCCCACTATTGCAGAATCGTGAGGTTTTCTATAAGCAATTGATTTACCCTTTAAAGTTTGCTTTTATCATGAATGTTCATGCAATTGTATGAATTATTTGTACATTAAAAAAAACGATTATATGTTCATATACAACAATTTTGCATCTTCGTCCACATTCATCCATCTGTGGATAGAAACAATACTGTGTGGCTTATTTGATCAATCATACAAAATTGAAAGGAATAAATAACATCAGTATTGATATATTCACCCATGCCTCTCCTGTGATGGCCATCCTTATTTGAATCAAGGTAAATGTTGAGTAAAATGTGATCTTTTTCCTTGTAAGTTATTATGGAAGCTTCACTTAGGGCTACACAAAACCTTCACAATAACTTGACACTGCTGCAGCATGGCCTCTGCTATCTAAACACTCAAGCTTTCAGGTTCAGAATAAAATATTTAGATTTGGTAAGACAATCTATGTGCGTAAAATGAGTGCCATATGTAAGATTAAGAAGGAAATCAGACAGTACTATCTTACTGTCTTTTTACAGAAACATTATTTTATTACTAATTTAAAATAGTGTACTCAAAAGAGGAGAGGATTGCAGGTTGAACTTCCATGCACTTAAGTTTTTAAAAACTCATGTAATAGCACTAGTAATGCTTAAAGCATATTTCTATAATTAGTTAGCCTGTTTCCATGATTATCATATACATGTATATAGCCATTAATAAAGCTTTGAGATAACAGTTTTAAAAACATCTGCATATCTCAGCTAATTTACTTTGATACTCATTATATCAACAGTATACAACCCATTTTGCTTATTACAGTACTCCAACATTATTTTTTAGGATTTCAGTGTTACTTCCTTTATCATGCTTAATTAAATTTAAGCTATCACCACAAAATAGCTTCCTGCTTTCACATCCTCATGGACAATGGATTTTTTCAAAAACTCAACTTGGAAAAGAAGGTATTTATAGCAATCTGACTTAAGCTTCACTTTGGCTCCATGGTTGACATGAAGCATTATTGGTGTTTCCTTAATTTCTAATTATATTTGCTTATAAAGAAGTTAATAAAATTTTATGCAATTTATTTTGGTAGGATGTCTTTTCAAGGTTCCAGTTTGACGTTGTCTTTCAGATCAAAAAGGAACTATTCAATCGAGTTCAAATACGTTTCAGAAATAGGATGTCAGCAATGTAAGTTAGAAGCATGACTGTAATGAACTGAAGGGTAATCACAGCTGACTCCCATTCACTAGTTCACATTTATCATGAAACTTTCTCTTAAATGAAACTTTGCAATCCAACAGCAATATCTGTCAGCTAAAGGGAGAAATGACAGAATTGTTCAATGTAAGTCTTGTTCATTAGTACTTGAATTTTTTTTTTTTTCCTTTTAAAAGAAAGGATGTCTTATGATTAAAACATTATTATAAATGAGATGGGAGCCTGTCATGTGGAAAATTGAGATTCTCTGGTTCTGGTGAACTGCCTTCCAGCCTGAGGGTTCTTAACTAACTTAAGTGAGAGGCCTTCTTGTCTCACTAGTTTACATATTTAATTTTGCATTAACTGTTTTCATGTAGACCTTTTATCATTTAACGTGCTTCAAGATATAAAATATACTTATTGTCCATTTGCTTTTATTAATATGAAGTCATATATAGGCACGATCATACACAGTGTACCATGTACAGTCACTTCAGTTGGATGAAGACATTCAAATCTATAGACATTACCCCCACTGCAATAGGAGTTTCTTTTTCATGAGTGACTAAAATTTAAAGGAGCTGCACAAGCATAAGGTTTTTATTATCCGAGGGTTTGTTGTTCTTGAATGTAAAAGTTTTACCAGCCACACTCAATGGTTTCGCTAGCACACCATTTTATCCAGTTCTTTTGTGATTTTAACATAGATTAGATTGACAGTAACCACACTTTTCTTTCACAGCCAAGATACATGTTTTCTTATTGGGTCTTGAAGGGATAACATCAATGGCTGACTTCAGTTTTGCAGACTATTCCACTAAATGCACTCCTATTATATTTGTTAATCAGTTCAGTTAAAAGACTTTTGTCAGACCTAAGTACTTTACCTCTACTGGGGGGGGTGGGGGGTGGGGTGGGGGTGGGGGGCGGGCATGTCATGATCTCCAATTTTAGATATTTTTTTCTTTCTTCTTCTTCTTCTCCTGGGAAGATATCTGTTTTATGTTTTAGTAACTGATAGTCACAGGACAAATCCATCCTCTAGTACGCAACCCAAAGGAATATCTTAGTGTAAAAAAAGGGAGAGAACAACAGCAGCAGTCACTTCTAGGATATTCATGCATCATAAAAGATAAAGAAGTCTCCCGAGTGTTTGTACCTTTTTCTAATTTCCCATGTCATAATTGTTTAATGGCACAATGAGTCATGGTGTCTAAGCTCTGTGTCAGCAAGCAGATGCAAATCTCAGTGAAGCCAAAGAGAATGCTACCTATTAATGTCAGGGTAAATCAAGTCCTTTATGCCTTTTACATACCCAATTTTTACTAAGATTGCTGATTAAGCGTGTGTATGACAGTATCCCGCTTTGCTTCAGAGAAACACGGTTGCATGAAGATGGTATTTCTCCATTTAGAAATCACACTGCTGTATGCCACGCAAAGGTCTGCTCACCCCAACGTCTGCACCGAGCAGGCTAACTCAATGATCAGCTCACCGATGGAGGCCAGGTGGGAAGCTCTTCCGACCTGCTGGGCTAGCTCTGTCCTGTGGCTCAGACTGAACCCCAGTGCTGGAAGCTGCTTCCCTCACACACCTTCCCAAGAGAGGAGCAGGAACAGGGCAGCGTGCTGCCCAGCACACACAGCTTTGGCACTGGGCGCAGAAGGTTGGTATCTGTGGCGTGGTGCAATGGGGTGCAAGGCAGTAATGCAGTAGGAACGACAGTGAGGTTAACCAGGGTACATCTGAAGGATTCTAAATCAGCCTAACCAAACATAATCTGGTTAGTGTGATCTTTATGGCACTCTTCTCTCTCACCCCTGTCTGCCCAGAATCTGCATTTCCCACTCAGGGAACTACTTCCTATAGGCAATATGAAGCTTGAGAGCACCTTAATATTTAGAGAACAGAGAAAACTGGGAAATAAAAGGAGAAAGAAGAAGTTAGATCCCTTATGATCTGAATATTGCAAGGATGCAATATTTCTGGATGCAAGGACATAGTTCTTTGCTACTAGAAAACTTCATTTCAGCCATGTACTGAAGTATATCTGAGATCTGTCTCTGTTTAGCAAAATATTTAACTTAATAAATAGGTAGGTGTTGAAGACAATGAGGTAAACAATGCCATCATACAATTCATCTGAAGAAATAGAGGTAATCATCACAGCTCAGAAGACTAAGGAATCCTTGTTTCACAAAGATGTTTGCAACCAATTCATAATTTAAAATAGAAAAAGAAAAAAACCTGAATCCTGTTTGTATATTACTTAAGAGGATAAATTAATGGGATAAATTATTCATTCTGAAATATTCACTGTGCTTTACTAATTATCACAGCAAACATAATGCAGGAATTTAGTAAATTCCACTGTCACATACAGGCACATACAAATGCAAAGACATGCTTGGAGATGCACTGCAGGCAAAAGTGAATGGTAAGAGATATAATTAAAGATGTTTTAATAGGTTTTCAAAGTTGCTAAGATACCGTCAGGTAGCGTAGCACATCTCAGACAGCCACAAATATCCAAGACTATGTCCTAAATATTCATTTCCTGAATGAATTGCTTTGGTTTTGCTTTTCTTTTCTTTTGCATTTCCTTTCTTTTTTCTTTTTTAACTTTCCTGGTAATTGTAAACCTCTTCAGATGAAACATCACCATCTGACAGGAAGAAATATTTGTGTTCGGGATTCACTATATTCACTCAGCAATGAATGAGTTTTTACAGCTTTTCTGAATAATAAAAAAGCAACACAAAGACAAAGTTATCTCCAAAAACATGACTCGTAGCAAAGCAGGCAGCTGAGAAGATATATGTTTACCACTTCTGATACAGTAAGGAAAGTACCGGAGATAGAGCTGCCTTTGACTATCATACCAGGATTTTTATAGTAGCATTACACCTTACTAACACAACTGTGTAACTGAAAAAGAAAATTGAGGGCATTTACATTAGACACAAATATGATGATGGAATAATGTGAAATAAAATAGCTTTACAGATTTGACACAAAAATAATAATCTTGAATAAATGGTTCTGATGTCACTACCTGCCTGAAGCTTATGACAACAGAGCAATTTGATTGAGTGTACATCAGCTAATATTAATTGGTTGAGAGATGGATATTGAATAATTTAGGTGTTACTTTAATCCATGTAATAATAACGCTCAGACAGCAGTATACAAAGGCTTCACCATTTTTAACTACTACCACCTCAACTTCTAGCAAAGATATTTTAGCAAACATTCCTCAAATTATAATGAAAAGCTAAAATAGATACAAATTCCGAACAACAACCACTTCAGTTCTGTTTGCCTCGACACAAAGCAGGATTGAAAACTCCTCTTCAGCTTTGCTTTTGATGTCCATTTTTTGCCATCCAGATGACTGTACAGATGCATTCCAACCCCACACTTAGCAATGGCTGGTTCTTTGAAAACAGAAAGGCAAATACCTACTGAACTTTTCTTTTAAAACTTAACACCCAAGATCAAAGACTAATTCAATTAATTCTAATCTCTAAAGTTATTAGATCTGGGGGCTTTATTATTAACAATTTCTAGGCTTTTAATCCTTTATACAATGACTTATGCAGGCACACAATATCCCAAATGATAATAACCACATTGTGAATTCTAATAAATTTTTATCTAGCATGAATCGTATATAAAGCTGTCAGTTTAGCTCCCTCTCTGTAGAAAAAGAAACAGAGAATCCTGCACATGATGGAAACAAGGGTGATAAAGACTACAGATATGAGTGCACTATTTGCAACTAATCATTTATTCAGAGATCAGAAGTTGTTTTCAAGCAGACATTGGGGCAGTTCTTGGCACTTAACATGATCCCCTTTCAAGCAGCTCTGCATTAAAAAGGGATATAAAGCATCCCAAGGACTGTGAAATGCAAAACCTTCTTTCAGCTGTCTTTTCTCTCTGCACTGTCCATAGTCATGAGAGGCAAGCCCTGACCCCACTGAAGTCAACAGAGTTTCTGTCATTGCCAGTAGCAGGACCAGGCTTAGTCACTGCTTTTATTAATAATTCATTCTTTAGAACGACGTTATGGGTATTTTGGCAATGGCTTTATTTTTTCCACTGAAGTAAAAAAAATGGTGCAAAACTAAAACAGGTTTGGAGAATGTGACCAGCTCTGATATTAATATTAGAGTAATCAAGAAAAAGTGTGCCATGTTCATGTTATTCATCAATGAGTTCCCACTCTTGCTAGCTACCATAAGCTCCAGTTCCACTTGAACTTTTAATTAAAGTAGTGTTACAAAAAGAGGAAGACCTAACAAAAACCTTGGGTTTTATGCAGAGAACGGAAGCATTTACAAAAATGGCAGAGACTGGCCCAGAAGGATCATAACTGAAGTTTATAATTAAAGCTTATGGTACCATAACCCTTCTTTCCTGAGATACTCTTAGATAGCACTCGGAGATTAGTCAGGTAAATAAAATGGAATCTCATGACATTTACAGGGCACGCATTTGCATATTATATATAAATGTGATACTAATGTGACACTAATCACCTACCTACTTCTCAAGCTCTGTGCAGCTGTTTTGCACCTTTTTAGCCAACAAAAACATTCTCTCACATCGGCTAATCTGTTGCTCAGCTGAGGGTATTTGTGCCCTTCCTCAGCCAAGTCAAGGTAGATCATAACAACGTCGGGCACATCTGAGCTGATTTCAACCTAGCCTGCATGGATTACTTTTGTCAGCCATGATTCTCTAGAACTAAAGAGTCTGGCATAGACTATTTCAAACGGGTGCGTCATGCTAAGATCTCTGCAGTCACACAATCAGCATTGGTAGCCTTGGTAGTTATTACAATACTACAGATAACATGACATGACAAATCATACCTTTGTGTATATTTATGTGTCAGGGCTCAGGCCTGAACTCTCAATAGCACGTCCTCCTTCTGTGACATTATACTGATAGTTGCAAAACACGGTACTATTCTATTATTGAATGAAATGGACTGACCTGGATAGAAAATAACCCTCTTCTGTTGACAGTGTCTGAATGCAATGAAAAATCTGTCAGGGGTCATTTCTTTTTAGTGAAATTGAAAACCAATCAATTTCTAACCTTTCTAAGTACAAGATCAACTCATGCAACAAATCCACTTAGTTCACAGATTTGCAGAGAGAAGATGAGTCCAAGTCTGAAAGTTGTATCTTGAGTTGCATCAATATATATCCAATGAAAAATTTCACAAAAATCTTCATTATTTCTTTGCATCAGAATTCTTATGAAGCATTACAAAGCACTTTTAAATCTTAGAATTTAAAATTAGTACAAGAATGAGTGCAGATTAGTAACCGAATTATTAGAACAACCAACTACAGAATGATCACATTTTAGATAAATTCACATATACTGAACATTTGTTAAAGAATATCTGACCCAAGTGTATTATTTTGGGTATTTTGTTAGTCACGTATCAGTCTGGCAGTCTGTTAAATTATTATTTGGAATATGGCAGATACTATTAATGAATGTATGAATAAAGTTTCAGGAATTGTGTGCTTTCATTTAAACTTCACAGTTAATGCTTTTGATAGATGCTGGAAAGGATCTCTCAAAAATTAAAAGCTGATGACAAGTTCTAGACATTAGCATACTATTTTTATTGTTATACATTTGTGCTTCTTATTTTCGAATCCAAATTATCTAATAAAATACTATAGTATACATGAACTCTAGACTTGGTGTGATGACACACTAATGTTCTCATTCCCCTGGGAAGAATATATCCTCAATAATTTTAATACAGACACTTGCTTCAACAACATGATGCTATGGGGAAAAAAAAAAAAACAAAAACAAAACCACAAGCAGAAGGAAACACTCAATTTCCTTAGAAATTGGAGGATAATGATGTAGAGAGCAGTTGCTTGTAGTTTAACATCTCTCAGCCACACTAAATCACATCTAAGTGTTAGCTAAAGTTTAACTATTTTCCTATCATATAGGAATTGCTTATGAAGAATTTCAATAGCTCATCTAAGTTGAAAAGGATAAGTTGTTTTGAAAACACCAGAAATTACACCAAACTCCTCTTAAGTCTGCACAATCACTTAATCCTCTGCAAACCCAAACAGACTGAACTGTATCTCACCAAAGTTGCAGAAGTGCCTTTGCATGAAGTCTGGAGCACAGCTGTGAAATGCATCCGCACGCACTTCCGACATGCATCCACCTCCAAAGTGGAGCATGCTACACTAATGCAACAAAACCCTGCTGATTGTTAAGATATTTAAAAAAAACCAAAAAAACCCAAAAACCTGAATCTGTGTTATTAGCAGTGGAGAATTTCAAGAAGGAAGAATTAAATGTTACTAAGAATTAACAAAATTACAGCAGAACTTATATGATATTATTGCTACCTCAAAGCTCTTTAAAACCTGAATCTTAATGTCCACAGTTTAAGTGAGTTGCTTAAACATCACATTCTATAAAGTAATTTTGGACAGACTGTTAATTCTTTTTTAATTATAGAAGTAATACAGCACAGATAAAATTAGGTAGGTTTTATCTGGAATGTTAAATATCGATAATGCTGGTGAATAGAGCAAAGAATTATTGATTAACTGTCAAGTGTACTTGCTAAATGGTCTACATGTTTAATCAATTAGATAGTACCTTGAATAGAGTGATCCTTAAAGTACTTATCCAAATTTAGAGATTGATAACCTTCTGGTTTATTTTCAATATACTATGCATGTGATGTGTGTAGTGCAAAGTATCTTTGTCATCGGCCTAAAAATAAAACTGGTTTTCCTGGATAAATTATGTACTTGTAGCTGGCAACAACCATTTCACACTTGGAAATTAAACCAAGTCCTGTCAAGTGACTGAGAGTCATGTTGATTTCAGCAAATCCAGAGAGATCTGGTAAACTGTCAAAATGAGTTTGGTTAAATGTTAGCAGAGTTCAAAAGGGGAATAGAGAACATCAGTTCTAGTGAATTCCAAAAAGTAATTTGTGTCAAGTACAGAAAAGTTATTCAAACCCTAGAGAACCACGTTCAAACCCTCCTCTCAAGAGTTTTTGGCCTTTATGCACTCTGGCATTTAAACAGATATATGGAAAGCTCCCTAAAGACTAATCACTGCCTAATTGTTTATTATATTTAATATAATTATTATATTTAATACATTCTCCTCTACTGATTCATATGGAAGTCATTTTGGAAGAGACCAAAAACCAAAAAGCCCACCTACTACTGGAAGACAAACTAACAGAGACCGATATTTTATGTTTACTTATATGGAAATACATAATACAGAATATGGACAGAAAGGAAGTATAAAATGTAGACAGAAAGAAAGCATAATTTGAAGATTTGAAAATCAGCTGTAGTGAATACAAAAGCTGACATCCCAGGGTGTCCTTTGCTCCCACAGAAATGACCTGGGGTTTCAAGCTAGGGGTACATAATGGTATACAACCAGGTGCCAACAAAGCAACATTCAGAATACAGACATGGAAAAAAGACAATGTCTTCAAGAGCAGCCACTATACTGAGCCAACACAAGCAGCAGTGGACAGAGCTGACGCTTTGGAGAATTGCATAAGAACACTTGGACCATGTTTGGACAAATTTTCCATAGAAAACCAGTTTAAATTTCACCCGTGCTGTACAGTTCTTGAACACAGCCAAGGCAAGTGTGAATTACTCTAGTGGATTCTATCACAAAAGGTCCCAAGATACATCTGGAAGTATCTCAGGCTATCCAGACTCTCTACTATTCCACACATGTCTCTATCAGTTTGAAAGTTGAAAATTGTATGAATGTAAAACATTATTTTTGCTGAAACCTTGCATAAACATTCCTTCTGGATTTGATCTTGATGACTGTTCCACTCAAAGCATTTAAATGCAACACAGTTCACCACTTGTAAGAAAAGAAGTGTTTCCTTTGTTGATTTTTCCTTTCACTTCAGCTCCTGCTATTGCTGTTATTTAATGAAAAGAAGAAAAAACCCTTCAACATTTAATGAATTTGGTTTGTTTGACTCATGCTTACAAAAAAAAATTGATCTGTATTCCTGTGACAGTCTTTAAAATCCTACCATCGGAGCATCTTTATTTAAAGCAATACAGATACGTTGCAAGGTACTGCAAGGGTCATGGCAGTTTGCAGTAAGTAAATAGAAAACTGTAAGAATACCCTTAGAAAGGTACTGACTCCCATTTTTAACCCTTTCACTTCAGATTAATGTTTTTTTCCCCTCATCCATCCTCTCCATACAGGAGACTTGGACAGAAAAGACTGTCAGATTGCTGCTCGGGAATTGAGTGGCCTTATCAAGTACCAGATCGTAGCCAAATTGTTCAAACCCAGCTGGATGTTGTTCCATTTTGTGCTTCTCCTTCATACTCACATCCATCTTGTCAGAGTCCCTGCATGAAAAAATATACACGTCCTAGACACTTTTTCCAAGGTAAAAATACTTAAAAGGAAAGGAAAAGAGATTAATTTGAGCACAAAACCAGGACAAAACACAACCTGACCTTTTCCTTACCTCTAAGCAAACACACAACTAGTTTTGTGAACATTTTTTTTCTAATTCATGTATAGGTGATATCACTGAAGCAAACCTCATTAACGTGCAAAGTACTATTTAACCTAACCTTTTGGCAAGTAGTGTCTCTAAGAATTAAACATGCTACTTAATTAAAATTTCAATACAAATTTGAATTAAAAAGAAAAAAAAAACCTGAAGGAAGTTATTACATTTGCTGAAAACATCAGAAAAAGCAGATGTTCCTCATAATCCAAATCATAGTACAAGACTTACCACGCATAGTATTGGGATATTTTGGAAATTACATCTTTCCTCTCTGTATACAAATTTACAAGCTAATAACTACAGCTCTTTGAAGGCTGAAGATTATCTACTACTAGTGAAGTTCTCCATCTTATGGTCCCAAATTTAGCAAAACCTCAGTTCTGCCACACAGGAGGTCCCACAACTGGCTTCCTCATCTGTTTCCCCATTTCAGTAGTTAATATTTGGGAAATATTCCACGGCACAGACATACCAGAACTTCAGTACACTGTGTAGGAGAGTCAGGTCCTGCAATAACAGGATTGTCATTTGTCACCTTGAGTTTCTCAGGATTTCACTGTACCTCGTTACAAGCAAATGCCATTGTACACAAGGTATTAGAAGCCAAGGTAAATGTAAAGCTTGCCTGACATAAGTAACTCAGTGATGAGTAGGACCCTTGAAGAAGATACAGAAATATGTAAGGAAAAACCTACCCAACTCAAATTACATCAGAAAGCAGAAATCCAAAGGTTTTGTTTGTTTCTTTCTTTTTGGACTAACTATGGATTGACAAATGAGAATCACAAAACACTGTCCTCACTCCCTTTTTCCACACATTAACGCTTAATCAGAATCTTTTCATTAAGCCCAGCACTGTCTAGTGTGACTTTGCCTGTATTTTCAAAGCATGCTATATAGATCACAAGTTTCTCTTCAGTTTTCAACACCGATTTTGTGTGTACCCCATACAGCTGTGAGCTGAACCTCTACACACAGCAGAAAATTTCTGACCACTGAAAATATTTTCACATCTATTTGATTCGTGCAGTGGTATGCTAAACACAGTCACCAAAAAGCCAGGAAAAGGTCTCTATATGTATTATACTCTTTAGTTTCCACGTTACAACATGCAAATCATTCAGAAGGCTTTTTAGTAAATTTAGATAATGTATACCCTTCTTTCCTTTTCTTTTTACATGCATTATTTTTATATTCTGTTTGCAGAGTGCTCCAGTGATATACAGATAACAGGGAGCCTGCAATGCCTCCAGCATGCATTTGTGTAGCTTACAAGTACAGAAAATTCCTTGTTCCCCTGGTTACTCTCACTACATTTGCATTCTAACAAAAGCAGAAAGAATGACAACTTCCTGGTTGTCAACAGTGAACCCATCTATTAAAGGAAGATTTTGCAAATAGATATTGTTTAAAATTTTAATTTCTCCTTTGAAAACAAGTAGGTAGGAAGAGAACAGCTGTCAGTAAACAAGCAGTCTAAGAGAATTAAAAGTCAATGGAAGAGAAGCTAAGAATCTGTGATGTTACATGGCTGACAAAAGCAACTGGTGAAAGATGATGCTGGTGAAATAAGTTGTTTAAACACACTTTGAGAAGTGACTGGAATGCAACAAACTCAGATCTTAATGTCAGGACTGGGCTGCTTTGGAGATCAAGACACAACCAAGCACAGTGTCAGACATTTGGTCGTGTGTATTGACCTAATATTCCCTGGCAGACAGAGTTCAGGATGTGAAATTCTAGTTTTCAATGAGCAATAAACGTTTACATACAAACGCAAAGCTTAATAAAGCATGTTCTGAATCTCAAGGAAAGGCTGAGCTATCTATGGGAGACAGGATAATATAAAAGTTGGGTATGTCTTGAGTAATCTTTCCAACAAACACACTCAACTTACCCGGTAAAGTAGATGTCTGCTGTCAGGAAAACAACATACAATATAAATGTAAAAATCACAGTCTGAGCCAAACATAATGAAGCCACTCATTACTGTGTTTCCTGCACAGGCCTTTCCCCATGATATTTTTGCTACATTTGCATACAAGCACTTTTACTAACAGATTACTTACAACTCCAGATCAGTAAAATGGACATAAAGCTAAAGAACATTCAGGAACATTAAACATGCTTCTGACATGCTGCATGAAGCACTATTCTACATCACTTACCATCTGATCTCAGATCACACTACATCATGTCAAACATCTAGAAACTGAAAGAATAGAATGACACAATACATTGGTTACATAATGTGATGTGACTTAAAATTTCACCCCAAAAATTTTTCTTAGCCATAGACTACTATCAAATCCAAACGTAGTTAATAAATCCAAATAGAATTTCGCATACACAGTGTGAAAGTAAAACCAGAACCATTTTGTGCATGCATTATGTACATAACCCTGTACATAATATAATGATGTTGAGGTGGAGATGAGGATTTTCTTGTTTGAAACTGGCAAGCTTCTGCAGCTGAAAAAACATTTTTTTTTTGTATTTGCATATATATATAAATAGAAATCTAGAGTGGATTAAAAATTTCTTCAAGTACAGTACTGAAAATAAACTTTGTCATCTTTTCAATCATCAGGTGTCCTTAAAATAATACATTTGTAGATACGGCAAGACTTTTAGCAAGAACAGTCTCATAATTTTTTTTAGAAAATGTTATATAGTGCCACCTGTCATTCTCAATGCTTCCAAACTGTTTCCTAGGTGTACTTTTTTATATCCTGTTCGGACTAAATCCATTACAGTCAAACACAAACTCCAGTAAATATCTTCATGAGTGGTGCAAATTTTTAACCAGCAGGTCCAGTCAATTAAGATTACTGGCATGGCACATAGCTGAACTCAGATAAATATTAAAGACCAATTTTTTTGTGAAAATGTCCAATGTCCACAAAAAATATCATCAAATAGTAGAGAGAAATATGTTAAATAATTTTATCTAAATAATTTTATCTATTTATATCATCAATAAAGCCCAGAAACCATGGATAAGGCCACAAACCAGTAAGACTGACCATTTTTAAGTCTGTTTTAACTGTTTAAGTCTAGTTCTGTTCTCAAAAAATACCCTTAGTTCTATTAACTCTACTGCCTGAAAACATTTTGAAACATTATGGCATACTTTCAGATCTAAATGTTTTCTGGGTTGAAATACCAAAGGTGTGGTTACTGAGTAATCAAGGTAAAAATCAAGTTGAATTCAGACAAGCTGATGCAGACAGCAATACGTTTGACACAGTGAGTCAACAGTGAAAACACCAAGAACCGTGCTTTCATCGAGCAAAAGACCCAGTGCATCACCCAAGCATATAGATGGAATAATCATGTTCTAAAGTAAAAGTTACTGAATTGGCCATGCAGTCTCCTTAGAGCAACCCCTCCTTAATTAACAAAAATTACTGCAATTTCTATCAAAATATAGTTACAATGAACTACCTGTTCCAATAAAATTGTCAAATATTGCCATAAGCAATGGAAAGAAGTAGTGACATCTTGAAGGCTCAGTAGAATCTGCTATTTTTTAAAGGGGCACTCTTTTTACATGCTGTACTGGCATATGTTAAAGTAAGACTGCACAACTGCTACCTTGATCTAGCATCAAAATAAAAAAGAAACATCCATCTCATGCCATTATTCTTTATAAACTAAGTCAGACCAACAAGGATCATAAAGTCTCATTTTCAATGCATTAACCATTTATTCTAAGGAACTCAACAAGTTTTATGTGATAGGTTATTCTCCTTGGTTTATCAAGGCATCTACATACATGCACAGGCACGCAGTATGAGCCTTGTAGTTCGACATCTTCACCAAACACATTTCAGTTGTGATTAAAACAAAGGGGAAAACATACAAAGAAAATAAAGTGCTGTAATTTGTATTCTGCAGCAGGGAACTAGATGGCAAAAGAAACATCTTTTTCTGGAAGTGAAAGCTTTTCTGCAAAAGAGAACAACTGCTGGAAATAAAACAAGATTAACCTGTCTCTCTACTGTCTTCATCTTTGTAGTGGACAGCAGAGAGGTATCACTTGACTGTTGTCCTAAAGCAACTGATTCAAAAGCAAAATTGCACCCGTTTCATTATTTGAATCAACTTGAATCACAGAAGAGAAAGGTGGACCTGGAGAACCAAACTAATTCATCTTCATAAGCCAAAGCAGGACCAACTCTGCTTAAATTAGCCCTGGAAAATGCTTGTTTAGTCTGCTCTTAAGTACTGCAGTGACAGACACTAGTATTTCCCCCAGCAATATATTCTAGGACGCAACTATTTTTACAACTGGAACTTTTTTCCTGATGTCTAGCCTAAATCTCCCTTGCTGCAGTTTAATTCCATTATTCTTTATCCTGTCCCCAGAAGCAATGGAAAACAAATTATTCCCTTTCTCTTTGAAGCAATTTGTTGACACTTGGAGACTCATCATGCTCCCCCTCCTCCTCACTCAAACGAAACAGTTAAAACTCTTTGAGTCAGGCAGTTTTCCTAAACCTCCTGCGATCCTTGCCCTCGCCTCTCGATTCTTTCCAGCAGGGTGAAGTATGCTGCACAATCTCCTAAATTCCAGGTGAAACATAAACAGAACCAAGGAAAGTTTGTTTTCTGTGTCTTGCAAGCAAGGCTCCCGTTCACACAGGGCTGCAGGCTGCTTTTTCATAACATAACAGCATCGGTAACGAATCCTCAAATTGCCACCTAAAACAACCTCTACATCCTCCAGCCCACCTAGCCAGACATTCCCTGGCTTGTAATTACACAAA
This sequence comes from Athene noctua, assembly GCF_965140245.1. Taxonomy (NCBI): domain Eukaryota; kingdom Metazoa; phylum Chordata; class Aves; order Strigiformes; family Strigidae; genus Athene; species Athene noctua. The sequence goes on along the minus strand of NC_134047.1, from coordinate 20,878,999 downwards.
TACGATTTATTCCTACCTGTACTGAGCACAAATGGTGGGGTTCTGGTAGCCAGGGCCTGCAGCCTGGCAGGAGCAACCTGCTGTGTGCCAAAACCGCCGCACTCAGAGGAGAGCACGGCACTGCCCCTCAGCTGTATTCAAGAAGGAGCGGTGGCAGCTACGGGATGAGACATGTGGGTGTTGGCGAGGCACAAACAATTGAATTTTGACAGGTGTTTAAATTTCACCAAGTTGGAGTTTTTTTTAAATCAAAATCATTTAGAACTCTGATGACATTAGCATACCACAGATTCAGTGATGCAAGAGGGGTTAATGACTGCACAACCAGCTTAAGAATTAAGCTTTAGGAATGATGAACCAAAACACATAAATCAGACAGAAGATGAGGGCTCTCAACCCCAGGGAGTCTCCTTAGGCAACATCCCAACCTCAGGGGAGGGTCCTCAACTGCAGACCCACTGCTCCAGGGAGGACAGGCTCCGTTTGCCCTCCAGCCATGCCTCCAGTTACACCCTGGTCCAACCTGATCTGTCATATGTGGGCAGTGGTCTAGAAATTTCTCTTGATTGAGGTGTTTCATTGGGTGAGGGCCTTGTCTGTCGACCAAATGGCCTTGCCTTTCCATCGAGGTGTGTACAGAATGTCCCTCACCTACCGTAGGTGACCACACTCACCAGCTGCTGGGAAGCTCGTCCCCAAACTGCACCTTCCAGTTTTAACCCTTTCCCCTCAGTGGGCGAGAAGTTTTGGGCTTTACTGGGGCAGGTGCACCCGCCACGGTGAGGAAACACATAAGGAGAGGCACAGGGAGACGCCTGAGGAGACGTGAGGAGGGAGGGATGGCTGTGGAGACCTGTGGCTGGAGATGCACTCCTGGAAGGAGGGTCTCTGTGCCACTGCTGAGGGAATGCAGCCCAAGGGTGGCCCTCGCCAGGCAGGGACTCACTGAGGGAACGTGGCCTTGGGTGGCCCACACCAGGTTGGAGAGAGTCAGAAGCATGGGTTTAGGAAGGCAGAGGATAGGAGATTGGGTTAAACCGAGCCTGAAACAGGAGGAAGAAAGGTGCTTATTTAAAAGTTTATATTTTTTTCCCCCTAATAACCAGATTACTGCTCAGAAACTGGTATTAATTGCTAATAAATTAAATTCACTAAAAATTACCCAAGTCAAAGCCTGCTTTACCCATGGCACTACCTACACGGAATACTTTTTACCTCTCCCTTATGACCTGCATCCTATTCTTTTGCAAACTACTTCTGCAAATTCTGCAGATCATTTTGCACTTTCATCATACCAGAGGCCTAAAAGCACAATGTCATTCTTGGGAACAAACCCCAGAACTATCAGTTTATTTATTTCAAGACATTTGGAAAATAAGTGCAATGGACACTAAGAACAAAAGAGAGTGCCTTTTAAATTTACACTAGTACAACGTGGTGTCCAAAATACTTCAAGTTCTTGCATAGAAGAGTGCTATACAGATTAGGTAAGGATCACATTTTATACTTTACTTACCCAAAGATATAATAATTTCTGTGTTATTCTAAAATGTTCTAGAGAGCCATTATTGGAGGTTACTTTTTCCACTCGATATATCACACTGTAGATGCTGCCACACTTCGGAACAAGAGTGCCACAGCCGCAGCAGCATCCATCCTTCCACAGCCCAGCCTGTTATACTTCATGAATACAACATGCACTGTAAACTGCCCAAGAAAGGATCTCAGAAAGGTCACTTAAGGTGAGAGATTAAATACAATTTCAACAATTTACCTTGTTGTGTTTATGAAATGGAATACATAGAAATGAAGAAGTCATCAGGAAGTAAAGGTATGTTCATTAATATCAGTGACAATGCAGAAACTGGGTGCCCCTAATCACGCTAGTCATTGCAGAGTAGGGTGGGACCAAGCTTTTGTTGCACCCAGGAGCAGCACCCTTGCACACCACCAGCAGCTCAGGGGAGCACTGCACCATGCAAAACAGTAGTGACACCTTGTGTGCAAATAGGACATAAAACTGCTTGATTTGGGAAACTAGGTTGAGGGAAGAATTTCTTTCTGATATGTTGAAACAAAACAAACGAACAAACAAGAAGTTTTCCCTAAGAAGAATCCCACAAAACGTAGTTACTAAAAAGGCACATGCACCACAACGGGTAAAACCCAACCACCATACAAAAGGCCTGTTGTAATTTTCCTATGGTGTCCCTGTAGAAGGAAGTGCAGTATGTTTAAAGATACCCTGCAGCAATAAAGACCAGGATTTGTATCTCATTTCTCACACTGGCTTCCTCATTGATGCTAGGCAAACTCCTCACCTTCAGCACTCCAAGTTTCTCAATATAAACCAGAGAAGCATCTTCCCAGTCATCTGAGTAAATGGTCTGAATAATACCAGGCAATTTTCCATCAAACAATTATTTGTGAATACAAATTTCAGCAGTTTTAATAATATTTACCTACCTCATAGGGGTGCTGCATGTATCAGTTGGTTAATGTTTTAGTGATACTTTCAAAACACAAAAGCCTAGTAGATGACACAGCCAAAGTTAATAAATGATGCTATTGTTCCTTAGATTAATAACATCTTCATAAAGGATGCCCTCTGAAAAAGTGCAGACTGCTTTTGTGCTGTATTTCAAACGGCAACAAAAAACATTATAATTAGACATTTTCCTGGTTTTCAATGCTCCCTATAAACAGTTTTTAGTATCACCTAAATTAATTTCCTTTCTCATTTAAAAGAACTGGGAAGAATACTCAAGAGAGAAAGAAAGTGAGAGAGAAAGAGAATTGGTTGTCACATCATTTCTCAGTACTCTGTAGCTCTGTACTGAAAATGTACTTCAATGATTCAGGAGCTGTGAAAATTCAGGCTGTGATCATACAGGCTGGAAGGGGAGTGGGGGCTGACTTAAAGAGGGAGGTGTCAGCTTTTGTTACGTATTTTACTTTAACATAATACACAGTTGCCAATATATATATATATAAAAATGCATATACTTCTTATTCTGTGTTAGAATATGCCATGAAATGCCTCGTTATGTAAAGTAATAAGTGATGCACCACCCACCTTTTTTTTTTTGGTTAACTTTTGTTTATGATTTAAACTGATAATCACACTAAACACTTGGAAATAAATTAAGCCTTTTCAGACTGATTAAATTGGCTGAATGCTTTAAACATGTGACTTCAGCAGATCTAATCATCCTGGGATAGTTGGGGAGTTAATCATGCAAATGTCTTCAGATATTTCAATTTGCAATGCTGTGTTTTGTAGCATGCACTCTTCCAAAGCATCTGTATTCTGCAGCACAAACTGCAACTGTTCAATGACTGGGTAATAGAAAAAAGTATTAACTCTCAAAACACTAAACAAAATAAAGTAATACAATTCAAAAGTTTTAATCAGAAGAATATGAAATTTGCCAGACTTTACACCACTTCAGGAGGCATAGGCCCATTGGCTCCAATCAGGAAAGACTAAGGAACACAGAATGGCTCCAACACCAAACATGTATCCCACAATTTCATTGCTCATGCACAAACATTTGAGCTTACTACATGTACTTTGTGGAATTAGGCTTTTATGTGCCCATTGCAGATGAGGAGAGTGATGATGTTCCTAAACATATGCAGACAACAATCAGACTTAAAGACAGTAAATTAGTGAAGAAGATTAAAATCTGTTCTATGGATATGACAAGGAAGGATCAGAAGATAGCTGGAAGTTTGACAACTCCCGCATACCACCAAAAGATGTCAGCGATATCTTGTCATTATATAAATGGCTAGAACTGATCTTGCTTGCCTAAGTAAAAAGAGCAAGAAGAAGGCGTTATGAAAAGCATTCTACAAAATAGTGAAGTATAACTGGCTAATAAGACTTCTGAGGGATGAACACATAAATCCCCCAAACAATAAGCGATAGAATTGACTGGAGTTATAACCGAGACACTACACACATTTATTTGTAAAATTTAAACCAATTAGTTTTCTATAACTGGTAAGAAACGTAAGACAAATTTAGCTCTTAAAAATGAGAGTCCCAGAGCCAGTTTGTTTCTACCTATGCTTTCTTCCTACACTCAGGAAGAGCCTTCTTCAATGACATTAAGGTTATGATGGAAAAATGATTCCAATAGAAGTCTATAGAGATTTTGTTAATATGCCTTTATGATGTGATATTATGACGGCAATTCAATTTCATTGCAGGCCTAATGAGACCGTGTTACAATGTCAAAATGAAAGGAAACTATATCAATCAAGTTATAGTACCCTGAGAGAAAGAAAAACCTAAAGAAATTAACCCCATTAAAAAATATTTTAAAACAACATTAAGATTTAGTGAATTCAGAATTGCTTTGCTTTTGTTGGTTTAGTGCTCCAGGTAGAAGCTAAATTTGGCACTGATTTACAACTCATTAAATATATTGACATCAGGGGAATCAGTGAAAGTTTTAAGGAAACAAACAGAAATAAATTCACAGCAAGTACTGTGGTTATGTAAAGGATTGGGCACAGCCTGTTTAGTTGTACAGCAAAAATCTTTTTTTTCACAGAACCAGAATTTCAATTTTTCCCACCTAAAAAAGGTGGCAATTTGGCCAGTGTCTAAGAATTTAATTTCTTGTACCTCAACTCTCTTGATACCATATTTGAATTTGCACTAAACACTGTAGAATTAGATCCCCCAAACTGCCAAAGTGAAGAGAATTCAAGTGGAATATTCTTACTGAATTTCTCAGAAACCAATATGCCATTGCCAACAATAAAATAAGACCTAATACACACTGTGAAGACAAGAGGAGTTCTGGTTAGGTCCTAAGTTGAAAAAATTGAGGATGAGGGACATGCCACAACTGAGAAACAGTCTTTGCTAGCTGTACCTCTAGAAGTACCTATTAAGGGAGATTAAGTCAAAATTATGAAAACAAACAGTCTTAAGCCTATTTTAAAATGTTCAAATGCCTCTTAAAAAAGTAAAAAAATTAAAAACAAAAAATGAAAAAACTGGACATAATTATTTATTTATTTTTTAAAATTTTTGCTTTTTGGCAACAGAGACCTTTTCATGTGCATTCTTTAAATTTTTTATGAACAATTTTTGTCCTTTCCAAGCTAATGTTTCCTATTAAGTGTAGAAGCTAGTGCTGTAATATTAATGAGAACTCTGTAAAGGCTAGCACACGTATTCCATGTAAAGTGTGCCACTGTCCTTTTCCAAACCACGAGCTAGTGGCAGTATAAAGTTCTGGTCTGTGAAAGCTGCCACCCACCTGAACAGGTTACAGACTTTCTAGTGCAGCTGGTAGGGCAACGCTATTTTTATTTAATAGCTACATTCCAATTTTAAGCAAGATACTTATGAGGATAGAAATATTAAGACTCAGCAAGACATCAGAACCAAACATTTTGGACCTGCACCAAAATATTGCACAAAGGAAAACACCGTAGTTTTCGCTGTGCCTTCCCTCCTCTTTCAGTTCACATACTGTTTGTCGCAAACACTGGTATTTACATGGCACTATGAAGAAAGATTTTCAAAGCAACAAGAATTCCATTGATTTTTGCTTCTGTTAGTGTCAAACCCGGAGAGATGACACTCTGTCATCACAGTATTAGGGAAAAGTGATGGAGGAAAACCATGAGCCGTTCCTAAACTCAAAATCCAGTTGTTTCTATTTTCACTTCTCCTTGATTGATATACATAAACACACACGTCACAGACACACACTGAACCTTTTTGAAGATGGCTGACGCGTAATAGATTTTTTTCAGCTGTTTACAGTAAAACTTTAATAAACTTTTTGCTTCCAACATAATTATTTATTATATGCAATACTGTACTATGCCTAAAGAATATATCCCAATTGTAAGAGGCATTGTACAAATTAGAACAGAAACACAAAGCACAAAGATCAGACCCCAGAGGTTTGCTATATTTTTGTTATTTTTCTCACAGAGCCTGTGCCCAAGGCCTACAAAAGTTCTGGTTTGTATAAATATTTTCTTGTGCCAGGGTGGGCTTGAAAAAGAAAAAGCAATTGCACCAAAAGCATCTCTCACCATTTCAAGAAACATGATATGTTCTTTCTGCAGACCTGGTATTTACTTATATAACTCATTTACAGATTTATTCCCAGATAACTCATTTACATCAGATGTAAATTTACTGTGCTTTCTGTCAATATAGTATAGTTTCTGTTGCTATTACTAGCCGTAGCAGAGATAAGCTTTAGTTACACCAGCATTATACTAACTGCACATTATTTTTAAATTTTCACAAAACTATTTTTGTGCTATCCGGTAGGGAGAGATTCACAACGGCTTGAGAATGGATTCACTGAAACCTTATCTATCTTCAGAACAATGTTCACTATTGTATTAAGTTCTACTGTAAAAGTATAAGGACTACTTCTGTCAACACTGTCATGACAATAGTAAAGAGAAATGCAGCAGTGAAATTGTAAGGTTATAAAGTAAAAAGCTGATATTCCATTCAGGCCATATAAAACATAAACTTTAATCAGCAATGATTTGTATATATATGTACTCAGTTCAGACTGAACATTCAATGAAGAATGTGCAAACCAACACAGGATCAAGAGAATCTACTGAGGGAAACATTCAGCAACATAGATGTGCAAATTGTCCTTGCTGGCCAGGAATCTAAATTCATTGCTCCCTAATAATTATGCAAAAGAAACTATTTTTCTAAGGGCATACGTGTTTATTTTATCCATGAATTCTTGTGTGCTGAACTTCCCAACAGTGAGAAAAAAGGCTCTTTAGAGAGAATTTTCCTGTGACCTTGTCCATAATTACTTTAACTGCATAATGACCAACTGGAACAGTTTCCTTTGGAACATGCACTATATCAGTACGAAGATACTTACTCACTTAGGAGAGTTAACATCTCAACATAAACATGCCTTTATTTTATAGCAGTCTAACTACTCACCATAGGCATTGCATCAATTTAACTATTTAAATAGTCAAAATCATTACTCTGACCAAAATACGTATTACAAAAGTTGTTCATACACAAGGCCATTACAAACATCACATCTCATGCTGGCACCTTCCTTTGAATATTTGATGGATTTGCTTTGCAGTTGGCACATTCAGATGGTTATAATCTGGCTTTAGGATAATGTATATGCTACTACTTATAATCTTCTGTGTTGGTGTAACCTGCTTTACAGCTGTAAAACAAAGCCATAAAGTTTTAAAACTAGATATAGTCTCACAAGTCTAAGTTGCAGAAGCTAAAGACAGTTTCACCTAATGCAATCTAGTTTTTATAGTATAAATAAGATCTTGCTACTTGGTGTATCCATTTAATATATTTATTCATCTTTGGAAGTGCCTGAAGGTTCCCCTACAGAATCTAGGGGGGAAAGGATATATACAGCTTGCAACTCATGCAGAATTCCTTGCTGCTTGTCAATTTTCTTGAAGCATACTATTGTATTCATATTGATAACAAAATAACAAAAAAACAGATGTCAAAAACCAGAAAAATAAGCCAACCACACAAATCTGATATAGTCATGAGCTGGCTAAAAGACTTTTAGTCTTGTACAGAAGATTCAGGTGATTTACAAGATTTGAAACAACTTGAAATTATTGGAGAGTGTTTATGGGCTCCCTCACTGAATCTTCTTACCGTTGAATTCCTCAAGATGACTTCAGCACCCCCCATGACATTTCTTGTCTTACCTAATTGAACCTTTTTTTTATTATTGAGATTCCTTCTCTCACCGGCTAGGTTCCCTTAGCACACTGAACTCGCTGTTGCTGTCCTCTTTCATACCTGCATTACAGACAAATACTGTTTTTCCTGAAATGTCAAAAAGTCTGTGTTACTCACTAACACACACACATATTTGATTTTTCTTAGTTTCCATTCGTATTCAGCTTCAGTCTTTTCATCAGCAGTCTACTCGGTATTTCCCTTACACTTTGTCTTGGTATTACAATGTTTTATTATTATCTTCCTTCTAGCATGTGTGTTTCTAGCATGTATATTATGTTCAGAATCTCATTTAAATCTAAGTTTTCCAATAGCTTTTCTTAGACTCAGTTGCTTACATATATATATTTACTTCATTTAAAGGGTGTAGAAATCTTAGTGAAGTTCTCTTACATGTACAACAGCTTTTCCTCACTCTTTTGTCTGTATTTAATTTTAATGCTAGTAATTCAATTTAGATTATTCCTCCTGTGCCTAGACATTTATTTCAAAAAGTTCCCCATTTCATAATGAAGCTGATCCATTTTCCACAGAGCATATTAATTTCCTCGGCTACATCTTCAAATGTTGCATCTCCCATCTTTCTACCTGGCCCTGAGAACATTTCAGAGAACTAACTTCCTAACTGGATGTTTACATTTTAACTGCAGCACCTCTTCTACCTTTTCCTGGGTCACTGGCACAACAAATACAAAGGCAAGTTGCTCCCTTGTATGCCTGTTCCAACAACAATAACCTAGGAGAGTCTACAGAAGTTTCAGTAAGACATTTCTTTGATAACTAACCTGCCAAATAATATCACCACTTAACAGTGTGAATGCTGAAGTGGTTTTATTATTATTAGAGTTATTTTAATGATTGGCATGCACTGTGTGTTTACATTTTTGTCAAATATTGGGAAATCAAATAAAACAATATAATGCCACTGGGGAAAACATGATTTGCAAAATAATTACAAGAAATTGGCACCAGATGTTCTATTTCTTCAGAATTTGCATTTTCAGTTTTATAATATTTATATTTCTCTTCTGGAGAAATGCTTAAGCAATCATACCTCAAAAGGCTGGATTTTTTCTTTTTCTGGCTTTGGTTTTATGACAATGTTATTCAAAGACAAAGCTCGGATGTATTTGCAAAGTCAGTTTCATCCCCTACCATACAAATACAGTACGTTTTATTTTAACCACACTTAGTCTTATCTATTGATCTTCTAGAATTAGAGATAAACAGTGTATTTTAACAGTACTGTTCTGCTAAACCTGAAGCCAAATGGAATCGAGGGACTGATAAGAAGCTTTTCCTAGATATAAGAAAACCTGAATATTCGCATCATGGCTGTTGGCTGTTTCTTGTTCATCTAATTTCACCTAAAGAACTAAAGTTTTTTCATCTAAAAAACTAAAGATTTTAATCTAAAATGGAAACCTTTTGATAATCCTAGATGAAAACTCATCTGGTCAAAGATTTATTTTAACTTGTATGTAGACACGCATGAGAGATTGTTCTAAGTTTCAATAATTTTATTTATAAAAAGAAGAACAAATGCTTTCTGAGGTCACAAAACATTTAGCGGTCACTGGAATCCCATAGTATGAGCTCTCAAATAGACACTTTAATATTTTTTCATTATTTGTGTGAGAAAGATTAATCATTTAAAGGAAAAGGAAAAGCATTTTGTTTAGATTCAAGTGTTGAGATCCATATTCATTCAGGAAACCTTAGGAGACTATATATTCACTTTTCTTGTTTCTTTTTTATTCTAAGAGTACACTCAGTCTATTATTTTATTTATTTTAGGTTTAGAGTGAGCAGTAAACTTTGCTGTAGGCAAAGAAACGCAACACAGCATGAGTTGGCAAGGCCTTGAGAAACACCATATACCCCGTTCTGGCACCACAGTTAATAAGAACCAGTCAATAAGAACCTTACGCAATGAATTCCCAGAGCTAAGAGGTAGTCTCTGCTTATCTGCAGATTCTTAACTCAGTTTAGAAAAAAAAATTTCTTCAGCATTTTACTTATTCTTTAGTGAGATTCCCTAAATGTTCTTGTTTTACTATCTCAGATAAAATTAGATTATTTAGTCTGAGGCTGTACAGTACTTTCAAAGATCTGAGCTCATGCTTTGTACAAATTTTACTGACACCATCAAGTCATTGCACTGATGGCATCCTTAGACATCAGTTGTTAACAACTATGTATTCCTTGACAAAAAGTGAATAGGAAAATAAAGCTACACTTGGGTAATCAGAAGAGCTGGTAGAATACTTCTAACATACAGAGTTCTTTATTACTGTGTCTACTAGCTTTGTAATGTTGGGTCATAAAAAAGGAAAAACATTTAAAAGAGATTTAGAGCTTTTATCTGGCACTGAATCCATTCCTTTATTTAAATAGCAAAAGGGTTTCATAAAAAAAGAGTATTTTTTCTCAAGATTATCACTGATGCAATGCATCTTTGAGGGTGGAAGACAGGAAAGGCAAGATTATTTATTATTTTCAAAATATTAATTTATATTTTGTTTTATGTAAGGCAATACAGAAATGGTGGTCCTGCCTTCACCTTTTTTCTAACATCAAGCATATAAGTCTACCAAAAGGGTTTTATAAACTCCCTAGCAAGGTTTTACTATATATGTTATTTTCACGTCAGGACACAAGTAAGAACAATGACCACTGTCAATTAAAGAAAATTAAGGATATGATAGAAAAAATAGAAAACTAAAATGGGTTAACTGATTAACATACCTTTTCAAGATAGGTCGTCTCCTTTAGGATGTCAATGAAACAATTTTTCAGTAGCTTTCTGGTTACAATATATTTCTTACAGTTCACTTAGAAGAACTAAAGAAAGTCTTACTTTCCATCATTCTGTGGGCTGCCCTTGCACTTTCTCCATGCTCTCTGTGGTCCTGGCTCTGCTAAAAGCTCTCTTCTTGCCATATTTTCTTGCAGAAACTATTCCTGTTCCTCCTTTTTCTCCCACACATATTTTTTATTGAAAGTAACATTTATCCCTCCCACACCTGGGTCCCTCTGATCCAGCATGCAGCACCCAGAATAATGTAAACATGAAATTTTTCTCTTTGCTACTGAGATTTATTGTTATTTTTTTAAAGTCCAGGTGTCTATTAATTCACCCATCAGCATTTGTCAATCACTAATAAGCAACACTGTGACATTTAAAAGCTAGTTTTCCTCAGAACATGATTTAACCCCTTTTCTACCAATGTAAAAAAGTTTCCAAGAGTGACCCTTGGAAAAAGACAGAAACCATATTGTCCTCCTGATGGTAGGATTCAGCAGAGACTCCATTAGAGATTCTCTTGTGATTGTTTCTTCCATTTCACAAGGAAGGGAGCAAGAGAAACCCATAAAGCTATCCTACAGCAAGGGGAAATGGACACCACATTTTTAATTTTTTTTTTTTTTTTTACTAGAGGAAGCATGCCAAGAACTAAATACCTTCGCAGACCACTCTTTAGTCACCTACCACCACATAAATCAATTTATTTCCAAGTTTACATGAGGTTAAAAAAATACATGTAACTTGGGTTCAGGTGTGAGTGCAGATGGATTTTAATACATTTCACATATCTAGCCACAACTATATTGGCTTCATAACTTAAAATATGACTTGGGAGAGGAATTGCTGAAAGACTACATTTACTGATTATCTTCAATTTCATTAGTATAGTCCGTACTGTCTTTCTGAGATATCTTCAGTTTACACCTGTCATGGTTTAACCCCAGCCAGCAACTAAGCACCATGGAGGCACTCACTCACCCCTCACGCCTCCTAGTGGGGTGGGGAGGATAATCAAAGAAAAAGTAAAACTCGCAGGTTGAGATAAGAGCAGTTTAAAAACTAAAATAAGATATAATAATAATAATAATAATAGGAACAATTGTAATGAAAAAGAATGTTAACAAAAAAAAGAGAGAGAGAGAGAGAGAGAGAAATAAAACCCAAGAAAAGACAAGTGATGCACAATGTAATTGTTTACCACCCATTGACTGATGCCTGAGCAGTGATCCACACCTCCTGGTCAACTCCTCCCAGTTTCTATACTGGGCATGACTTCCTGTGGTATGGAAGAGCCCTTCGGCTAGTTTGGATCAGCCGTCCTGGCCATGCTCCCTCCCAGCTCCTTATGCACCAGGTCTCTGGCAGAGCATGGGAAACTGAGAAGTCCTTGACTTATGATGAGAGCTACTTAGCAACAACTAACATCAGTGTGTTATCAACATTATCCTCACACTAAATCCAAAACACAGCCCTGTACCAGCTACTAGGAAGAAAATTAACTCTGTCCCAGCTGAAACCAGGACAACATCAAACTCATCAAGATGCAATAAAAAGAAAAATAAGCATTTGAGACCTGCTTCTGAAACCTGCAGGCCCAGCTGAGACACAGAAATGTCTACCCTCACTAAGCAAACTATTATTCATAACATCTGCCTATCTAGTGCAATGTGAGTTCCTGTCACTCATCATTGGCATGTCTCCATACTAGAACTGATATTCTAACAGTACATTATTATCTTTCATGAGAATATGCTAATTCCTTTTGTATCACAATGTATGCTGAGATACAGTATCCTTTGACACTGACAACATGTTCTAGTGTGATATATTAATTCAAGAGAAAAAAATAAAAGAATATGCAAAGGCACTGGTAAAGGCATCATATCTGTCAAAAATTGATTAAAAGCATGAAATTATTTTCCCAATAAAATTATTCTCCCAATAGGACAGTAGGATTTTTACCACTTATCTCAGTGGTGCCAAGATTCCACCAGATGTCCAGATTTCGGGTTATTAATTAATACCAAGGTACCATACTAGCTATGTTATTCTGTGACAGGTAAATTTTTTTAAAGGTTTTCCATTTCCCTTTAATTGCTACAGAACACTTTCTGACTTGTTAGCAAAATAACTTCTCCGTGATTCAGTTATTGTGATTAAGTGTATATTATCAGATCACACCACAAATTCTTCTGTCAGTATTTTCAAGCAGCAAGTGACCATAATCATATATACTTGTCATGCGTAATTGTAACACATTATGTGTCAGCTAGGAACGAGTAGGTGGAACTCACAGTATATCTTCTCATTCTATGTTCTACAATAGATTACTCTTTTTTTTTTTTTTTTTAATATTTGACTTCTCTGCCCTTCACTGATGTCCTCAATGATTTCTTCCACCAAGTGTTTCACAACTTCACCCTACCCTAATTAATTCTTAACTTTAAATTCTCTATCGACCCTAATTTAACTCTCCGCAGATACAAAAGCTTTGGAAAAAAATCCTCAGTGAGAGGGTGTTTGCCAGATAGCTTTTCTTCAAGCTTTTGCAGCTTTAAATCTGATCACACCAAAGACTGCATTGAACAGCACTATATATTGTTGTATTACAATAGCAATGTCACATTTCCAAGTACTATTGGGCTCCAACAAAATGACAAAATTAGACTCTGAGTGTGGAGATGCTGGGTACCTGCAGTTTCACTTTCAGTGACAAGACTTTGCAAGTAGCTACTCATCTGATGCACATCTCCTGGGATCAGGCACTGAGAGTCTTATGTAAATTCAGTTCTTTTTTCTTTGACTTGCCAAAAGAATCCTCCTCCTATGGCATATGTGTAAGCAGAGAATACAGAAGGAAAGTACTTGATTCCAAAACTTCAGTGAACAGATTTCTAGTTTAATTTAGTTATCTTTAAGTAAAAAAAAAAAAAAAAAAAGTCCCTCAGGTTAAGGGCTGTATTCAAGGCACTTAAGTTGAGAACAGCTGAGATAGCCACAGTACAGTTAAAATTATAGCATGGACAAGAAAAAGACATCATCCTCTTTCTCACATTATGACTTAGCTGAAAAAAGCTTCAACATCAATATTATAAAGTATTCTTTACTCCGCATTTAATATTTTTTTAACGACTGTGTTCAATGCAAACAGCTGAACTCCTGTAAAGAACTCGACCAGGGAGAATCAATGCATTTGATTCTGCTGGAATTTGCCAACAAGACCTGCTGGACTTCCAACAGATGTGGTCTTCTGCATGCTGAATTCTCATCACAAAACATACACTTGAACACCAAGGAGTACAAGTGAACAACAGTAAATTAACAAATCTTAAGTGATATCAGGAATTCTAGATTTATTTTGCAGTTAACTCACAATCCCAGTAATACTCAAGGACACCGATAGCATTTTTTGTCTCCAGTTCTATGTACCTTCAATGACCCTTAGTTCAATGTACACAATATTCCCCACTAACACATTAGAAATCAGTTTATTGATAAATGAGCAGTATTCATTCATTCTAAGCAAAATTTCAAGACCTGTTCCACCTAAGCAAAGTCTGTTAGCCCAAGTCTTTTCATATTTAAGTTATGAAGCTGAAGAGGCTTTAAATATTGTGCTTAAATATTGTAGTCTGCTTTTCAACGACAAAAATCAAGCAAGTGTGATGCTAGTCTTTAACTTGCTTATTAATCAGTTTAGTCTGTAACAGAAAGACCATTTTAAATGGTTTCATGGCTTAAAGCAGACATTTTAAATTTATTAAGTTTCTTTAGTGACACTAAGAATATTAACGCGACAATGAGAAAAAGGACAATCCTAGGTAGGAGAGTAAATAACTACAAAGAGCCTCCTTCTATGTTCTTACTGGCTTCAATAAATCCCAACCAAAACAAAGAATGAAGCAAAAAAGGAATAGTTATCATAGCAGGGGAAGAAAAAAAAGTAACATCCCTGTAACTAAAACCCAGGTACCAATGACACACTGCCCTTTTAAAGAGATCAACAATAAAGCATCCTCTTTTGAAACCACATAGGTTCTGCTCGGGAGTTGCATGAGTCAATTATCAATGCTTTCCTCAGGGCAATACAGATATATATACAGATATATTGCCCTGAGGAGTATTTCCGCAGATATATGTAAAATTAAGACATGGTGATTTCAGCAGTACAAAGAAAGTTTGGTTTACATCAAACAAGACTGTCTCTGAGCTGGGACTCATACAATAACAGGTTATCAAGACCAGAGGAATCAATTCATTAACTGAAGATATTTGTACTATAGAATGGATCCAATTTAGATTGCTTTCAGTAAATGCTTTGCTTTCACTGAATGTACAGCACTTGATATCCTCATCACAGTTGTAACATTATTACAGTGATGCCTTTTTATTATGATTTAACCACCCTTTATAAATTTTAACACAAACAAGTACTTAGTTTAAAAAAAAAAAAAAGGTAATTTACCATATGCCCACAAGAAGCCACTTTTCTGAACATCTTTCGTATCCTTTCTGCCATACTATAAATTAGACACATTTACTAGAATCCTGCTTGATTTACAATCTCTGTCATTCCTCAATTTAACCTGTTGTACAAAAACAGGCAACTGAAACTGGAGATAGCTTCTGAATGGTATTTTAAGGACCTTGGAATCAATCAGAAAAAAAAACAAACCCAAACCCAACCAGCTATTAAGTCTACATAACTTAACCTATATCCAAAGTTAGAGTTCAACTCGCACCTAAGGGAAAGACAGAAATGTTTTGCTCCTAATTTGTTCACTGGGCACTGTCATATCTTGTATAATATCTGATTCTTTCAGAAGTGACATTTTCATGTCATAAAATCTAATTCCTAGGCACTTTCAAGTGCTATTTTTAGAGATAACATCCAAGACTAATGAATACAATACACTAAGTTAATATGACTAAGAAGTTAATATGAAGTTAAATCAAGCTGTCTTGTCTCTCTGTTCAAGTCAATTTTTTCTTGACAATAATACACAATACCATCAACATTCCTCATACTAAAGTTTATAACCTTTATGTCTGTCTGAAGTGTGCTTTGACTCAAAACAATATTTGCCATTGACTTAAAGAGTTCTCCTGTGAAGGGTAGTGTGTATTTCCGTGTGGTTATCCTGAACCATCAGATCCCTGTGTGCATGTGCCATTGTGCAGCCGATACAACTGACACCAGATCAGTCACATTTGTTGTGACTTTAGAGTCAATCTTTTAATTCTTTTGGAAGAGAACACCAGGCTGAAAAAAAAGAAAAATACTATTCTAGGCTCATTTCAGACTTTCACCTTTTATAGCTTTGTCCTCACATTTTCTGAGAGATTTCAGCTTTTCTTACATTCCACCAGAAACTTTTGTTACACATTTTTAACTTTTTATTCTCAAATTACTTCAAAAAACCTGAATACAAATACTCTTTTACTACAAGCCCCTTCTCTGCAATAAAAAAAAAAAAAAAAAAAAAAAAGTGTGAAGGAGCTCTGCCTCATTTATACCCACATGGCTCAGACAGGTTTCTGGGCTCCTTTCCTCATGAAAACTAAGGTCAAGGGTCTTTAATGTTTTTTTTTACCTTTTGTCTTGCAAGTCTTGCTGACTGCATGTATAAGAAGTGTTAGCTTTTGTACACCTTCCTGTAAAGATTCCTTACACAGACTGCAAAATATTTAAGTTGTTAAGCTTTTGATATGTCAGATTTTAAGGAAAATATGTTTTTACTCTGAAAAATTAAATAAATACCAAACAATGTGTTTCCCATGGATAATTTTCTAATGCATCTTGCACCAGTGTTTTCTACTCTACTATGGCTTAACAAGTCACCCCTCTGAAATTGCCCTAAACTTCCATTAAAAATTACAGAGATAATCAGATAAACTTCTCATTGAACTAAATTTGGCTAAATTTAAGCATATTGACTTTTGCTTAGTAAAGAATCAGCCAACATAATTATACTATGGAGTCAGGAAATAATGAATAAACTTACCCTTGTGTGGAATTTTTTCCCCCTAACTATTTCTAGGACATTTCAAGCATGTTAATATTCATGAGAACATTGAAAGTGAACCTTACTATCTGAGAGAACTAATCATTTCAGTAGGGTAAACAAAATTCAGATATTTTTTTTTTTTGGTCCAATATTGGGAATTTTCTCATCCATCATCATCATCACACAAAATAAACATCCTGGTGACTTCTATTAAGTTAATTGTTTCAGTGGCAAAAGGTATTTATTTGCTCAATAGGCATGTCATTTTTCAGGGTGTAGTCACCTTTTTGGACGTGGACGCACGCAAATTCATCCGCTACACAGAGAGCTGTATCTTATACAGTCCCACAAAGCATCAGCAATGAGCCACCAATAGTATTCTTCCACTTCTTTCATTGTCAGGTTTGATCAAGCATGTTATATTTGCATGACCTCCTCTCCATTTCAGCTATCCAAACCAAATAGTTAAAATGAAAAGTAGGCTTACACTTCACTTAAAAATACATACAGAACTAGAAGGGGCATCTCAATGTCTCAGCTGGAGTCTGGAAATACAACATACTGATGTTAGTGAAGTTCAAATCCAAGTCTGTATTCCTTAGCTATTTAATAATTTCTTTCAGACTTCATTAGAAACAAGATTGGGAAAAAAAGGACTATTGAAATGTGACATACAGAACTGTTCTTAGAAGTACTAATCACACATCCATAACAGGATACATGACAAATGATTCAGTAGGATGACAGAAAAAGAACATCACAGCTAACTTGCTACTGACCTAAAATATATTATTTTCCAACAGAAAACAGTATGAGCAGTAATTTTAAGTTAAGTTGACAGATCTAAGTCCAAATCATCACAAACTTCACAAACAAGTATTTAAGGGTTCTACTAAATAGCCTCAAGAGCTCTTATGCACCTACATCCCTTTTCCACTCAACAAATACACTGCGGGAAAATGCTCATTAAAAACCTTTAAATCTGCACATTCTATTGTTTAAAAAAAAAAAAAGGCAGAAGGATAAAAGTGTCAAAACTAGCCTGAGGTCTGGCAGCTGACAATAACAACCTGTAGTGAAGGCAGTTGGGAAGCTCTCCAGAATCATTCTGGGAGAGAACACTCATTTAAAAATGGCTATTCACCCTAACTTAATCCATCTAGCTAGTCATACCAAGTAGCTGGAAATATTTATTGCACAACAACAAAAAAAAATTTTTACTTAAATCAACATAAATCACTGAGAACACGGAAGCTGCCATTCATGCACATGATCTCACTATGAGATGTACGATTTTTCTGATTAAATGAGGCTTACTTTCCTAATGACTCGTCAGGTGCTTCACAGTTCTGGCTTATCTAAAATTCCACCCTTGGGACTGGCTGCAAAAGCATCTAATAGATTCTAATAAAGTCAACCTTCTTTGTGTTACAGCTCTTCCTTTCTAAAGGTCAGCACCTTTGCAGCATGCTTGTTATGTTATTAATTTGTTAGCATTGCTATTCATAAATAAACCAATCTCTTCCACACAGCTGTATAAATCACCACAAATAAAACAATAAACAGATGGTACTGTGCAGTCTAAATGTTTTGGTTCAGCTTTTACACATGTAGCTATCTCCATTCTACATCTCTATCTTCAGATGTCCCGTAAAATTAAAAAGAGCCTATTTCTAGTTTTAAAAATATTGTGTCTGCAACTGCTATAGTCTAGAAAGTTGCAGTGCAGTGACCACATGCTCCCTGCACAACTGCTCATTCATCACATGAGAGCAAAGTTCCCCTGCCTTTAAT
Source organism: Athene noctua (assembly GCF_965140245.1). Taxonomy (NCBI): domain Eukaryota; kingdom Metazoa; phylum Chordata; class Aves; order Strigiformes; family Strigidae; genus Athene; species Athene noctua. The sequence goes on along the minus strand of NC_134047.1, from coordinate 20,860,626 downwards.
TGTTTATCTTCTTAAGAGGCAGGAAGGAGTAGTTTACATTGACATTCTGCAAGATTTATCTTATTTTATCTCTTTTTAATACCATATTACTAACCCTGTAAGAGAAAAGAAAGGTCCCCAAACACCAGGAGAAAATATGGGAAATACAAGTACCACCTTTCACCTGACAGTAAAGCCAAAGCAAAAGAAACCAAACCCTGATATCTTTTGCTTCATCTCTTAAGAGAACATGTAGGGTTGTTGCCTTCTCTTCCTTGCTAATTCTCATATCCATGTAAATTCAACCAACCCAAATATGTTTCAGTTATATACAAGAAAGAAATTATAGCACTTTTTTCTTTCTTTTGTGGCAGGAGCACCCCACCCCGAGGAGGCAGGGCCTTTAACACGGCGGCTGCCGGCTCTCTCGTGCCCACGTTTTGGTGCATCTGGCAGCACGCCGTGGTTGCTGCCACATTCACACCCTGGCTGAGTGCAGCCCAGCATGCACCCCCCAACCCCTGTGGTGGGAAAAGGGAGGACCCCTGGTCAACAAGATGAGGCCCTCAGCCAATGAAACACCTTGGTCAAGAGAAGTTTCTGGAACGCTGACCCTATATGACCACAGTTCACATCCAACCAGGCTATAAAACGGGGCCCCCACTGGACCCCCCCTTTGAGTGGTTCTCCGCAGAGCAGCGGGGTTGTGATGGGAAGCCCTCCCCTAGGGACTGGGACACCACCCAAGGAACCTGCCCGGGATTGAGTGCCCTCATCATCCCCCCCGGGTGAGTGAACGCTTCTGCATATCCTTGAGCGAGCCCTCGCCCCTCTGGGTGAGCGACTGCGTCTTCTGGGAACCCACGAGTGAGAGGCTTCCCCTTCAGTGAGTGTGTGTGTGCACGCTTGGGAGTCATCGTTCTCGGGTGTTGTCGTTCTTCTGCCGTGTTGTGTAGTAATAACTTCCCCAGCTGGTTCCCCAAACCTGGAGTGTGGTAAGGGTTATTGGAGCATTGTTTTAGTTGCCCTAGTTGTTCCCTCAGTTTCAGCTGTCTGGATCTGGTTATAAATTAAAGTTTGTTCAAGTCTATTATCTGTGTAAAGCTGCTTTGGTACACCTCCATAACACTCTTCCATGTAATGCAGACAGCTCTGCAGCAGAATAATTACCCTTATGTTAACCAGCTCCCATTACACTCCGAAACGTGAAATATGATTATTCACTCTAGAAATACAGGACTGTGCAAAGCTGACATGGAACGCATACTTGAACTGGTAGCTTTTTTGTATAGGAATAGAGTTCTCAAAAGTAGTCACCTTCTCTGCAATAGCAGACACACCCTTCTAAATGAATGACCATAAAACTCAAGATCCATTCAAGATCCTAAGTCTTCAGAGCCTTGCTATCTTCTTGCTGTGGTTTTGTGTTTTCATTATTTTTATTATTGTTTTTAGAAAGAACTAAGGATGTAAGTAGGGGTGGGGGAGCCATTGTAATAAGAGCACATTAGTTTCAGATTACAAAGCTTGCCCATGCCGTAAGAGAATACTCCATTTCAGCTGGATTTCTTTATGCTAACACAAAGCCCCCAAGACAAAGAGACTTAAATATACATAATTAGAGAAAGAATATGATGCCATTATCCTAATTTGAAAATGAAGCTGTCAATAAAAAGGAAAAACAAATGGCATGAAATCAGAGTAAAAAACAATAAATGAGCTCTGCATTTATATTTTCATCTGCTCTCCTCTATGGTAAGAAGAGTGAGAATTTATTTTACTGCAGCTAGAAGACTTTTATCGAAGTGTTACACTTTATCACATTCTCCTTCTCTAATTAAGATATCCATCCTGCTGTTGTAAATAACTAATTTTTCTCAGGTCTCCCCCTTCTACAAATTCCTTACCCTGTAAGTTCTTAACAGTTACAGATATAAATGGACACACAAAACTTTCAACTTGGATATGGGTGACCAAGTCCTCACTGTGCTCTGTGTCAACCTACTATGGGCAGCTTTTATTTATGTAAAGTGAATCTACAGAAAAGAGAACAATGATAAAAGCCATAAAACAAAAATGCAGCAATGGAGAATGTGAATTAGAGATCTTTGTTCTTGTAGGTGCCACCTTATCGGCTTACTGCTTTGTATTCAACAGCTTACCCATTAACCCCCTGAAAATACTGTGTAATAAGGAATTAGCTTTGTGTTTGCCACCAATTACTGCAAGCTGGGAGCAGAAGAGAGTCAGCAAAATCTGTGGGTTTTTTGAAAGGACAAAGCAAAATTGCAATGGTCTTCTGCCTTCCTGAGATTAGCTGAATCAATTCAGCCAAGACCTTTTACCAAGGTTACCTCAAAAAAACCCCAAACCCAACTACATTGGCTCATGCTGGATTTATAGCAGTTTGCCTGCAAAACCAAATGAAGTTTGTATCAGGTTTTTGTGAGGAGGTATTTAGCATGCCTACTGGTTGCCTGCACCATGCGTATGCATCAATATTGGGCAAGCTTGCCACAAGCAGACAATTAAAAACACAGCAAACTTGCAGGATCAGCTTACTGTCATCTTAACATTTTAGAGAGATCTGGGTTTGTGCCTGGTCAGCGCTTTGCTAATTAACTGTATTCTGACTATTCTGCAGAAATGATATTTTAGCTTGTAAAGTATCAGATGAATATTATGGTCAAATAAACTTACACTGCAAAATTGTAAAGTCACTGTCAGTTTGCTGCATCTTACCCTTAAAATGCTCAGAAGAGGACAAAGTGTTGATTATATCAATATTATGCACATTCTCAGTATGAAGCATTTGTACATGTTCTGGAGTTTAGATATGTATTTCAGTAGTTGAACACCCAATGTAGTCTCAGACCAAGAATATTAAAATACAGGTGCCTATTAAGATACGTTTAATGAGCATCTAAGGACTAAGATGTGATCAATCCAACTTTCTCCAGGGTTCTCTAAAAAACTCCTAGTCTGTTTACTTAAAAAGGAAGATGACTTGTGCTTACAGCTCCATGTAATTCACAAGCTAAAAGCAGTATTCATAGGACCAGTGCTTGAAGCAGGCCCTTCGGGATGTTTCTTACTAAAGCCTGATGGTTTTTGCTTCTTATTCTAATTTATTGACTCAGAACAGAGGTCAATAGATGAGGTGTGGCTATTTTTCTCCTTTATCTGGTACAGTCTCTTGACATATTTCAGTCTAATTGCAAAATAATTCTTAGTCACATTGAAAGTGCCTACTGGATTTGTCTGTTAGGCTTTTGTGCTAAAAGTTTAGAATATAAAAGGTGAAAAGAAAATTTCCCATGTTTTAAAGACAGCCAAAACAATCTTTGTGGCAAGCTTGTGCATTCACTGAAAGCAAAAACAAAACCCTGACACAACACAGGAGCTGGAAGCTGAAAGGTAAATTATGCTTGCTGTGTTTTTCTGAATTGAATCCTGCCTGTATGATCAGCAGCATTCAGACTCCTGGCAGGGAAGTCTCCAAAAGAGAGGGAAAACTAGGCAGGTGGCTGTAAAGAAAGCACAGAGAAACGTACTAAATAAAAATTCCGCTTGAGAAGTGAAATTGGTTAAATTGCCTACAGCACGTCTATGGAGGAAAAGGGTCTCCACTGATTTCCCTGCTTTGAGGGATGGAGAGAAAAAGCATTGCAGAGCATGAAAAGCACATGCATGTCGGAACACTTGTTCATTATAGGCAATTTCTTTATAGATATTCTGTTGTGGAAACAGACGGAATGAGGGACACACTAAAGAAACCAGCGAGACAGAGTGAAGGGCTGTATTTGAAGGAATCGGTCAGCACAAGATTCAGCCAATAGCCATGAACACAAGAAGAAAACTGCATGGGGACAGTAGATAACAGCATCATCTTGTCCTGAAAGCAAGGATTCAGTAATAGTCATAGGCCTATCACTGGGATGACATTGCTGTAAGATGCCCCCATCAGAGTTTATCCAAAAGACGGGAGTCATTCCTCCTTCATCATTACTAGGCAGCAGGAAGTTCAAAATATTCACGATAGAATTAATTACGAATTTTTGAAAGGCAGTTCATCATTTGGGAGCGGGAGGAGTAAGCAGAGTTCAAAAACAGCTACAGAAGAAAAAAAGAACAGCTGCCCTTTTACAATTACTCAAAAAAAAAAAGGAAATACATTCTGAAACACAGCTGTTTGTCTGTGAATTAAACTCAGCATTCACTCAGACATTTATCTCAGATTGCTAGTCCAGGCTTTAACACATGTCCCCATCTGAGAGCATTTGTTCCTATCAAAATAGATGGAACCAAGGAGCCCAAACTGCTTAAGGAGCTTGGAAGGTCTCAGTCTAAATAACTTTTGAACAGGCAAACTGTTCCTTCCTCAGTAGCGTAATACGGCCTTCCTTTTTCACAGAATATGGTTTGTTTCCCTCAGATATTGGGACAATTTTTCAAATACTATAATTTTAAAACTCTATCTTCTGGGCACCATAAAAATGTCAATCTTGGGGTAAGGCATAAACTGACCAATTTGTCTTGAGGCAATTCAACAGTACAGAAAGGGTATAATAAATGCCTAGAACACAGTACATGAGACAAAATATAGTTAAGAACAGACCACTGAACTTCTCAGATTTGCTTTTTCTTCCTCAGATTTCATTACAGATCATGCAGCAAAGGTAATGCTTAAACATCTATTGGAAATCATGTATTAATTCAATCCATGAGACACAAAGGGTCGATCTCTTCAGAATGGAGACAAGAAAAGCTTTAGGCTAGACCTGCAATTCAGGTGTAAGCAGGTGTATCTGGTTTCATTTGAAAAAGACCCAGAACCCTAACTTGTGTAGTTCACAGGCATACCTTTCTTCTTAGACTGACTCTTTTCTTCGGTTTGGCCTGTAATATGTTATATCATCATCACTAAATATTTTTAAAACGCCTCTCAGAAGATTACTGTGCAAAAACAAGCTTGGGTGCTATACAGTAAGAATATAAAACTTGTGTTGCTTAGCCGTAGAGATTGTGCCTACCAAGACACAAACACAGAAAAAAAAAAAAAAAAAAAAGATTCTAAAAAGATTCTACTCTTACAAATACTACTGTTTGCAACTGGTAAGAGAAAAGTGGTCATAAATCTTGTTAAATAACAAGTAACTATGGCTTTGGCTTTTCTGTTTTATTTCTCAGGAGACTCCCAGGAAGTTATAGTTCTGTAGCTAGCCAAAGATAAGGGGTTTCTTTGTGGAATGAAAGAAAGGAAAAGATAGATCCGAAAATCCCTAATTATTTGCTCAGATCATCCAGATAGGTAAGAAAACTAATTACACACCATCAGTGAAATACCAGGCAGCCCTCAAAGCTAAACAGGCTTCAAGAATTTACTACAGTTGAGACAGTCGTAACTAATAGTATTTGACAGGATGATACTTGCCCGTATGTAATATTAATTACATTGTTCTGAACACTGAAGAACTAAATAAAATTCTACTGTGTTTGTGGACTACTCTTAACATGAAGGAAGCAAAGCTTTTTTTCCAGAATGTAAGTTACTGGACACCATCTGATTAATGACATTGAACAAGAAAGTTGGCCTTTAAAGAATTACTTTTTGTTCCTTGGCATATACCACAATACTGATAGTTACTTATAACCTGTTTATACACCTCTGTTTGATGAAGAAAGAAAAGCGAGAATAAAACCTTAAGAATGAATCACAACTAGGTTTGATTGCAAAGATGTCACCTCTTACAGAAAACATGCTTACTTTTAAAATCAGTTCCTTTGAGGAAAGATAATAGGTTTCTAATGACCTAATTAATTTTACACTAAGTGTATTTTGCAAACGTAGAAAGTTAGACAGCAAATTGCTGTCTCTGTTTTGGTAAGAAATGGTTGTCTCCAAACAGATCTCTAAAACCAATGTACAGTAATTCATGCCGACAGTTTATTCTAATTACAGCAGAATATAATGGTTCAGCTGAGATACCAAATTTCACTGCAAATAACACTTTGCTAGATGGTAAGTAAAATAAAATGAAAACAAATTACAAATCCAAGTTGTTTTAGCTGAAACCTTTTTTTTTCCTAAGCACATAATGCTAGTGAAAGGTATAATGTACCAGATAACATTGTCCAGTGCTGATTCAGAAAATCAGAATGTTGTTTTGTTTGTTTGGGGTTTTTTTAAGTAAAATTAACAGATACATATTTATTCTTATTAACACAGACCACATAATACTGATACTCACTTTCCTTTCCTCCCAACTGTACCAGGTTTCTCTGAAATTGCAACAGGAAAAATTATCATCAACTCAGAAAATCTGAGATATGTATTCTCTCTCTTGGCATCCCTAGATTCTGATCTGTCAGGATAGACTTGAGGAAGTAGGTTGATTCCTAGTTCAATGAAAAGACAGAACCATGATAAGTTGTCTTTATTCATAAATTTATATCATAAGGTCCTCTCACCTATGTTTTAGAAAGTTACCTGTGGATCCTAGCAACACACAAACGTGAATGTGGCACAAGCAAGAAACATAGTGCCTCAGACAAGGTTTTTTTGTAAGCTACAACCTAAGGCAGGAGTTTACAAGCAGGTGATATGAAAAAAATTGCCGAAGTAATTATAGCTTTAGGGTAAACAGCAGAGCTAAATGTTAAACAGATTTTTTTTTTTTTTTTTTTTTAATGCCTTGGCAGCCTTCTGCCCAATTAGAAATTGGTTTTGGAAAACACATAACAGTAAGTATAAAGTGTACACATAACAAAGATGTAATGCACGTTAAGAAAGGCAAAAAGTAGAGTTTACATGTTAAAAGCTTTTATGGAAATAAAAAACTTTCCTCCAGCAACATGTTCATATATAAAAAAAGCAAACAGCTGAAATGGGTTTTCTTTGTGCACTTTTAGGGAGAGTCAAAAATCCACATCTGTATCTGAAATTTTTGTATCCGAAAAGTTTTGTAGGATTCTAATTGCAAAGACTTTGAAATCAACATTTAAACCTAGAGATAATCTTTAGAGTTTATGTTAGGAGATTTTTAAGGCAAGAAGTATTTGATTTTATGTAAGACCACGCACCTCCTACTCTTGTCAATCTGAACCTGGACAACTTTAAAGTATATAATTGCACATATACTAGTTGTAAGCTCCAAACTCAAGCTCTATACTAAACATGAAAGCTTGGGAATGCAATTTGTCAGTATAGTCCAGCTGACAGCATGGATATGAGACAGGTCTAAGAGGTTTGGCAAACATAAGCCAACAGTTTTGTCCAAACAGTATACGCATGCATCAGAAAAATCACAGTTTTCTGTGCTTGCGTAAGACTTCTTGCTTGCATTTCTTGCTTGCATAACAAATGCAAGCAGCAGAATGGAATGTTCTTGCCTTCACCTACAATATCAGTAAATAATGGAGCCCTGCTTGGAGAGTCTGCCCTCTGGAAAGCTCAGCTATGTGGGACAGGAGTGATCCTTTCAACAAAGGAACTAGGACCTCTACAGGTGAAATCGAGGACATGTGAAGAGGGAAATAATAAGGCCATTCAAAAAAGGGGGAGAAAAAACCCCAGTAAAACAAAAATAAATGTAAAACTCTAATAAAAAAAAAAAAAAAAAAAAAAAGCCAAGACAAAATAGTGCAGAAAATGCAGCTGTTAGGATTAGTATCCAAAGCAACATGGGTTGTTTCTGCAGAAAGTATAGGAGCAGCACCATATATGTATTTAAGTATTTTAAAAACAGTATCCACATTCATTTAACAGTGAACAAAAGCACAAATTCTCTACATTAGAAGAGGCCCTCCTTTTTCATACTCATGTCCTGCAAAAAGATTATTCATTACAAGAAGGCAGAAAAATTCTGCAGGATAATATGAATGAGGCATGTAGTTAATCCACTAAGATTCCATTAAGAAGTGAGCCAATGTTCAGCCAACTAATTACCCATTCATTAAAACAGAACCATAAATGACATTTCCAACATATTACAAAACCCCTCTGTAGTAATATTTTCCCATCTACATCTATTCTGACATTTATATTCTATGTCTCTTTCATAATTATTTCAAATAATTCCTCTGACATATTGAGGGGAAAATAGCTTAAAAAGAGATTACTTACCACCTACCAGTTGCTCACAAAGAAAGGAGCAGGACAGAGTAATTACCATTGGTGTGTTAAGACAGAACTGACGTGCTTGTAGTCCCTAATAATCACTACTGTGGTTCAACTTTTCAATGGTGAAAATTTTCCGGTGCTTGAAATTATTTGCACTCACATATACTAAGGATTCATCCTCCCCAAAAATTAGCACACATAAAACTAACTCATTTGTTTCACAGAAAGCAATACAACACCCCAAAGTTGGCATTAAACAGAAAAAAAAAAAAAAATAAAAATATCCAAAGCTGCAATTTTTACGTCCCACTTAGTTCTGCTATTGCTAGTGCAACAGCTGCTGCTGGATAAAATAGAAAAAGAAAGTGTAGAGAAGAGTTATACACACATCTCCTTAGAACAAAGAATAAACATAGTTTCAACCAAAAGAGAGCTTGATACTCAGTACAAATTGTTATCTGTTGCATGTTCACTCAGGCATTCCTGCACCTCTTTGGTAATTATCAAAGTCAAAAAGCTGACAGTTTGCAGGAAACAGTCCAATCTCTGGGCTATTTAGCCCAATAAAGAGGTCTGCAACTCACTGCAAATGGCTTCTTTCAGCACATTTTCATATCAGGTTTTTATATAAAAAATTATTCCTTTGCTATAACACCTCCACATTATTAATTTCTGCTTAAAAATAAACAACAACAAAAAATTCTCCTTCACACATTGGTCCATGTTCTGGCTTTCAAACTGCACATTCTTTGAGCAGTCTCTCCCATCCTTGCATTCTTGCCCTTAAGGTTCCTGACCCTATGTCTCTCGCATTATATGTTATTCTGACCTAACTTCTTCTAATGATATTGATATTTTAAATCCATCAAAGTTTTTGCTGATCCCAGGTTTGGTTCCTATACTTCAAGAAAACCTAGTCAAAGCAAGCAATGCATTATAGCACATAGCTGATGAGATAATGACAGCTGAAAGATAAAATAGATAAAATAGTCCCAGTGCAGATTTGCAACCCTGCAAATATTCTCAGTACTGTAAAGATAAAAAAGGTGGGATGCCACTATTTTAACATGTGCTGTTTAGGGATAAACAAAGCTACATCTCCTACTGAAGCTACGTCTCATGCTGCATCTACGAAAGGACTGACCTACATAATCAAGAGAATTGCTATCCAGTGTTCAAAATTCATCTCTCCTAAAGATTTCTTTCCTTTTATTTTTATGCCATTACCAAGAGTCACGTAAGTAAGAAAATAGATTGGTCAAGCAATTATAATACTGACACATCCCTAGATAGAAAAAGTAACCTTCCTGACACCACTTCACCTATGTTGGTCAATACCCAGATGATTTCTAGACGCTTCAGAATAGCTGAGTATTGTAACAAACCATGATGTTACTGCCATATGCCCAATATAGTCTGCAACCTTGAACAAAGTCAGCTTCCTATCTGAAGCACAACCAACAATGTATGATCAGAAGACAGTTGCTAGAGTACAAAAAGCTCTGGCAAGCATATGGAAAAGACAAAAAAAAAAAAAAAAAAAAAGAAAAAGAAAGAAAGAAAAAAAAGCAGCTAACGAGGTCTTTAGATGCAAAGGCTGCTAAAGGTTTCACTTACCAAAAGGAGCAGTGACAAAAGAGGGTGGGATTTATCAGTATGTAGAACTACGTGACTACCTGCAGAGCCGTACAGTCCACAGTACAGCCATGGTGAGAGGAACACAGACCTGGAGTAGATGGCATCATATATACACTGCATTTTTACCAGTACTTCACAGCCAAATATAAAATCTTCCGGAAGAGACACAAACCTCAAGAGTGCATACATTGGAATGTGTTCACTTGCTGTCCATGTTTAACATTTATTTTTAAGGAAATCTTTTTTAAGACATACACGTTTAAGAAACTCACACTCAGGATAGCAGCATGGGCACAGAGAGATACTGAAAACACCAAGAACATTTTCCTAAATGAAAGGAATCAGGTTTGCCTAAAAACAAACCTGAGAATTTGTAGTTTCCACCAAAAAAAGGAGAGACACAAAGACTTTAATGTAAAAGAGGTTTGTTTGCCCAGTTTCCGTATTACATTAAATTAGATGTTAGATTAGTTGTAGTCAAGGACAGTTGTGTGGTGGTATTGGTGGTAAGAGAGTACTTGCAATGCTCCCTGATTTTCTAACTGAAAAATCAGAAAAACAATTAACCAGCGAAATTCTATTCCATTTCCCTCATCCAGCCCAGTGGATGGAGATCCAACACTGAAAAGAGCATTCTGGCTTAACCAACACAGAGCTGAGAGACTATAGAGCTCAGCACAATCCCTGAAAATTTTTCTTTCTGTTCAGTCATCCAAGTTTCATGACTACAGACAGTTACAGATATTTTTAACACACATAAAGAGAAAAATACACAGTTAAGTCTCTCCAAAATCTTCATGAAGAAACCACAGAGATTTAAAAAATGCTTCACTAATATTCGTAATATAATTAATTTCACAAACATGGAAATTTTTTTTACCCCAAGTGTACTTTTACAATGTCTTTAACATATTTATAGGTCACCACATACATGAATCATTTATTGCAACCTGTTAGGGGAGTTTTTACTGTGAAAATGGGATGATTAGATGTTTATTATATGGGTCATGATCGTCCACTGGTGCACTTTCATTTACTCAGTGGGAAGTTCTCTACTGAATAAGGATTTCTGAAAGAAACCTTTCTGTGAGAAACATGCTAATACAAAAACCGGTCACAATGTCCTCTTTAAAGCACACAGCATTTAGTTTACATTTTAATTACATAAAATTCTATTACAGTAATTAAAAGGAAAAACATTTTTTCACATTGTAAACAATTTTTTTACTGAATCCCACATTTTAACATAGTCTCACTAAGAATTTAGAAAAGGTTCGCTTCAGAATAAATTGCTACTAAACAAAATGTGTTTGCTATCTATGTATGAAAGCGTATTGTTAAAAACAGAGTGTGAGTAACTTGGAACAAATTTTAGAGCAGATGCACTGGCTAGTACTATTAAATAGCAATGCTTTTAAGACTCTTCAAAGCAGCAGTCCGCAGGCAGTGGGAATGCAGCACCAAGATAAAATACCTATCAGTGGCACTACATTTTGCAGCAAAAATAATTGATGAGGAGGTGGGTAGAGTGGATTATAAATTGCAGGGTGCATGCAGTAATTTCTGCTCTGGTCAATGTAGATATTAGATATATAGGATAAAGACTGCCACTGATACAATAAAGGGCAGAATAACCCACTAACAAGGCAGATTATATTCTATTGATTGATAAGAAACAGAACACCTGTATTATCCAAAATTAGTTTTTACTACCTTAAAAAAAAAATCTCCTTCTGCAAACCTTGCATCAAATATTAAAGCAATAATTAAATGGGATAAAGAAAACTGTCTTGATATCTCACTTGCAATCATTTTCTTGATGTATAAAATAAGGCAAGCATGAATGAATAAAACTGTAATACTCTTAATACTGGATTTTTAAATTTTAATGCTCTGTTTTATTCCTTAGCCCTTGTTGGAAATACTATGCTTAAGTGACTTTTTGGTAACCTAGCTAATGATACTGTTGCTTATCCACAATGCACCAAGATTGGAAAGCAGGACCAATACAGCAAGATAAGGCTTTAGATTCTTTTGTATTGCTTGAACTATTTCACTTTAACTGCATGCTTTTTTTTACTACGTTTCTATGACAGAGTACCAAGGTCAGAGAGACTTAGATATAACAGTCCATGCACTTCTCGACTCAGCAAGTGGTTACACACATGCTTAAGTACTTTTTAAAGGAAATAATGTTTTAACCAGGTGCTTAAATGATTCCTGGCCTACTGAGGGGTGCACAATTAAGCAGTCAAGATGCAATTATGAATTCAGGATCTATGGCTTCTGTGCCGGACTTTGCCAACGACTATTTCATTAACTGTTGATAAGTTGTTCCAGGGATAATATACTGTTAGACTAACTGTGGTTAATGACAAGTTTATATCTGATGTCACAACAAAGAGGCATCTTTAACATACTGTCATGGTTTAACCTCAGCTAAGCCCCACAGCTCCTTGCTTACTCCCCCCTTGATAGGATGGGGGAGAGAATCAAGAAGTTAAGTGAGAAAATTTTCTAGTTGAGATAAAGACAGCTTAATAGGCAAAACAAGGCATGCAAGCAAAGCAAAACAAGGAATTCACCCACCACTTCCCACGGCAGGCAGGTGCTCAGCCATCCCCAGGACAGCAGGGCTCCATCGTGCGTAACAGTGACTTGGGAAGACAAATGCCATCATTCCAAACGTCCTCCTCTTCCTCCTTCTTCCCCCAGCTTTGTATTTTAAGCATGATGCCGTATGGTCTGGGATATCCCCTGGGTCAGTTGGGATCAGCTGTCCCAGCTGTGTCCCCTCCTAACTCCTTGTGCACCCAAGGAGTGGGTGAAGAGCAGAAAAGGCCTTGACCCCGTGCAAGCACTGCCCAGCAGTAATGAAAACAGCTCAGAATTATCAACACTGTTTCCAGCACAAATCCAAGACATAGCCCCATCCTGGCTACTATGAAGAAAATTAACTCAGTCAGAGCCAAAACCAGCACACGCACAATAGATAGGATAATGAATACTGAAAAAGAGTATTTTAAGGGACACTTTCTTATATATCTCACTTCCTCTGATACAGTACACCTCTGCAACCCAGCTAGCCTGTTACTTTTAATGGTCTCAACCCCTTGCAGCTTAGCCATCCTAGCAGTGCCTCATTGCACCAGCACTTTCAGATCTCTCTACCTAAACTCCGTGTTACAGGCCCACAGTTGCACACCCAAATGTTACACATCTACAGACTGACTATGGCAGAATATATTATCGTATCAAAACCAAAATGTGCATGGTTTCAATTGCAAATTCTCTTAAACGCTTCAAAATGGAGAACCTATAACCTATTTCAAGTAGGTTAACAGAGACTGGAGCACTGGTAAAGAAGTCATGGTTAGCTTTCCATTTGTAACAAGTATCTGTTCTTAGAACTAATTGCATGAGCTACTATTTATGCACTTAAGCCTCTGCAGAATCAGGCTCTTCATGTGACAAATACTTTTAAAATAATTTTCAAAATTACTCGTACTGAAGAAAAAACATGCCATAAATCTGCCTGTTCAATAATTAGTTCACAATTTGTGTTGCTTTCAGAGATTACAATAGAAAAGAGCATAAATTATATCCTGTCAAAGAGATTCTCTAAAGTTTATTTACAATCAATTACTTTTTTTAAAATATAATGAAGCATTTAATGGGAAAAGTTATATTTTTTTCTGCATGCTGGGAACACTTTCTTTTAATACAAATTAAAGTAGAAATATTAAAAAAATAAAACATAACCGCCTCACATTCAACACTATTAAATCTATCAGGCCTTCACCTCCTACTGTGACAATATCACTGTCCTTGCCTTATAAAAAGATTCCACAAAGGTTTTATTTTTTTCTTCTCAAATAAAATGCTTGAGATGCTTGGAATGATTAAAATACATGAAAATCAGAGAGATTTTTTATGTATCTACTCTGTTTTTACTTATGACTTCAGACGATTTTTTCTTCTGCGGGGGGCAAAAAAATTAGATGGCATTTGAAATGCCTCCATTGTTATAAAGAACAATGTATAATATCAGAGTGGGAAGAGAAATTCATTAATATATAGAAGAAAAAGAAAATATGCACAGGAGTAAATAATGGTCACATTTAACCAACTCTAAACTGAAAAGTATCACAAAGGAAAAGGCAGAAGTCTTCTGCAAGCTTCTGTGAGGGCATCCTTCCCTAAAGAATACTCCATCTAGTTACAAACATGGAAGGTAGCAAAATACTTGCCTTCAACTCTGCCCAAGTATAATATACCTTGCTGGAAAATATGCTGCTAGAAACTCCTTCCTTCTTTTTAATTTGTTCTTTTTGTTGACTTCACACTAGGATTTGCATTTCCAATGATGGGACATAAAGAAACTTTAAAGCAGATTGTCCTTCATGTAAGACAAGTATATATTGATGACAGGAATCGATGCGGGTATCTAAATTCCATCTGGCAGATTTGAAAGTCCCTTCCTCAGTAAAGGGAGATTAAGATCAGGCTAGTGCAGCTCCTCAGGGTGTATAATAGGGAGAGCTGCTCTTCCAGGTGATAAGGAAGGGTGACTGTCTGATATAAAGGCAGGTATTTATTTTGGTGGACTTGCATCAATTTTTTTCTTGATCAGAAGCAAGACTAATTCTAAAATGGGATACTCCATAGTCGTTTAAGTATTAAGTATGATGTTCTGACTGGAAAGATACAACAACCAATCTGTAAGTCCTATTTTAGAAAGCATGTAAAAAAAATATATTTCTCGAGAGTTACCTTCTGGAGATGAATTATTTCTGGTTTGTTACTCAGAAGAAAGCATAGTCAACTAGCATATCTCATTCTCAAACACTTGGAAACATTAAATACACCAGGTCTCCTCAAATTTTACAGTCTTTCAGACTAAAATCAGTTAAGACCTCTTGCAGACAAAATTGTTTACTCCAAACTGTTGTCACTTGCAATGCCCCACTGAAAGTGTCTCTGAAAGTATCTGAATTCTCACATTAGAACAAGCTGAGAGTTATACACCTCTGTTAACCTACCAAAACTGTGCTTATAGAATGACCAAGTGTGACAATTTCATAAAAAGAGTTTCTGTCCATTCAACAGGAAAGCTTTGACCATATGAAATTCCAAGTATTGTCTTGAAGATTGAAGGCATCTTACAATATTGATGATAAATATGTACATAATCTTATTAACCGTCAAAGACTATAAATAACATTTTAAAATGCTTGATCTGATTGCTAATACTTGCTGAGGTACGGAAGTGTGCAAGAGAAGCTGGTGCAGATGTACTGAAATAACAGCAAAGTCAATGCAGAGCCAGAATTCCAAAAGGAAAAACTCTACAACTGTGGTATTGGATGTGGATGCTACCTGTAGTATGATATTTTATATACCTGTTGACGGCTATTGTGTTGTCAGCTGTTTGACTGAGATTAATCAAAATAATTCTTTTTAATTTATCAAGAAAACTATATCTGCAACAACCAGATACTTCAGCACTAGAAAGATGGTGAGCAAGCAGATTCTGTACTACGTGGAACCTCATTTATTTCAGAGGCAGTTTGTACTAGTGACTATTCCAAGCTTCCAAAAGAAAAAGCAGAGGTGAAATCCTATTTCTATCAATGACCATCACAATGTGTCCCAGCTAATCTGCACTTCAAAGGCGAAGTAGGTGTCATTTATTTTGAATCTCTACCTCTCACTGTACTAAATTTTAAAGTTTGGCTTGAAACTTCAGACAGGATCAGAACCTGTGATTAAGGTAGGTATTGAAAATAGAGCTTTGTGGCACAGAAAACCTACAGCTCTGAGCAAATGTAGGAATGAGGCAGTAGTCTGCTTATGATAAGTGACATAGGCAGACTCCACGCTCGAGGAATACGGGACTCTGCTGGCTCAGAAGTTATTGAGACCTACACGGCTCCCTGCAAGGTTATGAGCTTGGCTCATTAGCAGCCAAACGAGCAGCCTGCCAAAACACTGTATTTCCCAGGTCTGCAATCCTCCAGTAGCCAGTGTGGAACTTTCTTGCCCAGAGTATTTCTCTAATTTGGGTTCCAACCAATCAGTCTCACTGTGAAACATCAAAATCCTCTAAAACACAAAAATTGTTTTCCTACATACTGTTAAAGCTCTAAATCTTCCCTTGCATTACACTTTGTTCCCATTTCTGAGATTAGACAATATTGTGTTTTGGAAAGATTCTTTATAAAATAGTATTATGGCTGCAAACAGATGATGTACATGAAGCTGAACAAAGCTGCACCTGCTGAAGAGACGCACCTGCACTACAGAGGGATTTGGCCCGGGGATTCACTCAAACCAGGACAATTCTATTATTTCACCCTGTGGTCAGCCAAAGGCAAGCTGCCCAGCCCTGAAAAGTTCTCTTAAAAAGAGCAGGAAATTAAGTAGATGGCCTTGAATGAGGTTATCATGCTTCAAGAAAATGAAAATTATTAAAAATGGAAAACATGAAGTTAAATCTGAGGAAATAAAATACTTTAACTTTGCACAGATGCAATGTAAAGGCTCCATAAAAGACCTGAAATAAACTTGGAGCAGATAGAAAAATAGGCTCTAACCTAGTGACCATAAGCATTCTCAATCTACTTTCAGAGCACTTAGTTCGTAGCACATAAAATATTGAGCTAAAAGAGAACTATTGATGTAGATGTAATGGATGCGTAAGCAAACTTGCTTTTTGTGTACATCTTAAAAGTAATTTAAAGTCTTGCATGTTGGGAATTGCTGAATCTAATTTTTAGCCTGAAGCAAATTTTTATAGCTAAATAACAAACTCTGATAAGGGTTTCTAATGGTCAGGCTTAACCACTCTTCTGCTGGTAGGTGTTCTAATGGCACACCCCAGCTTAGCTAGACCTGGTTCCACAAAACAGTCCCTTCACCCCCCCTTCACATAAACTACATTTCTACAACTTGAAATTAGGCATTATTTGGATACATTTAAATCTCATCTGTTTTAATGGAAAGCATGTGTTCATTTTCTTTCAAACTACCTTTGAAAAGATCACGAGCAAGTAATTAAAACTATTAGTTGACATTTCAGTTCTCAATAGCTCTAACTAGCCTAAAATTGTTCTCTTTAGAAATGGTAAACATATTCAACACCAATAATTGCAAGTTATTAAGAAAATCGAAACTGAGTGCTCTTCATTTCTTTCACATAAAACTAACTTCTCTTGACCTCTAAGTTTAAAACAACACTTTTTTTGCAGTTGCTGTAAAAGAAAGTACAAAAGTGCCTGCATTTTTAACCAGCTGCAGGCAGAAGTCCAAATATAATTTCCTGTGTCTAATACACCCCAGTATTCACATCTTCTGATGATCAGCTTACAAGGAAAATACTGCTATTCTGTAGTGGCATTAATTCAAAGAAAGGAGTAATACAGAAATCACTCTATGAAAATATTATTTAAAACTTTGTTTCTTATTCCACATGGAACTGTATTCTTCAAATCTTGTACAGATCAAAAGAATCGGTAATAAATCAGAGACAACCCAGAAGCAGTGTTTTGCCATACTGCAGTGAAAAGTAAAAACAAAAAAAAGAGACATACACATGTTGCAGGATGCAAGGTTTCCACGGACAGTGAATCATGGCTCTTCCTCAGCTGTAACTTAGCTAGTGTCTCAGATCAGGGGCAAAACAGGAAATAAATTCAAGATTTCCTAACTTTCAATTGTGTAACGCACACAGAACATTCAAAGGGTAGCCAGCTGATTAAGATATCCTCTGAAAGACTCCCCAAGACACCCATAAACTGATGATGAAAAGCATCACACCAATCCAAATAATCAGCTGTCATAAATTGGAATAGAAGTCTTGGACTTGCATTTTTAATAGCTTTTCTTCTAATCCAATACATTGAGCACACAGAAAATATTCCTGCTTCAATTTTTCCATTAACTACTGTTGACTAATTGCACTGTTATGGTTTATAATCAGCAGAGCATACCAAGCTTTAACACCACTGTGACAGAGTACAGCATTACACCTCCTTAAAGCTTGAAGGGAATGAAAAATAACAAAACCTATTCTCTCCATAAATTGTAAAAGGACTGAAAGAATCACTTTTTTTTTTTTTTATTTAAATGGTTAAAATTATAGAGAAATCCAGTATTAACTAAACAAATAGAATTATTTCAGTGAAGTAAGTTTGATGATTGCAGAATTAATTGTATTTGCATAGTATTGTTTAAGTACTACAAACTGCAAAAGGAAAAATTCTGAATATCAATTATGATAATTATGATTACAGACTAATGGGAGAAAGGAAAAGATCAGTCTTTTTTCCTTTTCTTTTTTCTTTAGTATGTGCTTTTCTGTGCACAGTGGCAAGATGAGAGCTCCAGTTGCTATAACAACTTAACTCTCTATTATAATCAACAATCATCTAAGTTTAATTGTCATTCTGCCCTTCTAAACCAATATATTAAACAGCAGTTGTATGAATTCCATAAATTTTGTTACTAAAACCTATTCCAAATCCTAAAACAAGTTGAAGTATATTTACACATCAGAGTTAGTCTGAAGTTTTCCTCCAATTCCTTATTGCAGCAATGTACCACTCAAATTGCTTTACTTTGTCCACAAGAATATTTGTCTTGGGAAAAAATTTATTTTCAATTTTAAAATTAATTTAGTTTAAAATTTAAATTATTTTAAGTACTGAAATATTTTCCTGATAGTATGAGCATCCTTACCTTGTATAAAAGAAATTCCACTTAGGTTAGCAACAACAGTTAAGCTGGTAATGAAAAATAAAATAATGAGCAGAGAGTATAGAACACCCAAGGCACTTCAAAATCTAATGATACAGACAAACTACAAAGATTATTACAAACTGTATCATCAACTGCAAACATTTCTATTGCTGGCCTCAATAATGTTTTCTTTCAGTAATCAACAGAATCATATTTGAAAATGGGAAAGATGTTAGCACTCTTCACAAATTCTCTAATTCAGGCCCTGTGGGTTCAGAATAAAATTAAGCCTTATCATTTACCCATTAATTATGATGTCAATCTGTAATAACATGCCTTGTATGTGACATCGGAAACAGACAATTAGAACAGAAGAAAAAAATTGAATCGGTATCAGATATGTCATGGTTAAACAGAAACTATAAAGGGTCTTTTAAATAAGGTTCAAAAGATAAATAAGTGATGCAGTATTAACTAAGATAATTCTTTCTGAACAGAAAAAATGTAGGCCCAAAACGTACTTCAGCTTATGTACTTTTACAGTCACCTGTACCTGCCTCATGCCCTACATGATTCTGTATTCCAGAGCCTTGCAAGTAATGCAACAAGAGCTCATACCAACGCTCAGAACAGTCTGACACCTAACTGTCACCTCAGGTGCATGACCTCACTTTCATTTATAGCATAATGCAGAGATCCGAGAAAGCTACTTAAATACAATACTGGAAGCTAAACCTAAAAATGAGCAAGCCAGAGTATAAAACCGGACAGTACATAATTCAGCCACCGCCAAAACTTTTGGCAAACTATTAAGCTGTTAACTACATATTTATTAATATTTTACAGTACAGACACAGAAGAAAAATCGTGAAGATTGAATTAGCTTGAAAACACGGAGCCGTTGCAGCTGAGCCCCTGTGCAGAAATGACCAGCCCGTGGTCCTTGGACCAGCTCCCCTGTCCATGATGTGTTTTCAGCTGCTTTCTTCACAGCAGAGCAAGAGGGCAAAGGTGGTCTGCGGGGGAGATGCAGGCTTGTGCCAGCCTTCCCTCCGCTGCCCCCTCTCCCTAGAAGGCTGTGGTGAACAGGACACGTTCCAGCACCTCAGCGTGAAGTACCAGAACCACCTTGGTTAAACGCTGGTTGGTACTACCCTAGTGGAACGATAACCTTTGTTATCCGTTAACCATTAGGAAAAGTAACTACAGTTTCAAAACACTATGAAAATAAATCACATGCATTAAACCTAAAACAATCATAAATAATAAATCCACCAAGTCATGTTGTTTCCTGCCTGAACATGCCTGGTTTTAGATTTAACCCAACTAATTCATTATCCATTGTTTGTCCATCTGTTATTTACTGGTTAACAAACACAGTACACAAAAACACATAGAAAATAAAAAACACACCAGTTCAGTACAAGTATTAGGTCAGTAAAGAGAAAAAAAGGTAATAAAAAACCTCACCCTGAATCCTATCAGACTGTAGAACAATCAGAAGTATACTGGCATTTAACATATATTCAAGCCCTTTATCTATCATATTTTTCTATTTCATTTATGATATACATAAAATGTATATATATGGAAAGACACGAGGATTTAACCAGGATGTCAGTGCACTCTAAAACCAAATTGTGCTGAATTTTTTGACAGCAACTGCTTAGTACTTTTATCAGAAATCAGTAATTCTAAAGCAAAGTCAAGAAATAAGAACAACTGATAGTCTCTGATAAGGTCCAGTTTTGCAGAACTGCAGTACTGAAGAAACAGAATAAGCTTCGACTCCTGCTCCAAAAGTAGCATTTCATAACATGGCAAAAAAAGGCTTGCTTTCGATTTTAGTTTATTAGATCCAGATCAGAGAATAGAATGAACTATTTATCTTTAAAAAGTAATATCTTTTTTATTATATGTCATAGCAAAAATCTTATCTTTGTCTTGGAAGTTTGAGACTAATGACGACAACATTAGGAGTCTTGTGAACCTTGACAGTAGTTCAGGCAATTATGTGATGAACGATGAAGATGGAGTCTTCTTTACTCCTCTGCGACATTTCTAGAAACCATAATTCTGAAAATCTAAATGGAGTCATTGCTTTTCACCCCTGTGGGCAGAGCCATAATTCTTCAGATATACATTCTAACTGGGTTTCGTAATAGCTCCATTCATTTCTCAATCTTTCTAATAAGATTGCCAGAGAGGACAGCTTGTCTCTGGCATATTTCTCTTCCAAAAGGACAAAATCATCTGAGCTATTATTCAAGCCTTTCAGCATCACATATTGGTCATCAGAACTTGTCAAATTAAACAAACTAATATTGCAATTTAAAAAGAAAAATGAAAAAGACAGAAGAAGACTCTGTGGTTCCTGAGTTTCCACAGCACACTTTGTAAAGTCAGACATGTTCAAAAGTAACTCCTCATCTCTGAAATAGAGAGGGATATGCATGTACTGAGGCCAGTAACTGCCATTCACTATGTGGTGTTAAAATTTTTACAATTTAGAACCTAAAACTGCAATCAAATAATGAAGTACCACTGCACATAATAGTACTGAAATGTAGAAAATATTCTACTGAATTAGCAAAGGCAATTTTTGAGCAGGTCAGCAATTTATTCATGCAAAACATAAGCAAAAAATGGTTTAACGAATTCTTAATTTTACAGTCCGGGAAAAAAAAAAAAAAAAAAAAAAAAAAAGCGCTCCCCAAGAAGACTTCAGGGAAAAGAAAAGCAGTATGGAAATAAAGAGACTTTTCAGTCAAGTTAAGGGAAGACTCTTCCTGATTACTCCACTGATGTATCATTACAATACATGAAATTGTAGCTCAGAGTAGCAACAAGAAATTGCCACTTTATTTTAAAGAACACAAGGAGTGAGAAGTTTAACGTTATTTGTATATATGTGAAAGATATGTATGTCATGTGAAATGTGTATACAAGAGTTCTTATGTGATGGAGGAAATTATAGGTTTACTCCTGGCATAATTTAGATTGCAGAGTAAACAGTGAATTACAAAAAAGACTCCTCAGAAAAAGGAGGAGTCAGTTTAAGGAGTATAAAGAAATCCTGAAAATGTGTAAGGGAGGAATGTCTTGGAATAAAAGAGCACAGTCAAAACCTGGTCTGGCACTTACGGAAGTTGCCTTGTCAGCAGCTACAGAGACTTGTTAAACTTTGTGACCAGCTTGCTAACAACTGTTTTAATAAAAAGCTGGGGCTTTGTGATCAAATAGTTTCATTTATATTGAAAATTAAAGAGTATAATGTCCTGTGCCTTACAGATCTCTAAGTTCAACCCTGAGTACTGGTATATGATTCAAGTTTCATTTAATTATTCTGTCTGCATTAATAGACATGAACCATCAAAATACATTTGCATAAAAACTGCATCTCTTCACAGGAATAAAGAAATCTATTAGAAATCTAAAGCTTTACAGCTGCATTAATTGAGAGGCTAACAAACAGAACTTGAGTGGGAAGAATCTGTATGTAATTATTCTGTTAGTCAATATATACATTTCCCCCAATGAATTAAGATATTCCTAGCCATTTTATTTTATCTTAATTCCAACAAGTGTAAAAGTTATTAAAGCCAAAGTAATGTATTTTTTGCTATAGTTGTTTCTTCTTAAGGTCCTCATTTCTCAGCATGTTTCAAATGCCTCTGCTTCAACAAACACTTGAGGAAACAGAACACCTTTATACATGTAATCTGCTACCTGCTCCTACCATGGAAAATTCAATTGTCTCATAGTTCAAAGATTTAGAAGAAAAGAAATCTTCAGATTCTTTGTTCATTTGTAAAGAGCAAATGGAAACAGAAACTGAAGAGAGAGCTTGGATTTTGATAGAGTTGACTTTCTTTGAAAGAGAAAATATCAGGAAGTGAAAATATTGCAGTTAGTGAAAATAAGGTCAACATCACAGAGACTGTTTGTTGTCTGATAGAAATGTTCCTTTGAAAACCAAATCAAAAGCTAAGGTCTTGACTACAGATATGGCTGGTACAATCCAAACTATCCCATTCTTTTAACATCGTAAACTCCAATTAATTGGACTCAGATACAGTTGACTGCAGTTCATTTGCATGACATTCTCTGGCAAGTTTTAAAATGAGAACAAATTCCATTAACCAACACCCAGCAACGTCAACAATCTGACTGAACAATAACATCTATCTGCAACTGAGTGCGTGGCTGTAAAATATTTAAATGCCAAATAGTTCTCTACAGTCATGAACTATCAGCCAAGGAACCAGCCAGTAAACAAACAGGTCACATTCTGTTTACTTTTATTTCACACACTGTCTTGATTCCAATGGAATGTTTTGTCTAAATGTAGATTTCTTTCTTTTGTTGGAAACCTCACAAAACTGTCCCACCCAGGCCAATTCTGTTGGCCAGAGTTTTCATGATTTGAGATTCAATATCCATTTTATAAAATTCATCCTAGTAAAAGTGAACCCAGTAATATGTAGTTAAAGTCAGGATACATAGAATCATAAGGAGAGCCAGATCACAGTTTTCTTGTAGGTTCAAATGCATATTTGTAGGGAAAATGCACTGATTAAACCAGAAGTTATGATGTTATACCTCCTTTTAGTTTGCTTCACTATATTTATTTCAGTCATTTTGTATAGATACTTCACTACTGGACAGCTACCTTAGTGATATTTTTAACTAAAATACATTAAATACTTCAAAGAAAAGTTAGCCACACTTCAACTTTGCAGTTTCCTTGTTTTGTTTAATACCAGAACCTGTACACCACTGACAACACGCTTCCTGGGATGCAAATGGCCACCTGCAGCATTTGCCTCAAATGACTATATTTAAGATGTTGGTAACTTTTGGTTCTTCTGTTGGCTTATGTTGGCACCAAAAAGGAGCACATCCAGGAAGAACTGGGACAACAAATGAAACCACATCGGCAGAGACAGTGTATATTGTAAGTCTCCCTTTAGTTTTAGTCTTCAAAGATAAACGTTGATTGTCTCTTACATTGAACACACCTCCTCACCTATAAGCCAGATGCTCTTTTAAAATGAAGATACATTTGACATATTTCTCTTAAAACTATCTTAATTTAAAAATATTTTTCACAATGTACCACAGACACCATGAGTTTGAGTTATATACAGCAAATTCAGCAAACAGCAGATCAATTATAGACTCAAAGCCCGGACTGCCCAGATCTTTGGTCCCTTCCTGCCATTCAGCCAACAGTACCAAAAAAAGCCATTTATAACATCACCATGGGAATAATAATACCCTAATACCCTTTGCCCATAGGTGAAGCAGGCAGTTAATGCCAACCCTGGTGAACTGCTCCGATTCTTCAACTTTGTGTTTGTGCCATGTTTGGCAAGAAAAGCAAAGTCTGTATTTCACCTACTGCACCATTCATTTATATGTGATGTATACTTTCACCAATAATAGTTTATTGAAGCATAGGAATCAATTACTGCCTTCCCATTCCCACTGCAAAATCTCATAATTCTTAAATTACATTGTTTCTGCCCAATGCATACTAAAACCAGGTTAAGTGAGATTAGTACTGAAAACAGGTTAAAAATAGATTTATTCACCAGAGAGAGGTGGATTTAAATGTTATATATTTTGAAGGAGGGGCAGGGGGAGAGGGGACTTAGAGGTCTCACAAGGGGGATTAGACTTTGCTACTCAATAAAATATTAAGTGACAATCAATCAAACAGGAATGTGTGGGAAGCACAGTTTTGCAGTAGTGCTCTTTTAGGATTTGTTTTCTTTAAAATTTGCATTCCTTTCTGCATGCATTTGAGATATACGTATGTTGGCTTTTTAATGATTAGAAATGGCTTTGATCTTGACTACTTGAAGGAACATAAAAATATAAATAGTGTGAGTAGATATGATTAATCATAGTAATGACAAACATAACAAAAATCCAAGATCAGTTTTTCTGACTTTCTCAGACATACCTTAGGAAGTTCAGTCTTTAGCTCATGTCATTCATATAAGAACGATCTACAGAAGTCAGAAATACATTAGTGTTCAAGGTCCCCAAATACCAATAATGCCAGTTTATCAAAGATAAGAACATAGGAAATCAGAAACATCAGCTTTCTGCTTGAATAGCTGCCACTCTCCTTTGTGATGGAATAGAGGGTAAGAAAACATAATTCCTGCTGCAATATAACTGTCAAAGTAATGAAATAATATGTGATGACCAGGTATAATAATGAAAATAGTCAACTGTTCTAAGAAAGTGTCACCAGTAGATAACAACTGCCTAATAGCCAGGATTTGATGGCTATTTATAAGATGTGAAAATAGAACTCTTTATTAGAGGAATTTTTTTACTGGACACCTTAAAAAAGTGGCCTTAAATCATCACGATGATGTAATTTTCTGCATCTGTGTGAAGTGGGAAGTGAGATAAGAGGAAGAGCTCTTATTTTTAAAAGAGGAAATTTATAAAAGCAAGAAAAAAAACCCAAAAAAGCCCACACGACATCATCGATATTGAATTTTAAGATCTCAACTCCTCAGTGCAAGAAGCCAGCAACTCCAAAAGGTACCTGTCACACAAAACGGAAACTTTCAAAGTCCTTAGTATCTTAGGACAGCATTGCTGAAACCTGAGCTCTCATTTCCTCATTGGCATAAAATATAACATAGGGGTATATATGTAATCTGACCTAAATCCTTAACCTACTTCTTTTCAACAGCAGCTTTAATGTATTAAACTGATTACTTCTAGTGAAACTACAGAAAATTAAATGGAATATTGGAATAAAAGGGAAAAAATATAGCCCAATTGCTCCAAGAAATCAAGTAAAATTTTAGAGACTGCTGCAGCATTTTTCTGTATTCAAATGACTGGAAAACAAATTCCCCTTCCTTCCATTACCAGCCACCCAATACTTTTTCATAGATTCTTTGCATCCATTGGCTATTTAACTAAAAGAAAATTAACTTGCAGAATAAGAAAGGCAGTATGGCAATAGAGAATAATTAACTGATCAGTGAAACATATGTACCCTTTTTTCAACGAAAATGACAAAGTCATGGAAGCAAGACCATATAGTGTCATAGTGAACATTTTTTTCAAAATTAGTTTAGTACTTTCACAAAGCAGTTCATCAGTTACTTTAGTTTCCCCCTTTCCACTTGTTTCTTTTTACGTATTCCCCCACCAATATCTCGAATTTTAACAACGTGACACCAAAAATCCTACACCCCACCCTTTATAAGCTGATGTGTAGACTGAAACAATTTCATGTCTTTGAAAAAAGTTTATTTTGACCAGCCCTAAACAAGCTATTCATGGGAAAAGTACTTTCACTAATTGCATTTTGAAAAGAATTTTGCACAAAATAGCTATACTAAGTCTTGTTACTCAGTGAAGCCTGTATTCCAGTAATAATCTTTCAATACTAATGATGTTTGTACTCAATGGAGGAGCAAAAAGACTTCATTAAGTTAACCGTGTAATTCTTAGATATTTCCAACAAATTACAAAGCTTTGATCTTCTGAAAAGCACAACAGATAAGATGAATAAGATACTAATGAATACGGTACTAATATTATAGGATTGTTATTTTCAAACCATTTGAGAAAAGTTTTACCCACCCAGAGTGCATATGTATTAGAAGAATGATGCATTTATAAAATTACATAGTTACTAATACTAGAATATTAGTACCAGTGTTTCACTCCTAGATTACTCAGAAGTAAGGTTAAGTAGTACTCTACAGCTTTGCTGTTAAAGCTGCTTTTATTTGGGAAAATGGAAGGGAGGTTTGTACTTAACATGATTTATCATCAGCTACCTCTCTGTAGTATAACTGTAACTATTTATCCAACTCTCTCCCTGACTATGATATTTTGAACAGAAGAGACATTTGATAATAAAACTTAAAAGAACAAAAAACAAATCAACCTCCAAGCCCCAAACCAAATAAGTATGGAAAAACATTGAAAATTGAAGAACCAGCCAAATGAGCAAACAACAGAATATTCTAACAGTTTCTTAGCTTTATTTTAGCAGCTCTTTACTTGGGTTAACACCTGGAGACCATCTGGAAACTTCAGACAGCAGGGTAACACAGGCAGTAACCAGCCCAGCAATCTCTTCCATGAGAAGAAACCTTCCTGTCTGTTAGGCTGTTTACAACATCAGTATATCAAACTCTCAGCTCTTGAGTTGATATTTTTTCCTGGCTTCCAGATAAGGTTTTTTCTCTCTATAACTGTCTCTATGAAGCCCTAAGGAAGTTTTGCAACATTATAAAGAGTAATTAAAAATGTTCCTCTAAACAGAGCTACCTTCGGGGACCAGGATGAAGGAGAAATTTTTTTATATGACATGCTTGTACCATCACCAGCACTAAGCTCTCCAAGCTTCAACCCGTACAGGCACTAACGATACCTAAGAGTAATAATAAAAAAACCTTCCAAATGAAGCATGCACCATTTACCAGAGGAATACGTAAGTTTGCTGACCCACAGATGGACCCGATGAATTCTGTAAACCTTTCTATTTAATTGAGTAAAGAGGGGTGTAGCTGAATGGTGTTTGAACATACTGTGCCAGTAAGATAAACAAACAAAAAACTCCCCAACACAGCATTTAGGTAAGATGATGCCACATAGATACAATTTGTCTGCTAGAAAATTTGAGTGAATCTGACTGATTTATGGATATAAATGTATTTATAAAGCAAGCCTAACAAAGGACAAAAAAGCCACCCCACCACTCACCCCCCCAAAAAAACCCCAAAGCTGCTGTTGAAATTTTTTTTTTCTCTGAAGAGATGCACTATAACCCTGCTCAGGATGCAGCAGAATGATTTTAACCTGACAGCTGACAACACGTGGTATGTACATGGAGTGCTATCAGCCTTCATATTGGCAGACAAAAAAGCCCTGTGTGGTTCCTGCGGTTACGTAGCTGGCCTGAGGCTTATGAATTCCCCCGCTCATATTCTTTTAATATGTGCATTTTATAGCTTCCAAGATACAAAAAAACAGGCTTTGAAAATTAGAGATTAACTCAGTCTCTTGTGGAAAGAGGGGTCACAGCATGAATGATACAAACAAGGCACATATTATGCACATGGTGGCTCTCTAACATTAAAAGAAAGCTTCAAAACTATATACGTTCTTGTTTGTACTCATTGGGCTCAGGACTTCAAATATCTTTTGCAATTAAATCTATCAAACTTCAAGCTCCCAATTAAAAATTTTCAAATGCATCATGCTCCAGGGTGTCTGAAATTAAAAACCACTTTACATGTTTGTCAAGTCCCCTTTTGTAATTTTTACAATGTTGCTCTTTCTACTGTGATAAGTGCTGCCAACCCCCTTCCATTTATGTGCCACGACAGAAGAAAAAATAAACAACATTCCTTCAGACAGCTCATTCTGAACTACGGCATTTTTTTCCAGCAGTGGTTGCTCTTACCTTTCTCAGATATCGATACTCAAGAGAGGGACAAGAGGGAACTGGAGAATGTCTCCAGGTTGCTGTACTTGAAGAAGGCTACAGCTGGTGCCGGGAAGGCTGCCCTTCGGCATCGCCCTTCGCCATGCTCCGCGCGGGAGCTCTGCTGCCACCAACCCCACTGTTGGAGCATTTGGGTGTGCAATGGCTCTTGCCAGTATGACCTTCAACAGACATCAGCTAAACATAAAACCTGAAAATATCTTTAAAAGTTCACTTTACCTTTTGGTAAAAGGGAAAAAAGAAATGACATTATTTTAGTTGAGCATGGGGATACAGCCAGTTCCTAATTTTTCCTAAGCACCTGAGCGGGGAGAAAAAAAGAAAAAAAGAAAAAACAAACAAACAAACAAACAAAAACCAACAAAAGAATAATTCTAAAACTCTGAGAAGTCAGTAATTCTTTCCATTTTGTCTCTCCAACAACTCTTCCTCTAGAAATGAATGCCTCCTATATGATGGTCTAAGTAAATACATCTATAGATAAAAGAGGTTTATTCCTAATATACTACTAGACTATTCCTAAAATAACCTGTATCATGCAGACAGTGATGTTGTGGTGGATGAGTGTCTTACCATGGAGACAGAAACATATTTTGGGTCTTGTGCCCCCCATCCATCAGAACTGATTCACCAGAAGAGAGAACCTAAAACCAACGTGGTTTCTTAAAGAAGACTACAGAAGTAAAGACGGTCTTTACACAGTTCTCAATTTATGTGAATATAAATTAAGGAAATTATTTAATGTATGACACCAACATTGTTTATATATGTAAACCAATGGACATGAATTAAAAACTTTAAGTGAGAGATACCTAACAGCTGGATTGAAACTGCAGGAACTGTAGTTCCTTTTTTCTCTCCAATGGCTTCATTCACCTATGGAGAAAGATGACACCTATGAAGCCATCCAGACTTCAAATCTAAAATTGCTGGAGAGAGGGAAAATGTTCCAACTCAAGCCTTCCTTTGCCATGTAATCAGATTGCAAGTAACTGTTTTAATGAACTTCTACATTTGTTAACTTGAATTCCCATTTTTCCCTTTAAAAGGAAAAGACAAGGACTACATAGAACCCCAAATTGGCATTTCTCTGTAAATACAAAATATAATTCAAATATATCATATATTTAGGAGACAAATAAAACAGAAGTATGAATGCTGTTCATAAGAAAATAGTACAGTACAAGTAAAAGTAACATGGTGGGTATAAAAGGAATATGCAGAGCCTTAATTATGGATTAGATTTGAGTGGTGTAATGCTAGGAGCAGATTCGAATTATTTTTCTCTTTCTGTCAACTTTATAGGGGACAATTATTCTTCCAACTCAGGTTACATTTTGCAAGCAATGTTTACAATGCATGTAGTATTTTGTTTACTTAGTTTTGCAAAACATCCTGTTTTGATATTACATTCTTACCACAGGCCATGAAAATTAAAACATGTTCAGAGAGAAACTGAAATAGTTCATAGAATAATGGAATGGTTTAGGTTGAAAGGGACCTTAAAAATCATCTAGTTCCAACCCCCCTCCAATGGTCAGGGCCACCTTCCACTTGCCCAGGTTGCCCAAAGCCCCGTCCAACCTGGCCTTGAACCCTTCCAGGGAGGGGGCAGCCACAGCTTCTCTGGGCAGCCTGTGCCAGGGCCTCACCCCCCTCACAGGGAAGAATTTCTTCCTTAGATCTAATCTAAATGTGCCCTCTGTCAGTTTAAAACTGTTACCCCTCGTCCTATCCCTACACCCCCTGATCAAGAGTCCCTCCCCAGCTTTCCTGTAGCCCCTTTAAGTACTG
The DNA here is from genome assembly GCF_965140245.1 of Athene noctua. Taxonomy (NCBI): domain Eukaryota; kingdom Metazoa; phylum Chordata; class Aves; order Strigiformes; family Strigidae; genus Athene; species Athene noctua. Next base: position 20,830,852 of record NC_134047.1, on the reverse strand, counting down.
GGAGGCCGCTCTAAGCTCTCCCTGGAGCCTTCTCTTCTCCAGCTGAACACCCCCAGCTCTCTCAGCCTGTCCTCACAGGGGAGCTGCTCCAGCCCCCTGAGCATCTTCACGGCTTCCACTGGACCCGCTCAAGCAGGTTCATGTCCTTCTTTTACTGAGGGCTCCAGATCTGGACACAGCACTGCAGGGAGGGGTTTAATGAGAGCAGTGTAGAGGGGGAGAATCCCCTCCCTTGCACTGCTGGCCTCACTTCTCTTGATGCAGCCCAGGACACAGTTGACTTCCTGGGCTGCAAGCGCACACTGCTGGGGCATACTCAATTTTCCATCCACCAATACCCCCAAGTCTCCTCCGCAGGGCTGCTCTCACTCCACTCATCGTCCAGCCTGTTGGGATTACCCTGACCCATGTGCAGGACCTTGCCCTTGGCCTTGTTGAACTCCATGAGGTTTGCCCAGTCCCGACTCTGCAGCCTGTCCAGGTCCCTCCGGATGGCTCATCCCTTCCCTCCAGCGCGTCGACCGCACTACACAGCTTGGCGTCATCAGGGAACTTGCTGAGGGTGTCTTGATCCCACTGTGTCACCAACAAAGATGTTAAACTGTGCCAGTCCCTGCACCAGCCCCTGAGGAACGGCGCTTGTCACCGCTCTCCACTTGGACATCGAGATGTTGACCACAACCCTTTGCGTGTGACCATCCAGCCAGCTCCTTATCCACCGAGTGCTCCATCCATCAAATCCATGTCTCTCCATTTTGGGACAAGGATGTCATGTGGGACAGTGTCAAAAGTTTTGCACAAGTCTAGGTATCAGACATCAGTTGCTCTTCCCTTGTCCACCAGCGCTGGAACCCCATCATAGCAGGGCACCAAATTTGTCAGGCACGATTTGCACTGAGTGAAACATCAGAGGCTTGACACTGGTCTGTTAACATTGTAAGTGTTCCCCCTTTTTACAACCCTACATGAACGCTAATACTAATAGTTTATAAATGTGTATATCTGATTGTTCTGCTACTTTCTATGCTTGTAAAATAAAATCAGCGTTCTCTGATGAGACAAAGGTAAAATTTCTGAGTAAACTCTGAATTTCTTCTCCTTGAACAGCAAAGATTAAGACATCTGGAAGACAAATAGGAATCTACCATAAACAAACACTAATATAAGCACCCAGGGAGATATTTCTTATGCTTCCCTGGAAGAAGCAAAAGCATCTCTGAGCAGCAAATAATTACTTGAAGGGAATAATCTGTATCAGCATTCAGGAAAACATAATGAATTCTTCCTCTTCAAAAAGCTATGAAATACTTCACTGTGTGTTTCCCAATATTTTTCCTTGGGGTATAAATTACTACTTCACTTTCTGCCTGGAAATGTGCCTTACACAGTTCTGTGTGTTTCTAGACAGAATTGTGGAAGGTACCTAAGCAACTGTCACATCCCCAGAATGAGATGTTCAAACATTTTGTTTGGTTTTGGTAAACCTCTGCCAATTTTTTTGGTTCATCTGCAAGATGTTATGGAGTTTTTACATGAAGTGCAAACATTTTAAGTCATGAAGTAGAACAGTTTTCATTACTATTTTTTTGTATTTAAGCAAATTTCATATTTTCAGAATTACCTTGAAAACAATTATAACAGGCTCATGATAGAGTCATAGAATTATCTAGGTTGGAAAGACCCTTAAGATCATTGAGTCCAAACACTTCTCACAGTCTTCCCATTCTTCTTCCTTATGTTCCTTCTCCTATTTCCTTTTCCTCCTCCTCTTCCTCTTTTTCTTCTTTTATAAAACACACATTATTCTTTTCATGAAAGATTAAATGTGTGTGCAATACTACTCAAAGTACATATTGTCAAAAATATTTAGTTTTCATAACCAAATATAATCATAAATTTTTAAAAAGAAAACACCAAAACCATCAGACACCACCACATTATCACTGTGCTGGACTACCACTCATTCCTAAGAATCCCACTCACTGCATTTGGGTACTGAGATATATTTTCAGATCTGGCCATAAGTTTTTCAAGTGAGGATGCAAGAAACCATAGGGGTTGACAGGGGGAAATGACCTGTCAGTTGCCAGAAAAGAACCGAGTCATGCACTTGCTATGTTTATTACAAGTAAGTTATTCCTTTGGGTTTGAGGGATTTTGTTTTTTTTTTTTCCTGCCACCAAACTACACATCTTGTATTTTAATATTACTACACTGCATAACAGAGTGTCCTTTAACTAGGAAGGGATTTCATTTCCTGAATGCAAACTAGACTGCAGAAGTTAATAAGCAGAATAGAGAATTATGTATTTCATGTAGGCTATAAATTTAACAATATGCATTTGTTTTTCTTTTTGGCTCTTATCCAGTTACTCTTCTTTGTATATAAAGCCTTGGTCCCCAGCACACCAATGAATTGTTGTAAAAAGCACAAAATGTTCTGAAACCTCATAAAAAGAGAGAAAAGCAGCAACAATTAAAACACACGTATTGAGCTATCTCCTGTATGATTGTTTCCCACAAAAGTCAGTTTTATTTCATCGAGCACAAAATGACTGATCATTGCATTAAACGTTGTTCATAGCATATATTTAAGCCACCTAATCAAAGACAACCTATTCTAGATTTTTATCAATATTCTATTTCATGATTAGCAAACAGGCTGTCGGCCTCGCTATGTTTTCTCACGGAAGTTAGGTTAATCTACGTAATTTTGATGAGAACAATAAAAATCCCAAGTGTGGTATTCTATTCTGTAAAACAAAGCTACATAAAGCAGCGGGGCAATTTTAACTTTGAACTGCCTGTTTGAGGAGACAGTACGCTTTAGGAAAGCGATGAAGTGTGTGCATCAATCTGCACTGGGTGACTGTGAGTCAAGTCACAGCACGCGATACGACCACATCTAACACGGTACAGAGCAAAGGCATGTGTGTACCTTTCTCAGCTCTACTTAGTTAAAGGATGTTGGGTTTATATCTTTCTTTTTCTACATGGCACATTATGAGAGATCTGAACTGGAACCCCGAGGAAGCAGACATGCTCCCCCAGCACATCTCCACTTCCTCACAAAAGCTACAAAAAACCCCAGCAACACATAGCTAGTGGTCTACACACGCTGTGCATCAAGAAACACAAAGGAACAAACACTTTCCTCTCCCTCTCCCTTTCTCTCCTCAGAAAGATCCAAACAAATCCTTTTTGTTCCAGGCATTTGAGGATTGTTAGAAATAAAACAACAGCTTTTTAAAACTCAAAACATACAAGACAACACAGGGGAATGGAAAAACACCATATCCTTGAAGAATTAAAATACAGTATAAATCTGAAGCTTAGGAAGAAGGGGACGTCATCAAGATGAGGCTATTTTAACCTAGGTACAAGTAGCTTCTCTCATTTGTAACACAGAAACACTAAAATTCAGTTTTTGAAATGCTGATTTAATTCAAACTCTATCCACAGTTTTTAAATCTCACCTCTTCAGCTGCTGATTTGGGATTTTAGCACTGCAGAGCAGCCAAGTTTAGAAGAGCATGAGAACAAATGCTTTCAGGACTTCCTGTTCTGCTTGACTTACTCACTTGGAGGAAATTCAAACCAATAAACGAGAACAAAAGGGTACTTTTTTTTCCCAGGCTATAGTTTCTCTGTTTGACTGATTCCTGACCATCCTATTAAGAAAACTTCCAAGTTTACCAGCAAATTCAATAAACATTAAACACACTGCTGCTTCAAGAAGTTGTTCTACAAACTTCCTGCCTTAAAAGTTTCTCGATAGTCTCTAGGTTTGGGAAAGACTTTTTATTTTATTTCACATTCATTGGTGGAGTATTGCTTAAAAGGTAATTGGCCTGCAACTACGGCTTGTTACAGTTTCACCTGCTTGTATTTATGATTTCCTTGATTATCAAACTCACTCCTTAGCAAGATACTGTCAATCCTCACTTTCAAATCGTCCACTAAAGGCATTAGTGCTTTTTCCTAGTGCAAAAACCTGATTCATAGCCTATTTCAGCCAATTCTTCAGAGGTGTCCATGCTTTAAGGAATAAAATACAGCTGTTGCAGTCAGAAGCACTGATTTGATCACGTACAATATTATGCATGCAACGTACTTGATAAAATCCTTCTCTAGTAGTTCTAGTAAGATGTCTCTGCAAGAGCACACTCTTCTGTTAGGCTACTGGAATTTAGGAAAAATAACCACAGTCTAGTGGCTAACCTGCAAGTAGAGGCAATTTCCATATACTACTTGATATGCACGGAGTATTGTAGATACACTGTTAGGAATAAGGTGTTAATGGTCCTCCTCTATGGGAGTTGGAACCAAATATGTTAACTGATTTCATTTAAATAAATGAATACTAAAGACTTAGATTAAATTCCTCTGTATAGTAAAATCACAAAAGAGGATGCCTGGTGCCACCACCTGAGACAAAGTCATCAGAGAGAAGCGTGGAGCTAACGTGTGTAATTCCTACGTTATTTCAAAGGTGCAGAGTGGAGACCAAACCATGGCCCAGCACTGAGAAGGATAGCTCTGCACCTCCTAAAGCAGCGCAGGCTCCGAGCCCAGTGCACAGTCCTTCCAGAGAAGTGGGAGGAGGAACGCTGCTTGCTTATTTTGTTCCAGTCACTCTTCAAGGAAAGAGAAAACATGATTTTTTTTTTTTTCTTTACAAATAAATGAATCACAGTAAGAAAAATCCCCAACTCTCTGTCACCATTTCCCAGCCAAACAACGACCTTACACTTGAATTCAGCTGTCGTTGGGCCGAGCAGACAGGAATATCCCTCTCTGACGACTGATTGGAGCCCTAAGAGCCTTCTAAGACCCAGTAACCTTGTGGTTACGACTTTTTCAGCAGGTTCTTTATTGAAGGAAACAAATCTCCTTGCAGCAACTGCTCATCTTAAAGAACATTCAGGAATTCTAGTTTTCAGGCTAAAAAGCGACATTTGACAAGTCACTCCTCAGTGAAGCATAACTGGCAGGGTTAGTCGGTCAGTAGTGAGCGTGTTCCCTAATTGCACAGGGGAGAAGGTTTATGCTTCTTGAATGACAACCTTGCTAGCCTGTCCAAGACAATCCCTTTCTTTAGGACATAGTTCTATCCTAAAGAAAGCACCAGTAAAATACGGTACTTGATACAGAGAAATCTTGAGACACTGGGTAGATTAAACTGACCTAGAACTACATGATTTTGAAACCCTGTGTAATTCTTTAACACTATCAGTGAAATATGGGAAAGTTAAATCCTTCCATGTGAAATTATTTCATTCTTTTTTTTCTGATGAAAATTCTTTTAGCATAACAAAGCTTTGCTAAGTAAGTTCTAAGGAGAGGGCTAATTTGATTTTTGAGGAGGGTTATTTCTGGTTCAGACAAATACTGTGGGCTGTCCTCACCATACTTTGCAATATTTTCTCTCGTTTTTCAATAGAAACCCACCACAGGTACAGTGCTTCACAGGGACACAGTATATACTGCTATTCCAGGCTGAGGACATAGCTGGCATAGTAGATGAGAATATTGGAACAACAAATGGAAACCAATATGAAGATGGACCTGAGGTAACAATAACCTGTTATGCATTACTCCAGCAATTTAAGTTAATATGTAGGTAGCATTTCTTTGTACTATTTTATCCATTCCCAATTATCATTAGCCTGAAAGCTAAAATGATTGTCATTGCGTTAAAAGCCATCACTAAATATCACTTGGGTTTTTTTAACCTAACAATGCCATATGAAGCATTTTTTCCAAGTTTCAAGCACAAATGTAACATTTAACTTTAAAAGGCTACAAAATGCTTTCAATTCTTAATTTACATCCAAATGTCACCATGCATAATATTAATTGGATTGAATTAAAATGGGTATTTTGGATGCTAGGTCAATTGTGTCTATCTTTGAAGTTCTTCATGAAGAATAACAATCTCAGTTTTTGTCTGACTACCAGACAGACTTTTCACAACAGCTAAGTCAAGAAACAGACCTCCCAGTATATTGGTGCACTTTTGTGCAACGAGCGTACATTCACAGAGCAGATATAGAATACACTCATTTCTTGGAATAATTCAGAAATGCTGTTTCATGGATTCAGAAAAATACTGGCAGATTTATCAGCACCATTTTAAGATGGCCCCAACTGCCCACCACCTCCTCGACCAGGCTGGCAGGAGATGCGAGCCTGCACTACAGCTTCCCCAGCTCAGTCTAGGCAGCTAAGCCTCAGAGCTGATCCAGGAGGGTCTGCACTGCAGTACCTGAGGATGATGTGAGAAGGTGAGCAGGAGTTAGATTGTTATTCCTCCCTCCACCTCACACACACAATCCTGGCTGAGCAGGGAAGCTGGGGAGAAGAATGTGTGATCCAAGCACTTGGCCTATTTCAGCTGATAACACAACCAGCTTTCCTGCAGCTCCTGCCTGCTCTTTATGAGCCTGATAAGTATTCTTAACCAAGTGACAAAGTGCCAAGATCTATAGGAGGAAAACTGGGGGAAGACAAAAATAATCTATCTACAAAGCTGAAGTTATTGACATCAGAAAGCATTAAACATTAGTAAGTTTACAGGGTGATTTACAAGCTGTTCTGAGAAGAGAGGATATGTGAAATCCTTCGTGTTCTTCCTTTCTCAAAACAAACAAATGCCTAAAGCTGAACAAATAAGAGAAAAGAAAATCTTGTGTGAATTTTTAATTAAAATTAAGGCAAGAAACTTTCAATGCAAAGCGACCTCTTCTTTGAGCATTGTAACCTAAAAGCTTCCTAAAAGCATATCTTTTTTAGATCATGGTAAGAAGCGATGCACTCAGCACTGAATAAGGGAGATACTGACAAAATCAGAAAGCCTGTAACTCAAGGAAAAAGTCCCCTCCCCATAAATGCATTTTGCTCAAGCATCACTTCTACAATATGCCTCTGGGGAGGAATTCCTCACCAATTTCAGAATGCTGCAATTTTCTAGCAAACCTGTTGCCAAAAGAAAGAAAACATTTATACACCTACCAAGTATTCATTCTCTTGTGTACTCTCCTGTTGAGCTAAAGCATATGCAGAAGTGATCCTCTTCATTGCAGATATGAGGTTTGCTTGTGCTTAAAAATGAATTGGTGTGTACAGGGTTGATGAAGTGTCATTAGATGAAGTGGTATGTGACACTGCACAGACTTACAGTAGGAAGGACAAGAACCATACTACAAAAGTTTTTCAAAGAGGAGACAAATGCTCTCGTTTTTCTGGCTTTTATAAGCTTATGTTGCAGCTAAACTTTGCACAGATCAGGAGAGTTTCTCACGTTATCAAAAAAAATAGAAATATAGAGGCAACAGGGACTCTGTTAAGAGGCTAAGGTGAGAAGGGAACAGCTACCGTGCACAGTCCTTAGCTAAATAAATTCACAGTAAGAGAAAACAGGGTCATCTGTTCCCTTCTATGCATATAATCATGCAAAAGCCATTTTGCATCCCTCTTTATCCATCTGTGATACTACAGAGCTATCTCCAACTTGAACTGAATAGTCCTTGGCTAAAGCCTGGGATCTAGCACTGGAAGATCATCTCCTTTCATTAATATATCATATCAAAATGCCATATCATCGTTCTTAACTCACTGACAGGAAGGATATAACAAAAGAGAAAATACCACTGGCTGTTTGTGCACCTTGTGGTGACCTCACCTAGTACCCACATTTTGCATAAAGCATAAAAACTGCATGAAAGTATATGCTAAGAAAATAAATCACAGAACTGAAAAAAACACTCCTATTTATACTAATTTGATTTTCTTAATTACATTCTTGGCCAATCTGGTCTTTGAATGATGATCAGAAACAAAACTTTTAAAGAGAATAAATATCTGCCTATTTCCATCCAGTATCATAAAAAGGAATTGGACACAAAATAAAAAATTTCATCGTGGTTTTTAGAAAAGTTTATTCTAAATGTGCCAAGGCCACCTAAATGTCATATCTGTCACAAACTGTTCAGGGTTTATAATACTTCTAAATTTCACAAGTAAGCTGGATTACAAGAGCAGTAACCCCTTTTTAACTTTGTAGTTCATGTAATAAGAGTATTATCTGCAATCTATTTTTGACTGAATTCCAAGTTTTCTGTTATAAGAGCCTTACATAGCCGAGTCATATATTATCAGCATTCTTCTGACCCTCGTTGCCCTTTTATTCTCTAGAACATTCACTAGAAATTCACAAATAATTTTATGACACATTTAACAAGTCATCTCAGGACTGAAGTGAAAGGTTTTTAAAGAGAGCAGTTGAAAGAAAATGATAATGGAAGGGTTATCATAAAAGAAATAAAAGTGATTTCAATATCCAAGAGTATACAAACAATTCAGTTCCAACATCCTAAAATATTGACAGATAAGATATCAGGATTCGTGTTATAGGAAATTGGAAGAAAAAAATTGGATGAAATGGATGAAGAAATTCTAATAAACAAGGCATTTCTGGGGAAACTGGTGGTGGAAGGAAGAAAACTTTTCATGTTAAGTAATAAACTACTTTTTGTGAGGGATGTTCCTAGTGGAGTTTGTGAAGTTATCCTGTTGCAAGACCCAGAAAAGCAGCCATCTGCTAAACATGTTTCTCTTGCACTCACCCGCCTTAGAGACGGGTAGATCTGGCTATTCAGCCTATGCTGAAAACCCCTGCACCCCTAACATCTCCTCCTTTTCCAGACCTCCACCTCACCTGGCTGACAAGGAAAAAAGACAGGAGTTCATACATAAATAGCAGATAGTTTATGAGAAAGAGTGATGCAATGCTGTAGCAGAGAGAGATGGAGATTTGTGCTGAAATATTTTGTTTCTTGGGTTATGGAGGTATAAGTGGACCACAATATTCTCTGTTTCATTTGCATGCCTTTAAATAATGCCGTCCCATGCTGTTTCAACACAGGACTAAAAATTTACTAAAAATGGCTGAGATAAAGAGAATGGTTCCTGCTTTCTCTCTCATGTTCTTGTATTAGCTCCTTATTCATTTATTCCCCTTTCTCTCCTTCAATCTGAAATAAAAGCAATTCCGAGAGGAAACTGCTTTGCTTAGAATAAACTTTGTATCAGAAACTTGGGATGTTCAAGGGCTGAAAGGAAACGATGGCTCAGAGGAAGTGAAAACAATAATAATTCATTTAATATGTGCTCCAGATCTTCTGCACAGTGCATTAATATGAGCCTTTTAAAATTCAAGCAATAATTTTGTATGTCTTTTCCTTTCTAGCCTGTGTGAATCATCACCCTCTCCCGCACTAAGAAACGAAGGCAATGTTATCCACACTTTATGGATGAAGTACGGACGATTAAGTGTCATGCCACAAATCAAACAAAAGCCTTCAGAACAGCTCCCAAACCAAAGTCTGGTACTTTAACCATATGATAATTTTCCTCTGCCAGGTATTTAAATTTTACCCCAGTAGTTCAGGAGTTCCCATTAGCACAACATTCATTCCAGCACCTGTCACCAATGAAAGTGAAAGAGATTAGAGTTCATGAAGAGGATCCCATCTGCCTCCTCATTATCATATTTTCCCCTTACTGAAGATGGGACTTGGCTACAGAGCTCTGCCGAAGGAACTGAGAGTGTGAGTGGAAGGGAAAGAGCAAACAACACATTGCAGAGACCACAGTAATTTTCAGAAAACAATAGAGAAAGTCTTTGTAGTTTTTGCTTAGCTCTGCCTGACGTAGATACCAGTCTGGACCTTGGAGATAATAAATATGAAAGACTTGAGGGTGAAGACATCACAGGATGGGTTTTTGGAGAATTGCCGTTTCATCTTTGCATACATTCATTAGATTTTAAACCAAGGTGACAGAAAGAATTAATCTGTATTTCTAATATTTTTGTAAACAATGCTTCATTACTATTCTCATGCATTGTGTCTTATAATTTACAACTGATTTGCAGCTACTGACTTTGCTTTCCATGTTTGCATTGACATTGCACAACTTTTAAGCTAACATACTTGCCCCCTCCTTAACCCTTAAGGGGACACGGGCTGATTGTACCCAGATAACAATCTTCCACATATTAGAAAGCAGCAGCATAAAATGTATATATTTGAGAGGAGCCATGATAAAGCCACACAGGGGAACCACAAGTCCCAGAATACATTGTTCCATGTTGCTCAGAGGCTTTTCTCTGTATAGGTGAAATAATATCACAGCAATGAGGATGATGTAGCCTGTTTGCAGTGCTTCCTTGATACAATGGTAAAGGCTGTCAAGGTGTGAAATAGGAGTCCTAAGGTACCCATTCTCTGTGCATGCACCTTAGAATTAAATGAAAACCAAGTTAACAGATTTTTTTCAATTATTAATTTATTATTAGCATGAAATTGTTACCTAATATTTAAATAATGCTTATCATGGATGGACGAGACGGTGGGTCTGCCTTTCCCAAAGGTCACAGAGGAAGCAGGAGTGTACACTGTACATGTATGGGTGTACACAGGCGTATTTACTCACCTTTCTACACACAGTACAGAGCTACTAGAAGTACACAGTTGGTACACTGCCTTTTTCCAAGTCCTGTTCCCAATATCTGTGGATATTGATGGTATTTGCTCAGTAAACTCTACTAAAAATCAAAATAGCTTCTTGAGTCAGTACAGGTAAGATTGATACTATACAAACAGACAGTTGTGTTTCTGCCAGGAAGGAATGTTCATTCCATTAAGTCCAGTTTTTGTCAATTTACATTAATTATTAACATGTTGCTAATGAGATCCTTGGAATGCCTGGGAGTCCATGAAAAACAAAATCTTCATGACCTTAGTCTGGAAACATCTTTATCTGTCCTAGGTTTATGTTTCCTGAGTATTAAATCCAAGTTTTGGGATTCTGAAGACCCCTGAATTCTGATCTTTTGCTGGCCAGTCCAGCAGGGAGATGCTCCAATGTGGAAGATGTTACAAACTAAACTTAATCTCTTAAACCAGAAGATGACCTAGTCCCAAATAAAAGTTGAGGAGATTCTGAGTACTAAAAATGATATTTTGAGCAGCTAAAAAATGTATTTTCTGTCTCATATGAGCCTGGATATTTCATCTTTATATTAAAGAAATTGGATAAGGGCATTGAATGCCAAGGATTTTGGAAATGGAAAGCCTATATGAACACACAACTCCATCGAAGTTAATTTCAAAACTCCCACTGATTTAACTAGGGCAAAAATTTCATCCTTAATCCTGGAATATTCAACAACTGCATGTTATAACTCATCCCAACTTATCCCAGCAAAGGCTTTCCTGAACAGGACCCAGTTGTGCCTGAAGCATGTTAGCAACAGATTAGCTTCTTAGTGTAGGTGGTATGTGATCTATTTCAATCAATCAATGAGCTATAAATCAATATGACAGCAAAGCTCAGTGTTAAAAAACTAAATAATGACTGCTTTCTGAAAAGTCTGTTTAAACTTTAAATCTCAGTTGCCCATCTCTGCTGAATCTGCAATATGGAGCACAGAGTTAAAGCAATGAGAAGGAAAAAATAAAGAATAAATCATTGGTAGCAAGACCAACAACTAACAGAAGATTTTACACTTTATGCTCAGGAAAAAGCAGTAATGCAGTATGTAAATGCAAAGAAAGTATGGTTATGTTTCACAACTTAGTTTTAATATTTGAAAATGCATTTAATAATTCTCACCTAATGAGATAAGAGTATGATAGAAAATTAATGTCCTGATTATGTAGGTGGTCACCTCACTGATCACTTCCATGATGAAGAAATAACATAAACAGCCACAGGAGTTACTTTTGTATTCTAAGCTAGAGTTATTTTTAAGTGCTGGTTTATAGACTTTATATAAAAGAGTGATCAAAATAGTACTTCAAACTTCAAAATCGCAATTGCATAAACTATGTTGAAGTCTATGATTCAGAAAAATTATACTGTCTTCATAACCTGTAAGATACTGCAATCCTTTGCATATTATGAATTATCAAAATAAGCTTTTAAAACTTAACATCAGTGTAGCAAGTGGCCGGCAAAGTAAATTTTATACTTTTGTAATATTCAAGGCTTGAAACTTTGAGGTATTTTGACTTATTGTTGTTATTTTTATTGCAGATTTTAAGGTCAGAAAAGACTATTATCTCATCTGATCTAGCTTCCTGTCTATCACCAGTCATTAGCTCTCACATCTCAGCCAGATCTCTCTATGAAGAGCTCTAAGAGGGAGCATTACAGTCCTCACGAAAATGTCAATGACTGAGCTGCCAGATATGCCAGAGCTCCTACAGTGGAAGAAGCCTGATCAAGTGATGTGCCTGCAGACGAACTCACAAATACCAAATACATCTTGCCATTTCAGAAAGAGACTAAAGTTTAAATTTGCTATTAATCTGGAAAAATATTTCACCAGCCTCACATTTTTGTAATTTGTTTTTTGTGCATGTTCACAAACGTTCTCAATACAAAAAAAAAAAAAAAAAGATTTATATGCAGAGCTGCGCAAGTTGTCTGTTTAAAGAGTACATTCACGTTTTAACAGACAGACAGACACACGTCCCCCCCTTTCCCCAGTCTATTACAATTTAACATAATATCTCAGGAAGCTAGCAGAGTAGTACAAAACCCTTATTTTGATTACACCGTTCTGGTAATAAAAGCAACTGAAATTCCTGTTGGCAACAGGGAGCCTAGGAAAAAGTTGAATAGAAATCTGAAGTCTACTCCTAGTGAAGTCATGAGGTTATAGCGTAGTAGGAGACCGAAGGCTCCGACTCACGCTCACTAAGCAAACAGCTGTGGCACTGTAAAGCTGTACTTCCCCCAGCTGTTCATTAGCACTTGGCCAGATGTCACCATCCCTGTAGTGGAAAATGAAGCACGTGACATCATCTTCTCTCTTTCAGCACAAACTTACCCTGACTGTCAACTTGTATGAACGACGGATGAACCACAGCCCCCCTTTCCCATGCTAATTCACATCACCAACACTAACTTTGCCATAGCTCCACTGTCACATCACTGAATCCAGTTGCATTTACAGCAGCAGAGCCTTTTCTGTTTAAATTTCAGTCACACACAATTAACCAAGTAGTGATTTTCTACCTGTAACAGAGCTAACTGTATTAAAACCAGAACTCACAAATTTCATTTTGGTAGGTTTCTCTGCTCCAACTAATGAAAGGGCCTATGTAAAGATAAGACAAGACTTATGTGAACTTTTACAGGACTTAATTTTTTTATAATAATACAGTCTTCACAGACAGCAGGCATTAGATATTCCAACAATAATCTAGCAATTAATCAACTTCTCAGCATATTCACAAATAGCACGCAAAGTTCAAATCTTCATGCCAAGATATTCTAAACCAGGCCTGAATATATATATCCCTTACTGCTCTCACAACACAGTCTCAGTCTTTCAAATTGCTTGATCCAAAGACTTGATACTAATACTGGTATTACTGGTCCTCCAGCCTAATTAATGCAGATTTCTGGTCCATGATAGTCTACCTTTTTCTTGTCTAGTAAGTATTCAACAGCAGCAGCAAAATCAAAATCTTATCATGCTATTAGCTGAAAGACGACAAGTAGACAGATCTTACCCATTTCACTGTTCGTGAGAGTAAAGCCTAATTCCTCTTAAGGAATTTGTTGCAACTCCAGTAAAAGTTCAGATGGCCTCTTAAAATGATTAATCAGAGAACTAAATGCTGAAGCCAAGCATTAGGGTACAATATGTCAAGAATGATCCAAAACTGAGAGGAAACTTACGTCTTTTACTCCCACCCATGTGCAATAACAGAGTACTACCAATTTGGAAGTGAGTTACACAACAAGCTGCGGGACAGAGTAGTATCTGGAGTTAATAGATGACCACACAGACGAATGCTGGTAGAAGGGGCCTTGGCAAAAGTAGCACCATGAAGTGCAACCAGAGATGTAAGAACAAAGAATTTACATGCTTGTATATAAAAGCTAAGGGCAACAAAACAAACTCTGTTAAAAGTGCCATTTAGTGGATGGGACTGAGGCAGTCAGTAATGGTTTCCATTTCAAGAGAATACGTTTCAGATTCATTCAAACCTATAAAGGGTACCATGAAATAAATGTTTAGGACTTGGCTTGCATCTGCTAACTTGGTTTACCAAACAGTAATGAAGATTCTCCTTCCTTAGAAGGCAGAAGACTTTTCACGGATAGGATGGTACAAGAAAAAAAAAAACATTATCACAGAATCACAAAATCCTCTTGGTTGGAAAAGCCCTTGCAGATCATCCAGTCCAACCATGAACCTCACCCTGACACCTCCCAACTCCACCAGATCCCTCAGCGCTGGGTCAACTCGGCCCTTAAACCCCTCCAGGGATGGGGACTCCCCCCTGCCCTGGGCAGCCCATTCCAACGCCCAACAGCCCCTTCTGCACAGAAATCCTTCCTCAGAGCCAGCCTGACCCTGCCCTGGGCAGCTTGAGGCCATTCCCTCTGGGCCTATCGCTTGTTACTCGGTTAAAGAGACTCATCCCCAGTTCTCTGTAACCTCCTTTTAGGGAGTCGTAGAGGGCCATGAGGTCTCCCCTCAGGCCCCTCTTCTCTAGACTATACACATATATATTTAGTTACATATTAACTAAACAATCCCAGCTGGAGCTACTACAAATTCAGAGTAAAAATAATTGCTTTTAGTTATAAATAGCCAAGACATCTTCATCCACAGTGTTCAGAAAATACATGTACATACTAACATGCAGAGCATATCATCAGTGAATGACACTGTACATAAGACATGGATAGGATGGCTGAGACTGGAGAAAAAAGCACTATCTGCTCCAGGCATATTAGAAGATGAAACCAGAAAAGGACTGCAAGAAGTATATTGCTGTATACACCCACAGGCAATTGTTCCAGTATATCACTTTAACACAGAAAATGTCAGCAACATCTGAAGTTTTCCAGATCACCACAGAAAATTGCTTAAAAGATATCCTGATATACTGTAATGAAGAATGACAACATCTTCATTGCTGGCAGAAGTGGTGTTGAATACTTGTTATTGAGTTTAGAGTGGAAATATTAGAATCCCATTTTTCACCCGACCTTAATTTTTGCTGTTGTTAAATAAATAATAAGAAAAAATTCCATTCACTCTGCATTATTTTTTAATTCTTTTTGCCCAGTGCTTTTCACTGTGAGGAGGACTTGAAGATTCTGAGGCAAGAGATTGTCAAGTAAGACAAAGGACATAATTTTACGAGAGAAGAACTAGGCTATACCATAGGTACAGCTGAGATTTCTGCCATGGCAAACAAGCTTGAAGTAACTGAATGTGCACATGTTCCTCAAAAATTCTCTAAATATGTCCATAATTCTATTAAGTTATAATTGTAGGATTGACTAAAGTATTTTAAATTTTTTTAGAGTACCATCAACAACAAGATTTTCAGGACCAGTAAGAGTTATTTCACTTTTTGTAGCCTTTCAGTCATTTTTATCCCATCTGCTATCCATGCAACTGCTGTGCTGTTGGACAGATGTATAAAAACACTACACTCCTGGGAATGCCTGCCACAGAAAAGGTTCCACACACATAGACCCAACGGCTACACATATAGTATTAAATTTAACAGCACAAAGGAATAAACAATTACGGTGACTGAAATTCAGTTGCCTGTACTATGAAATTGCTAAAATAGTTCTGGTAGAGTTATAAATAAATCCTATATCAGAATTTAGCTCAGACCATGGACTATTCCCAGTAGATATTCTGACTTTTTTGAATCTGTTCTGGAAGCTCAGTGAACTTGATAGTATGAACAGTTTCTTCTATGCCTCTGATTTAGTAGCATAGCTGCAGCCTATCAGTCTATAAATTAGGGTAGCAGGGGTGGGGTAATCAATCATGGTAAATGAACATTCAGAATGCTAGACATGCATGTATACACTTTCCTATGGACAGACTTGCTGAATGGGATGTGGTATAGTCAAAGTTTGCATGTACCAACCATCAATTGTCCCAGTATGAAGAGGTTGTACTGCTCAAAGGAGAAGCAAAGTCGATTTAATGGAACAAGGAAACACGAGGCTATCACAAAGGAACAATATTTTGCAACAAGAGAGTTGGAAAAACTACACTCAGCCTTGGATGCACTGAAATAGTCAGCATGGATATGTCTGGGTAACGCTAACTATTAATAAAATTGTCATATGACTACATTTTATCAATTATCCTCAATTACTTTCTGTTTTTTAAGGGAAATCTTCCACCTCTGGAATAAAATGGTAATTTCCTGACTGGAAGTTTTAAGAATACAAAACTCACCCTTGCTGAGCCAAGTAGACTCTTTACAAAAAGAATCACACTTTAATATTCTGCAGTACCCCTGCAGCATATTCTTCTAATCAACCTTCCATTGCAGTACACTCACCTTTTCTCAACCCACTATACAGAGAAATAACTACTGTGTACATTTTGGCTCAGATTGCTTTTTCTTCCCACCTTCACCATTGTTTGCCAGGGTCAGAGATAATTGGGTGAGGAAGAAGCCCTTGCAACCATGAATGGAATAAGAAGTCAATAAGAAGCATTATTCCTATACATACAGCATTTTATACTCAAAAAAAAAAAAAAAATAAAATCAGGAAACAATGTGAGGTAGGGGCATATGTTTGGAAAACTTTTGAAAAACTTAATTAAAGCTGTCATATAAAAATGGCAACTAAATCAGCATTAAAATAGTTTCTAGAAGAGAACTAATTTACAGATTTTCACAGTTAACAAACTGCTTTCTGGAAATAAACTTCACAGTTTATTATAAAATGATCAAAGAGGGATTAGGTAGCTATTGAATTTACTGGGAAAATGTTATAACATATCATTGAGATTGAGAAAATTACTAAGGATCTGAATGTGTTAAGAAAGATGTAATGAATCTAAACAGTGATAGAAATTCACTGGGTATGGAGTCATTAATGTTATTAATATTAAAATCACCAAGGGGAACAAATTTGCTGACACTAAAGCTGATAATGGCTAAACAGTCCAAAAGATTTCATTTCTAAAGCGCATAACAGATACACTTTCAACTCCGAATTTGAAGATCCTTTGCCACCTATGATATAGAAAGCATAAAATACACAAGGTTCTTTCTACAGATGTGTCTACACATTGGAAATAACTTCAGTGGCCACCTGGTATTCTTTGTCAAAAGGATAAGTAATACAGTGGCAAGAGGATAAAATACAGACTAACAACTTTCAGCTGGGTGGGCTAGTAAGATCCTGTGTCTTGGTGCTTGTTGAAAGCAAATGGGGTTCCAAAACCTGCAGTGGAAAATTCATCTGTTGGTGGAAATGTCTTTCTGGCATTTTAGGATTTTTCTCTAATGCTGTGTTGGTTGCCAGCATTACAGTTCTCATTATTCTTTGGGTAGAGAACACTGAAGGATCACTTTAAGGGATACTGGTCTTCACCTTTACATAGAAAGTCTGAAATGTTGTGTACAGCAAACAAATTAAAAGAAAAAAAAAAAAAGCTTTTAAAAAAAGAAAGCCTTTGCAGTGGAAGCGAGGTTACACAGAATAATAACGTTCGGTTTTACATAATTGTGGTTTACTACAAAAAATTCTGTGTGGTCTCTATTGTTGGCTCAGGACATGATCTTATTACTAACCTTATTTAATCCCTCCTCGCCATTCCAGTAAACAGCAAAATGGTGGGTGCGAATATGCGACATACAGAAACACAAACTGAGATTTGAGATAACATGGCTTACTGCACCCTGAAACAGCTGAGTGAAGTCCACATGTGAAAGAATTAAGAATCTCGGTTCTTTTTAATCTGGAAAATTTAGTGTCATTCTTTGAAGCAACAAGTAATAATTAGCAAATAGGAATCTTGTCACTCTTCTGCCTGGTTTATTCCCCATTTTCCGCATCTTGAAACACAGTAACAGCAGGAGATTTTGTGTGCACACAGTTCATAATAGGTCTTTTACATACTAGGTTTCAATACTACTTTGGAAGCTCTTTTTAATATGAGTCTTCTTTTCTTTTTTAATGTGGATCATAACAATAATTTTTTAGAGTCACAATGTCTCACATTTGGTAAACTACGTTTTTATCTCTAGTTTCTTTAGGAAAGATGTAATTTCTACGTGGTCGCCAAAATCATTCTTGTCATGGTAAGGGAAATTTGCTTCTTGATTATGAAAGTAGAAAGGAAGCTATATCAAATTTATTAATATATATTCGAGGTGCACTTGGCAACCCACCTTATGCTGAGAAAATGATTACTTTAGAATCTCAGAGGTCATAAAAAACAAATTTCCAACTCTAAGCTGCAAGCTGAAAATGAAATAAACACAACCTAAAAATACAGAACCAGAAAATACTATATACCCACACAAATACATATTTAAGAATGTGTGAATTGTGAACCTTTCCTGCCAAACTTTGAAACGATGACTAGGAAACAATATGATTAGGACCAGTCTCAGCAACAGCAAATTTATACCTACTAATGAAAACGGACATTTCAAAAAATGCCACTCACCTCGCCTGCTATTTTATACTGGACACTATGGTGACATTTCCAGGCAATTTACTTATTCATTTTCTGTTACAACAGCTGCCATCATCTGTGATCTGAAAATACCAGAGAATTGAAGAATCTGATGTCTTATCACAAGTCAAAACTTTTTAATACAGTTTGCAAATGAATGGTTGTGAACCAGTTTCCTAATATTGCCTGACATTCTGATTTATGAACCTGATTCTCTGAAGAAATGTATTTCCAGTTTCCATATCCATTTCTCCCCATCAGCTCTAATCACGCTTTTTCTCTCTTCCCAAAAAATTCTTTGGCATCTCCATTTACTATCATTAGCAAGCAAGCAAGAAAATTATTATTATTATTACTTCCTGAACTGAGATATTTGGAAATTGTTTTTGAAGTTCTATTTCATGTTTTTTCTAAGTTATCACCACTTAGAAACAGAAACATACTGAAATTGAAAAGAACACCCACTGAAGTGTACTGTAACACCCTGAAAGTTTCTTGTTAAAACTTAAATATTCTATATTTATGCCACTAAAGTCTCTGCCTGCTTTCATTTTCCCACATCTTCTACTTGAAGACAAATGTGGGAACAGAATAATTAGTTTCTATTGTAATGAACTGTAAAATTTATAGTAGATTATTAAACTGAGAAGCATAGAACAATATTATCATTAAGGATTTATAGGTTATAAAATTCAAATTATATATATTTCATAAATTCTCTCTGATCTTCATAGCTATTATAACTTTCCCAAATATCCTTCCTGTTTCTTATTTCCATCTGGCATACTCTCACAGTTTAAGAGAATCGTTAAAAAGTTGTGCAGAGTTAAGGAAATGGAAGAGTTTTGACACAGTTCACCAGTAACAGGTAATGCTCTTTTCAGTTAAGCAGCACGTTTTCCTGTGGTGTTCTCTGTGGCTGCATGTGAGACCTACAACTCTGAAACAAACACCTGTCCTGGCTACAGTCCGTGTTTAGAACACCCTACTTCAAATATGTTCTTTACAGTAATCAAAAGGAAAATAACCTTTTAGCATAGTACAGCATATTCTTTTATCCTGGAGAGAACAAAGCACATCTTTTAGAGCACTGTTAGTTCATGCTCTCTCTCCTGCATCAGCTTGCTGACACATACATTTTAGAAGTGGAATTTAGCTTAGTCCCCTTTTCAACTCTAACCCTTCCCCACTTTTTGTCCTCTTGTAACATAAACAGCATAATGGTTCCTTCCCAAAAGCTTTGTAGCTGGCAATGCTGACACCTCGCTGAGAGCAGGCAGCAAGTATCACTATCTAGTGATCTTCCAAATTGCCATTTTTCTTTTTCAACTATCACTACTATATATCTTCTTGATAGAAAACAACCGTATGAAGTGCTTCTGAAGTAAAGAAATTCACTTCAGAGGTTTTGGAGATTTTTTCCCTATTTTTTCTTAAATTCATGGCTCTCAAAAACACTGACAGTTTTGATGGAAGAGGTTGCTGCCAGCAAGAAAACAGATGCAAAACTGAGGAAAACGTGTGAAATGTTGAGAAGAGTAAATCAGCGCTTCAGTGTCAGAGTCACTATTTCATTATTCAGATGCAGTAGGCTGAGCAAAAAAGATGAAACATGTCAAAAGTAAGAACGAGGTTAGTATTGAAGTTCACTGAGAAACCTCAGCATCCAAGGCTTCTGCTTTGTAATATTTATAATTGCTCTCCAAAACCCTTGTGCTTCTCTGACTCATATCATTTTTGATCAACACACCTAAGCATATTATGCAGTATTTGTTTCACCTCGCTGTAATTTCACTGAACTCAACTGAATTTCACCACTGTAAAGCTAAAGCTATACTGTAATGAATCAAGCCCAACACTATTACCTACTTAAAAGTACAGAAAAGATACTGAGAGAATGTGACATGTTTGGGAAAGTTGGAGGAAATTAAATTCCTTTTAGAAAAACATTTAAAAATTCTTAACTTCAGCAGGACTGGATTTACTGCCTGTAAATTAGACCCCGTAAGGTTGAATGTGGGTACTGACGTCTGATTACCAACTTTGGAGGACAGGACGTGTATTCCTCCATTTATTCCTGTTCATCTTTTTAAAGTAATAACATTATCATTAGTTTTGTCTCTTGACACAAACAACGGCTAACCAGGGGATCAAACCGCTACCAACAATACTGCATTATACCACAAATGGAAGCCAAACCATAATTCCGGGATACATCATTGCTGCCTGAACTCAACACCACCACAATCTTGCTGTAGCAGAGCTGGGCTCATTTTAATCTAATTCATTTTAATCTCATATTCTTCACTTGACTGTTTCCAGCAAGTAATTCTTCAGAGGGGAAAAAAATGAGAGTAAACTATAATCTACCTAATCAATTAGATGGTCAGTTCATACCCTAAAATGTTACTTGTCTTATTTTGTGCAACTCATTCTTAAAGATGGGCAAACCCTCATCACTGTAAGCCCTTAAAGAAGGAGGTTGGTTTTGTTTTGAGAGGGTGGCAACAAAGTTACTTCAAAAGCCATTGCAAGTTCACCTCAGTTTTCCCAAGTGTTTATTCCAGAAGGCTAATACAGTCTTTTACAGAAATGACAAAATACTTCATTTTAATCTTTTCAAATTACTTTGTTACTATATCTATCCACATCATCTGCTCACATCCAACTTCATTATTGTTTTTAAAAACTCTTTATAATAGAAATATTTTAAAAGTAAAATCAGCTTGGTAACAAACTTCAAGATATTTTTTTTAATTTGCTGGAAAATAGCAAAAATAATAATTTGTTATTTACGTATTCAACAGCCTTAACCTTTCGTATATGTTGGAGGCAAGTTGCAGAAACACCTCAGTCACCTGAGTCTGTCCCACATTTTCAAGAAAAGCCTCAGGTTCAGCAATTTTCTTTTAAAGATCTGCTTGGGATTCTCAGAAATATTAATCAGTTTCCAACCTCAGATAAGAAGCAGACACTTAGACCATATTCTCTGTGCCTTGCTACTTCAGTTTTGTATGATCCAGACGAACAATAGGATTATGAAGAGCTAGCCTGGAGATGATCTTGCCACTTACTAAAAACAATAGCCATTAATGACTGATTTCTACCAACACATTTTTCTTAAATAAGGCTTCTCATTAGTGTCAAGTGAAATAATTTTTAATTTTTGTAACATTTTTGTATGTTTTCCTTCTTATCTAGCCAACACATTGAAGGAGAAAGCCTGTAGCATCAGTTTTGAATGATGTCTTCTCCAGGCCTTTGTGGCAAGTCTTCACTAATCAATAAATTTCATCTATGAAACTAAATGCACTTCCAAGTATCTGTCACATGAAGAGTTGAGACAGCAACTAGAATGCACATGCTGAAAGTCCTTTTAACTACTTTTACTTCCCAAATAAGCCTTGGTTATCCTGCAAGATTTTCAGCCTGATAGTAATCTCTCAATCTCACAGGGGAAAACACTGCTTATTTCTTGTGAATTAATATTTTATAGTTTATATTGTGCATTACAATTTTCCAATCCTCACTCTAGACAAAAGAGGTACATTTATCATTTCCAAGAACAATAATTTCTATTCAGATAGTGCAGGGAAGGACAGAGCCATCCTAAAATCTGTAAACAACTAAGTGTATAGATGAAGGGAAGATGAAGGCAGGCTTACAAGAAATATAAAAAAGATATTTTAAAAAAATTTTCTTTCCCCTTGATCAATTTATTTTCTCAAGGTGCTTTTTTAACAACAAGGCAGGGCAGTATACTTGGCTCTGTCAAAACCAACGTTCCCTCAACATCATTTGAAGAAAGAACGATTTTATACAGAAGAAAATCCTGTAGAAAGGATTCGACAGATACCTCAGCAGATACATTTTTCAAATGGGACAGAGAGTCCTGCAGTTTTATACCAATTTTTGGAAGGCAGTTTTATACCATGAAAACCAGAGACAGTATAGTTCAGCTTAAAATTCAATCTCTTGTCCTGTGCAGATGAAAGTAGCAAGGTTTTGGAGGGAAAAACAACAAGAAAAAAAAGCTAGTAATGAGCAAAGTCCAGCCTGGGGGGCTTTTAACAGAAATGATAACAACGAAAAAGATGTTAGAAAACCGGCATCCACAGAATATATCCTTTTCTAAGGCCTTTCTCTGGCTAGGAGTCCCAGATGATGTCCCTTATTTCACCTGCAGCCCTTGCTAGCGCAGTGGAAGGAGGCAGATGTTTCAACAGCAGTACCTGCCTCCCCAGAGCTCGCTACCAGGGAAGGAAACCCCTCCCTTCCTCGTAACCCTCTGTGCAGCTCTCCTCCTGGTGTCTTTCCTTCCAAGGCGTCATCGCAAGAGAAGGCAGACAACGACCCCGCACTCTCCTGGGCAGCTCTCGGAGGGCATGAGTGAGTTTGCTCAGGGTGAAGCTCAAAGGCGAGCAGTGTACTTTGTCAGTGCTTCTAACCAAGGAAGTGCTTCAACAGCTTTAAACAACAATATTCCCTTCTACCAAAACCAAAAGCACAAATGAATTAAACAGAATTTCGCAAGGTAGATTGTCAAAGCCATGTTCTGTATTACCTTTTAAGCCCCGTGAAGGTGTTTCAGACTTTTACAAGTTTTTGACACTGCCCGCAAAGTGATGCAGTTCCCTGCCTGCAGGCAGAGCTCAGCCCATCTCTCAGGCCAGGGAGATGGAGGGAAATGAGGGCGAATAATAAGCACTGCTTTGAAGAAGTGTTCTAGCTGCTCTACCTATGCTTGTCCTCCTCAGCCCAACTCATCATAAGTTTCATTGTGTTTCCTATCAAACTGCAACTATACATTGCCATGCGTAAGGACTGGCTTTGGGGCTAATTCTCTATAAGATGTGGGGACAAAAATACTTCTAGCAGATTTCTTTGCAGTAGATAGTAAACAACATTATCTAAAGTTTTTATTTACATCAAATCTGCAGATATAATATGCAAAGCTTCAGACATTCGCTAATACCCGCACACATACCTGCAGAAAACACAAAAGGGTTGGGAACATTTTTTTTCCCTTGACCAAGCAGTTCTGAAAGCTCTTTTAGAGGTGCTGTATCCTAATGTTTGCATAAAGATGTTGACAAATCCATCCTACATTTCAGTTTATTTTGGGAGTGATTTTTCTTTAATATATGACCAGAATAAACACCGTGTGGAAAGCTGCAGTGTGCTTTGATTGTCTATAGAAGCTGCAAATAATTTAACAAGCATCCTCATGATGTTCCTTGCTGTAGGCAAAACATTCATTTTCTTCTGCTTAAAAGTAATGATTTTTTTATTATTTCCTTTTTACAACAATTTAGGAAAATACTAAAAAGAATGCTTCTAGTATAATCTTTTATGAAACAGACAATGCCACAAAATTCACTCCAGATCTCATTCTATTCAATTCAAGCTATGCCAGACACTTGGCCACCATGGACTGCAAACTCTAATAAATGTTAAAAGAACCTATTGAGATTTTGACTATTACAAAAGTCTTCAATGCACAAAATTCCCTACGCAGAAATATGTAAAAGACTCCAATATACACTATGCTGTCCTAATACTTAATTAATATTTTGCTCTAATTAGCAGTTACTGAGTACCCTGTTTTTGATTCTTTTCTTTCATCTGATATCTCCTTGCCCTCCATGTGTTTGCAGTATCAGACACAGATCTGGAATATTAGCTTTCTGAAAGCTTTGATAAAAAAATATTATGAGCTACATTTTGCCCAATATAACCCCTCAAATTATCCATCTATATTTCCAATGGAACAAAGATCTGTGTTCTGAAGTTCTACAGGATCAACAACCCAAAGGCTAAAAGAGCAGCTTAGCTATCTATGCAAGCTGGAATATACATAACCCTGTTAAGGGACGACCCACACTCTCCCCAAGAGTTTTTTGTCTTCTCAGACAGAACAAAATTAAAATATTTTTTGAAACATTGCTTTACACACTGCTCCTGTCCTTATTAAAACAAACATATGTTCACAGTATTAGGAGAGAACTGGGAATTCACAGAATTGGGAGTATTATTGACTGTAATGGAAAGTCATGGACTGACTGTTCCAGAGGTGTAAATCAGTAAACCCATTGAGCTGATAGGAATTATTAAATTCTAAAGTAAAATCCTAATGGCAAATCTACCAGTGTAAATCTGTGATAATAACAGTGATTTGTATGGCTTGTATTTGTTCTTATTATTTCCACTTTAAAAATATATTTTGTTTTCACTGACATCTGTTTATATCTGTTTACATTCTTTTTATTGACAATTGATACCTAAAGTTTCAGAATCATCTGAAGGGTGGGGGAATATTGGTTATACAGCGGCATGTAACTAAACAGTTTGGACTTTGAGTTCTGCTCCGGATCCAGCATTTCTGCACAGCCTGTGCCCTAATGCCCACGCACAGTGTTTCTGAGGTCATATTCCTTCACTGGGGCCAAATTGTTTTCTAGGGCAAGGGAATAGTAGTCTGGTCCAAGACAAGTAGTTCCCAGTGACCCTCACCAGTACAGAAGGAACACATTAAAGGAAAGACAGTCCGAGTAAATGAATTCAGCTGGAGCAGTGCCATCTTTGTGGAAGGACGACAAGACAGCAAGAACATTGCGGTCCAAGCAAATGACCAATAATTTTGCTGTTAGTAGCAGCATAAAACGCAAACAAGGAGTTTTACAGTAGTTCCCAAGTTATTTGTGGCTGAGATGCACCTGAAAAGTTGGCAATTAGTAAGAAAATGTGCTCTTCACAAGGCTCCTGAAAGTCCTATTAAGTGTGTATTTACTTAGCATTTTCTCTAACACCCTTATTGGAAACCAAGCAGCAGTAGTTTCAGAAAAAGTAGTAGGAGTAAGTGCTTATTTTCCATTCTAGTGTAACAAGAAGTGGCTGAATTTCAGCGTGCCAAATTAAAACTGGACAGACCTAGTGACATGTATTCCATCTTCAATTACAGAATAAGTCTTCAGAATAAATTCATTACCACATTCATTCCAAATAGAGATATTAACCGCATACAGTACAATCTAGGAACACTTGAACTGCTTCAAAATTTTGAGACCATGAAAGAGCTGATAGATTTCAATGCCCTGCTCTGGCTGGCTCACTACAAAGATGCAAAAGCAATAGATTCAAGTCTGTACAATTTCAAAAAAGCATGCATAGATTCAGCCATACAGCTCTCATTGATTTGAAACCATAAAGTCACCTAGAAGTATTCAAAAATGCAGGACTATAACTTCAGACCAAAGCAGAGTAATCCTGTTTTCAAAGTTCCCTGATAAGAGCTGCAGTCTTTTGAATCTGCCTTGAGTTTGAGTTTGAAGATCTACAAAAAGATATCTATCTCTAAAGGACTCTGCTCAAGAAATGTCAAATATAAACAGACTTTGAAGGAGTTAAACAACTGTTTCCAGAGCAGCAATGATCAATTTTAAGCTTATTTGTTGTTTTAGTTTGATTTAACAACACAGAAAGGAGACCTCAACACGAAGCAATAACACGCAGTGACGTGGCAGGTTGCAGCATGATTAGATATTGCCGGGTACCAATATTAATTCTGAGATAATATATGTCCGTACACCACCTTGCAGCTGACTTCATTTTAATATGTGTAGTGTGTTCTGGCAGCTGTGTCATAACAGGATCCCATCTCTGACATGATTGATGTTCAACCCTTGAGACCGCTATCTTTCACCACAAACAGGTATTATGCAGGTAGGCAGTGTGAAAGAGGTGTCTTTTGTTGGAGGGAACCAAAGGGAAAAAAACAATAAACTGAAAAGAATTGCCTTTATTTAAAAAGCAGCAGGATGGGGAAAAAGAGTTCTTTAAAGAAGAACCTTTCATCTCACAGTGCAGGCTTAGAAGATAAAAACGCTTCCCAATTTTCATATATGAATATCTAAATTTAATCTACAGACAGAAATTGAAACAAGAGCGGCCTGGTTTCCAAATATACCAAACATTTTCAGTTCTTATGGTCTCTCTTATTTTTTATATCATGCTGGCTTTTAAGGTATCTCTGTATTGCATACTGCAAGCTCATGCAAGTTTGTTGTATGCAATGTCCAAGCCAGCCAAATGTGAGGCAGCTGCAGGCAGGACACTGGCTAAACAGCAGCTGCTACACCTAAAATACTGAACAGGACTCAGTGTTGTACTAACTGCACGGAGAACTGAATTGTCTCTTTCAGGTCAGCTAAGTCATAAAATTCAGAATGATGACCAACGCACTCCTGTGTGTTGCTCACGTACCTCAGTGATTATAGATCAGATTGTAGCATTTTATTTAAATAATGGATTTTAATGAAAAAAATTCAGGCATCTACAATGGAAAACTGTTCTCCTTAAATGTAACCTAACATGAACTGATGGATATTTAATAACTAAGTGAATATTTTATGTGGAATTCTTTATTCACAAGACAAAATTCATTCTACCCCACATACACGTGCGCATGCCCGTGCAAACATGCACACACATGCTCAGATTCTGGTGTCTGAAGTGTAACTTGATGAAAATTTTGACCTCTTAACACAAACACTGTGAAAGCCACAGACCTTTGAACACAGTTAAATAATCCAGAAATTTTCTGAAATTGCTCGTGTTCTTCTGATCACACTCACATCTGACATGTTGGTAAGAAGACTCCACATACAGTACAGGAAAAAAAACAGTAAAGGTGCTACCAGTTCTTTCTTTATCCCTCCCAATGAAACTGTTTATTCTACTGAAAGGAGGAGAGGGAGAAGAAGGGAGACCAGATAAAGGATGATTATGCAGACATTCATGTGGGAAGGGAGTCATGTAGCACAGCAAGACCTGGATAAAAAGTACCACCGAAGAGGATAAACAGGACTAGAGATTAGGACAAACCCTACCAAGCAAGTCCTCTAACCACAACACTATAAAAATACAGCTTTAGTACCTGGTAACCCCTTTGGGCACATGGCTACCAGATATCCAAAACCCCTTACCACTAGGAGATGGCCTACCTCTGCTTTTGTTCACCAGAAGTGTTGTCTGGGGAAGATCCTGTAGCCTAAGTGGCATCACTGTTGCACCCAGTTCTCCTGGGCCCATAATATCTTTCCGGAAGCTGAGCCTCAGATAATCAAAACAACTAGACAATCAAGTTTGGTATTGATTGACAAGTCAACAATATTTCTATATCATTAAGCTATCTCAAACTCAAGAATTAAGAAAATCCACATCATGTGCTGCTTAAAAAAAAAGCTTGAAATGCTCCACATAATGACTGCTATAAAAAGAAAATCACTGTGTAGTAAATCAGAAATATTGTCACAGAATGTTCATCTCATATAAGAAGTAAAAGCTTCCCTTCTTAAAAAAATAAAATAATACAATTTCCAATACAAGATTTTTTTGTGCATATAATATTTCAAATGAGACACATATCAGTTCTCAATTCTTTGTCTTCCATTCAAGTACGTCAAAGGGCACCGACCTTTTTTTTTTGTTATAGTTGTCTTAAAAAAAAAAAAAAAGCACACTGACGTAAGGGTGACAATCAGTATTAAGCTGGGTATTTTTCAAGAAGCCCAGTGTGCAGATGAAAGCCTCCTGCCCCATGGCTTGAACTTGACTTCAAGTCTGTGTTCAGTCTGAGTTGAGACTGAGACACTGCCTCAAAGCAGCTCCAGCAACACCCATCTCCTGTTCCCAACCCAGAAGAGGACACAGCCTGCAGCAAGCCAGGACCTCCTGCTCACACAGATGATTTCTGAACGGATTATCAGCTCCTCTGTCATCAGCCTTCCTTTCCACCCCAACACACCTTGTTAGTTACCACGTTATACCTGTTCTCAATTAAACTGTAGTTATGGGTCATATTAACACCAAAATCTTTATCCATCAGGGGATGTCAGCTGGTCACCAACAGAACTTCTAACTTAAACCTAATGTCAGTAAAATTTATTAATGCCCATCTCATCAAAAGGTTGAACAACACTCTTCCCAAGCATGACAAATACAGTCGATGCCAGAAAACCCATCAAGTTCACTATGTATTAAAAAAGTCAGCAATGGTTATTATGGCATTACAGTATTTTTTACAACAAATGAAGAATACCAAGTACAATTCTTTCAAATTAATCCTTCCAAGCTCATACAAAAGTCTACTGCCAAGGCAAAAAGCAAATTTTTCCGCTGACAAACAACT
Organism: Athene noctua; assembly: GCF_965140245.1. NCBI lineage: Eukaryota > Metazoa > Chordata > Aves > Strigiformes > Strigidae > Athene > Athene noctua. The sequence continues at coordinate 20,802,119 of NC_134047.1, read as the reverse complement.
GATTATTATTAGACATTTTATACTAGATCTGTAACATCAAACCTTCCCTTTGAGAAATTTTAAAGATCTTTCTCAATGTTTCTGAGACACATTTATGGATAGTTTATGACTTTTCAAAGAAATTACACCTCAAAATTTTGTTTCTATGACAAGAAGTAAGATTTCACCTCTCTGTTTAGTTTCAATAGACATATTGAAGGTCAATATGGTCTGCATATTTAGACCTCTAGAGCAGGCAAAAAGTGAAAAGACAAGTAAATCATCTTAAAAATACAAGAGCCCAACCATAAAAATCTATTGTTTATCTTTTGCAGTGATGGTATTTTACTTTCCAAATAAAAATCCCAGTTCTCCAATGAACAGAATTATGGAAGTAACGCTGTACTACACTGTTTTAATTTCAGGTATTTGAAACAATGATACCATAAAATGATCTGAAGTATTGTTGTCGCATAAATCTCCAAGCACTTTTTGTGTCCTTAATGTTCAAGCCTAAAATTGTTTTATTCTTTAGCTGACAGTGCACATTGTAAAAGTTGCAGTTTATCACTTTTCTTTCATTCTTCTCCAGCAGTTACATTACCACATCCTTTTTTATTACAATCGTAGGATGTCACTATATAAGTGACATCATAAGGGGAGAACAAGGATTTGCCAGGAATAGTCAGAATTGCTCTGCAGTGCTACAGAGCTCTGCATTTCAGAGAAAAGGGGACAGTCTTGCATTTTAGCATGCTGAACATGTGCGCTATCAAATCTATTGCCTGTCACCATAGTCCCTTGGACTGGATAAATTATATCCCACAGTTGGGTAGTACAAAGGTAATTCTGTTGCCATATGTTGTGCCAAAGAGCTCATGCCGTGACAGGGTGCATTACAGATTATGCTTTCCCATGTGATGCCGATTTTCTCCTTCATCTGTGAGGGATAAACCTTGCCTCCTTTAAGATTTGAAACTATCCAAAATAAAACAGTCCCTCCAACATGCTGGAGATGCAAATTTTGCTTAAAAGAAAAAAAAAAAAATATGCAAGAAAAATCCAACAATTTTTCCAATTTTGGACATTACTTATATTGTCCCAGTATACACCCAGAATTCACTATGCATCAATCCCATGGGAATTCAAGTCCCAGCTCTAAGTTAATAAGTCAGAAAACACAGAGTCAAGAACGCTGTGATCAGCTTCACACATTTTCTTTATCAGACACTCTGCAGTATTTTTGAGTTTCTTTGGTTGGTTGATTTCAAATGCTGGCGTTGGCAGCAGCTCACACATAAAGAAAAGAAATATCATGAGAGTAGAAAGAAAATAGGTAGAGCCCCCCCAGAGCATGTTTAAGAGATTTTGCTTGTCTGTTCAATTTATTATTGGATTTCATTATTTAGCAGAAGTGAATTGAAGTGGTTGATAACATGCCACAAATGATTTCACCCATCAGCATCCAGCTCAGTTCAGGAATAATCACAAGCCATTGCTACATGACTAGAGTTGGGCATCGGAGAGAATGGGGCTCTGTTTGAAATCTTCCTAGTAAGGAAATGACCACATCACGTAAGTCAACTCAGTGAACACATGGGCTTCATCTCACAGGGCATAAATGAAGATAACGACATTTTAGGCATAACTACAAAGTATAATATGTAAGGGGAAAGAATGGACAGCAAGTACCTAACATCTCCCATGAGAAAAACTACTCCTGAAAGTAAAAGGCTGAGGCATGTGAATGAACATGCAGTCAAACTCTTCTCATATTCTCCAAGAATTAAACAAGATACACTCCCTGATACATAGTCATATGTGCTCATTTGCTTCAGTAATTATTTTGTTTTAAATTCTTGGCATAAAAATAGACCTTCAGAAAGGGTTTTGCATAACAGCAGCATTTGGAATGCAAATGCTTGCTATACAAGAACATTTGGGGTCAAAGGGTAAGAAAAATCTTTACTGGAAATTTGTTCAGGGATATAGAGTCATAATCACATCGGTTCCTCTTCCACCTGTACTTCAAGAAAGAGACTGAGAGATGATTTCATGGAATCCTGCAGGAGTATCAACCTCAGCCCACACTACAATCACCAGACATGCTGGCTGCAGAATCGAGTCAAGGAATGAATACACATCTCGTCCACCAAAAGCAAGCCTAGGCATGATAGAACACTGACTCCCATGGTGATTTTCTTCTCTTACTTTTTTAAACAATGAGTTGAAATATTTGTTATGCCAGTAGGCAGTCTATAATCCTCACCCCAATTTCAAGGTTACTAGAACATACTCCTTTTGATTTAAGGCCTTTTGCCTTCAGCTAAAATAGAGCTTACTCTAATTATCTTCATTATAACATCCATAATTCGGGGCTCCCATGGGCACTAAGGGTGTAACGAGGATGGCATAAATTTTTACATCCGCTGACTTCTAAATTAGTGCAGGCTTATTTCACTGGAAGAGGGTACAAAGTAAAATAAATTCTTTGCCTTCCACTCACTTTACAAATGTGCGGATGAAACTTTGTGGTGAGGTATGTGCGTCTATGTCATCTGCATTCCTGTTTCTCGGTGCTACATATAGCTCATGGTCCAGATGCTGCACACATTCAAGGCTGGTTTATGTGCTATTTTCATGGCCAAGTTGCCATAAAGCCCAGCAAGGTTTATGGGCACATTAAAGAACATTCTCACATCAAGTCATCCAACTGCTTAGTCTCTATACAATAGCTTCTGGACACCACCTCCCTTTGTAAACTTCATAGGAGATACTCATATACAAACAGAAGGACCAGAAGGACCAAAAGCATCAAGTGTTTTTTTGCCCAAAGAAAACATTGTGAAACCTTCCTCAGCTTTGTGGGTCTCTATTTGTCCTAGGGTTTCCAAGACAAAAGTGTAATGTGAGAATGGAAAGAGTATTGAAGGTAGGGTGAATAGAGAAGAATTATTGTTTCTCTTCAGCTGTGAGACATCTAAATGAAAAGAATAAACACTGTCCCTAGACGTGCAGTCTTTTCTAATAAAGACACCCCAGGCTGTATGGATTCAGCTACCGTAGTGAATACTGATGGCAATGGCAGTATGGAGAATATCTTGAGATGACAGAGAACATCAACTCACATTATGTTCAGTAAACACTATATCTATGATAGATCAACATATCAGCTGATCTGGTGTGCAGGTATTTAATAAGAATATTTACTATCCAGAACCTGGACAGAGGTTATTACCTTTGTTTCACATATTCCATCAAGACCTGTCAGACCACCTAGTGTTAAGAAAATGCTTTAAGTGAAATCTGATCGGATTTGTTATTTCAGTACTTCTCTTTTTCATTTTAGCATGCCCCACTAGTTGGCAATTACTTCCTACTGTACAATCTATTAAATATTCATGTCAGATATTATTTGCATAGAGCAGCTTTTCTCTGATAAAAAATATGTTATTCATTCACTGCTTAGAAGATTGACCTAAGGTCCCTACTTTAAACACACAGTCATATTGATTGTGAAAATACACTAGGAAAATTATGTAGTTTATATGCATGCATTATTTCTACTGAGTCATCCTGAAGCTTATAATTTAAGCCTCAGTGTTTCAGGTAAAATGAAATTGCTTCACTAAGTAAGGCTGCTTTGATTTCAGCTTTGCTCCAAGCTTTGCCAGGCAAGCAGAAAATCTTCATAGTATGAAAGGTCTTGTTCATATAGAATGTATAGTCATGCATTGATAAAATCGTATGCATTCAAAACGCACCGTGCCTTTGTCCAAAGATTGTTTTACAAAACCCTTTTTTATCTTATGTAAATAATCCCATATCCTATATTAATCGAAGATCATCATAAATGAACAATGAATTTAGACTTCCAAAGCACTGCTGAGGCTATTGCATTATACATAGCATACAGAGGACAAAGAAAACTAAGGAGCTTCCTTCAAACAGGAATAAAATCCCCAAACCGAACCAAAAGAACCCCAAGCAACAAAAGAAAGATAAGCTAACTGGATTTAAACTAAAAATAAATTTACTTCTCATGAGTGTGTCCCCTTGAGGAAGAAACTCTGAAATACCCCACTTTTTAAAACCTTATCTGCATTTTACTTTTCTGCCCCTCTCACCAGACAGGAACAGTTTAAGGGCCTAAACGGAGATGGGAGAAGAAAAAGAAAAAGAGAAAAAAAAAAAAAAAAGGCCATATTCTTTGCCTTTCTTGCTCTTTTGTTAGCATTTTGCTATTTTCTTACATCCAGCCACCTGCTAATCTTTCTCAGGTCCCTTCTACCCTTTATATCTCTCGCCTCCTTGCCTCTCACCCAAGTCTCTTCTGTTTTCTCCACATTTCAGCCCTCTGTTTCAAGAGAACATCATCTCTAGTATGGTTATTCATCATTAAAAAATCAGAACAATGAGGAAAATTACAGCTCAACACTTAAAGGAATGACATTATCCTGGCAGTGTTGCTTGCTATGACAGGAAATCCATGTCACAGTGAAGCCTGTTCACCTTCTAAGTCCCACAACTCAGAGCAGATTTTCAGGTTGTGTATAAGCCTTTTGTTGCTGTCTAGGTGCAGATGAACTGCAATCACTCTGCAATGCCATTTCATTTCAGGACTTACAGGTCACAGTACTGCAGATGCAATTAAAATGCTGAGCTAAACTATGTGTTTGGAGAATGGAGTCCCCTCTCAAACTCTGGAATAGGCCTAATAGGATTCATGCTTGTCCAGAATAAAAGGTCTGGGATATGGTATTCTCCGAAATCATAAAGTCAAGAAAAAAGTTTTCTGAACACAGCTGAAGCTGACATCCTGGGGTATACAATATTCCACATGTTAGTCTGACGAGTACCCTTCTGTATTTTACCTGATGTCCTCATTTAGTTCTGTACAGAAAGTGAAAACTTTAACCTCAGTGGAAACACTGGCAAATTCCTGCTGAGTTCTATTACCCGGGAAACTCACCCACGGTACTGCAGGGTTAGGGAGGTTGCCTGACTTACTTTGCTTTCATTTATCAACTGCAAAGTTTTTTTGGCCAACACTAAAGTTCAGATGCAGATATTAAGTAGGTTTTTTTCCTCTCCAAATTCAACTCTTTTCAGTTCTCATACTGTGTTCCCATACACGCATATACCCTTTTTTTCCTTAACCCCTAGTAATTATTCCATTTCATTTAAAAGCTGAATAATCTAAGGAATACACAGCCAAATTTCAATCTATCTTTATAAATGCAAGCAATACAGTAAAGTTTGCCATCATTTGTACTCATTGCGACATGGTAGAAATCAAACACAATCAACTGGGCTGGAAAACAGATGCAGAGGCTCTTAAAAGACTTTATAACATACTGGATGTAAGAAGAACAGGGAATAAGTTTCTTTATCTATTGACATATTGCAGCACATGTGTAAAAAGCCTATAATGTTGGCTTTTAAATTTTGTTTCAAGACTTCCTTTCTTCTTCAAATGAGAGGAGAGAGAATTAAACCAGCATTTAGCTTCCGTCTGCAGAATGATGAAAATTATTAAAAAAATGAGACCATATACAGTAACGTGGTAAACTCAACAAGTCTGGCCTGTAGAGAACTGTAAATCCAGCAAACGGATGGTGCGGGACCGCTTTGAAGATCTAAGCTCCGTGCTCTGCATGTTACTATTTTTCTATAATTTCCTTATATTTCAACAGGAAGACAGATGTATTGTCTCAAAGGTGATGGGTGTCTCTAGTTTTATTGAATCGGTAGCAAAAAGCAAGGCACAAGTTCCTTATATGGTACCTTACTTATCTGTAGATTTAGACTAACGTGTTGTTTAACAGTATATTTAGCAGGACTAGCTTCTTGTATAATAATTTTGATGTCCCAACAAAGTATATACTGTAGTGAATACTCCCCTAATGAATAAGATTCTTCTCAGTGTGGAAAAAAAATCATTCTAACCTGTCCAATAACACGGGTATTGCAGTTTCAAGGCATGAAGTACTCTATACAAACAAAGCAGAGAAATAATCAAGAGTTAAACTAAACTTTTGTTACTCTGTTATCCTTCTGTTAGTCTTATAAAATCAACTGTTTCCTGAACACTCAACAGAACACTACAGTACACTAGAACTAGAATATTCTTTCTAAAGGGCTTCTTCTAAAAGGATCTGAGGCTTTTCCCCTCACTTTTTTTTATGCAAGCACATTTTATAGTGAGAATGGATGTTTCCTACACTGTTCCTGCAATACAGAAATGCATCCCAAGAATATATTTCTAGAAATAAATTTGTAAGAACAATTCACATCTCATGCCAGTAAAAATCTGGAATAACCCCACCAATGTTTCTGAAATTATCCTAGTCTACAGAAGAACTAAGTAAAAGAAAATACAGAGCCTTTTGACTCCAAGGTCTATTGCTATACAAATAATTCATTAGTGCAGCTTGTGCACTGCAGGCCTGCCTGTCTGACCACTGAGCAATTAAATAAAGTGATTCTAGGAGCTGTAAGTGGTTGCTTCTGGAAAACATACCATCCTTCAAAACAAGAGAAAAAGCATTCTTTACTAATTCAATTGTTACATAATTATAACCTAATCAATCTTATATAGACATTTTGGCATCACTATTCTCTCATTGTTATAACAATTCATAATTTAGTCTAGCAGTAACAAGCTTAACAACGAAGTTTGGAGACATTCCAGGCAGGGCAAGGGACAATTTCTACCAGGAAAATTATACATACATTTTACCATTACTTAATATTGCATGTAAGAGATACACATAGAGAGAGAGATTTAGATTTTCCTTGGAGAAAACTCATAGGTACTATAATCATTAGCTAAATGTCCATGAACTGCATTTGGGAATACATCACCATTTGGATTTCCCCAAAAAGCCTAAAAATCACCAAAATAGGAATACAGGATTCTTATTTATGCGCTGCTAGGAGAATAAACTGGAATTAAAATACAACAGTTATCAGCACATGTATAGAAAACAGGACATCACAATATGTCATCAGCTATTTAGAGGCTTATGCAAAAAATTGTCTTCAGAATTGGATCAGATGACCCTAATCAGAATAGTCAATGGGAGGTTACAGAAAACTGAATATAATTCAGACACGTGGAGGCCTCACTAACCTTCTCCGGAAATTCAACAGGGCAGAGATATCTCAAAGTATCATTACCACATCCTATTGATGATCTTACCCTTATACCCTTGTCTCAAGCACACAAATGCAATAATACAGAATAAGTCTCTCAAGTGAGGGAAGAGAAAAGCTTCTTGTCACAAAGTATATGGTAGTAATTAAAAGAATAAAATCTAGGCAGTTGGACAGACATTATATATTTACTTGAAAGTGATATACAAAAGGATTTTTTTCTATTTCAACTGAAAAATTACCATAGAATGGTTTGGCTCAGAAGGGACCTTAAAGATCACCTAGTTCCACCCCCCTGCCACGGGCAGGGCCACCTTCCACTAGCCCAGGTTGCCCAAAGCCCCGTCCAACCTGGCCTTGAACCCTTCTAAGGAGGGGGCAGCCACAGCTTCTCTGGGCAACCTGTGCCAGGGCCTCACCCCCCTCACAGGGAAGAATTTCTGCCTTAGACCTCATCTAAATCTGCCCTCTGTCAGTTTAAAACCATTACCCCATATCCCATCCCTACACCCCCTGATCAAGAGTCCCTCCCCACCTTTCCTGTAGCCCCTTTAGGTACTGGAAAGCCATTCTAAGTTCTCCCTGGGGCCCTCTAAATGATATTTAAGATTAAATGTGATTATTGCAAATCCTATGATACTATATAAACCAGGGACTTTTTAAAATGTTCCATAAGCAGTGATGTTAGTGACCAATGTTGATAGTTCAGAAGTTAGCATTTATGAAGTTAAGATTCCATTACGTACTGTACTCTGATTTGACCTTTTAGCCACAATCCCCCAGTCAGTTTTCCAGGAGAAAAATACAGGTAGATAACAGGAGAGAGAATTTTGTACCAAGGAGCATCAGCACAACTGCTCCTTTTGTACAGTCTGCATCAGCAAGTAAGTGAGCAGGGGCCTCATGTCAGGAGTGCCATAATCTCATGGAGACCACACATGATGATGTTTCTTGCCGGCGTCCACCAAAAGTGCCCTTCCAGTTACTATCTGGAAATTCTCATCTCTAGTAGCTGAAATACTGACTGGCTATCGGAGCTCACATGCAGGCCTTGCGATGCGAGCGAAAAGTTGCATCTTTTTGTAAGGAGCTCTGGGACTGGCCTGAGATATGAAACCGAGGTGACTGTTAATCACTGTGAAGAGTTTGTTTTGCAGTCACTGTTCAAGCAGGAGTTCATCAATTTTGTGCATATTAGGTTCAGAAACTACCCTCCTCACTGGGGAGTATTTAGTACAACTAGACAAACACAGATGTTTCCCAGAAATCCCTAAACACTCTTGCGTTCAAAGATTCACTACATTTTTCAAATCGACTATGCTAATCTTCGTTGTCCAACAGGTTATACCTTGTCTTCAGCAGGATCAGTTATGTTTAGATGTAATTGAAAATTACAGTCATCTCGAATATATTTCTCTGCCACTGAACTGGTCCAGTCACTGCTTCTAATTAAGAAGTTGGATAATTTTAAAGGAGCAGTGTGGATTAAAAAAAAAGTCTGAAAATGTGACAGAGAGGGCTATTTATTCAGTCTTATAACTATTACCCAAAATGTTCCTGCTATGTAATCCTTACAGGTTGTAGTTATCACTCCTTGTCTTCACTAAGGCATTGAGATCAAAATTTACATTGTAAATTGTATTCTTCTCCCTGTGTGTGGCTACAATCCATTCTCCTACCTATCTCAAGTACTTGAGATGCCAAGGAAATAAAAACTTGTCCTTTTTTATTTTGACCAGCTAAAGCTCAAAAGGAACTGTATGCCAACATTGAAGAGTTTCTGTTCTTTGCCTATGCAGACTCAAAATACTCTTCTGAGATTTATTTTCTAGGTCAGATTTTTCTCATCAAAATGTAATAATCTGAATTTAACATTAAGTATAAACAGATGAAATGATTCTTAGGTCAAATTTTTAAAAAAGCTCTTTCTTGATCAAAGTGTTATATTACTTATTGCCTGTACCTTGAAGTACACCTAGAGATTTCAAACTTATGAATTCGTTCACAGCCATGCACTACCTGATATAATGCGGATGCATGAGTCTGTAACCTATTTACCTCATCCTGTTAGAAGATATGAATTGTGTCTGTTCTGATTTTTCTCCCCTTTTAATAGCTCTGTCTTTTATCTCTTGGTTTGAGGAGAACAGTTTAAGCAAGCTATCTGGAGCATGCCACAGCTGTTAAACTGAGAAGCACATCCCAGCTCATTTATTAGCAAAAGAAGAATAGGAAAGCTAAATAACCAATGTCACATACTAAAGACAAGGTGAGCAGGTATCACTGGAGGAGAGAGAGGATGATCTGATATCAAAATTGTCTCCTGGAAGTATCCCGGAAGAGGAACTGGTAGTTACTCTTTGTAGCTGGTGGAGCATCCCCTCAGGAGCCAGGGCAGCGTGCTGGACTCCACAGTGGAGCAGAGCCCCTGAGGACACTCACACAGATGTCACTGGTATAACTGCGCAAGCTGCAATTCACAGCAAGAGTGGAGCTTTACTAAGTGCATTGTGTTGTGATATAAATACAATTAAAACATTAGAAGAAGCTCACCAGGTTGGTGTCCAGACCAATGCTAACTGAACCCTTCTTGGTTTATTTAATGATGGAGACATGCTGAGAATTAATAATAACCTGTGACATACCACTCTGGATCTGGGTGGGAGTGGAGCCTGAGATAGTACTACTCCAAGTAGTACCGAATACAGAAAGAGGTGTAGAAATTTTGAATTGTTGAATACTAGGTACTTTGAATCCCAAAAATCTAAGTGTACTGTGAAAGAATTTGGATTAGGTCTGAAAGGAAGGCTGTGATTCTGGAAGAAACAGAAGGCGGCTCCTTTATTACTGGCTGCTCTATAATCATGCCTCATATAAACAAAGGAATGGCCCAGTATTGTTTGTAAGGATCACAGAATCCACCGTGATATGTTTTGGCTTGAGGCACGTGTCTGCGGTTTTAAGCTAATCCCTTAATCACTGATGTGAAAATTGCTAGGGATATATACAGACAGGATAGCTAGGATCCTCAACACAGCATCACTGTCTTTTATTTCAAAGAACAAGCACAATTTGAAGAATAAACAATTAACATTTGATGTTATATACTTAATTTAATTTAGGATAACAGAGCGATAACTTTACAAGACACTTAATGAAAATGTAAAAAAAAAAAATAAGGAACAGAACAGGATTTGTTCAACTTAGCACAGAAAACATAGTCACTATACAGAGGCTAGAAAGAGGATTTTTTAAAGGAAGCTGTAGAATGAATAGCAAGAAGAGCTGCTAACAGAAGGACCGTAACAGCTAGGGAGCAATCTGCTCTCCTGTACTGCAGTGTAAATTAGGAGTACCTTCAGAGAAGCTAACTGTTTGGGTGCATCAGAATAACGTCACCATGAATGAAATTAAAAATCAAGGTAAAATCAGAGAAAATAGCATATGCAGTATAAGATGCATGCACAAAAGTTGAAAATACCTTAACCTGGCAACAGAGAAGAACTATATAAAAAATTTCTGGCAACATGCCATGCTGATTGGGGTCCAACCCAATCATTCCCCAAATTCCACAAATACTGGAAACCAGATAATTTAAAATGCAACTTGATAAAGAAAATTTCCATAGATCTCCCACCTAGCCAAAGAAAACTGTTTTGATTAAATAGGGATTTGTGTTATAGAATATATGCAATGTATGGTGTATTGATCTTCTGCATTTATCTCTTCCTGGGCACCTGTGGAACCTTTGCACGAGTGTAGGGGGAAATCTTTTTATGTATGAAATCACCCTTGTTCACAGCACACAGAGAAAATGAAAAGTAGGACTTCTCTAGGAAGAAAGTGTGCTCACTGCTCAGAAAAGGGTCAGCTAGAGCAAAACACCCAGGGCCATCTCTGAGCAGATATCAAGTATATCAAAAGGATGGAGGAGACTCCTCCGACTCTCTGGGGAACTTATTCTAGTGTCCAAACACACTCACAATAAATATTTTTTTTTCCTCACGTTTAAGTAACCACAACTTCAGTAACCACAACACCACCTGGGTGATTAAATGCAGCTCACTTCTCAAGCTTAGTTTCTTCCTCTGAAAGCTTTCTTGCCTCCAATACACCTAGTAAATGTGGAAACCATTTCAAAGCACCATATGCTGGTGTTTTCTAAACAATCATTTTCTGCAAATTGCCATTTCAGACACATTTAGGTGAAAATGCTTCTGTATTTGGATGAAAACTCATTTAGAAAGACAAATACATTCCCTCAATGTAACAGGTCCTTAGTTTTGGCTATCTCTAGCATGAGATAAAATTAGGAAGTCAAGCTAACCATTCTCTACAAATATACCACATGCATGGTATATTTTGGAACATCTATGCTTAAAAATTTAATGCACCTTTAAGATTCATCACTAATGTTCTACTGTAACCAAGTTCTTTTGTTGGAAATGGAAAGCCTCAGAATAGCTCTCCTAAGAAAACAAATTGTAAAGCCAAATTCTCTGGAAAAAAACTGATGAGATCTGCTATCACTGTTAAAACAGTCTGGTAATTCTATTTTCATGTTTACTATTACCCTATAGATTTCATTCCTAAAATTTTGCTGGATTTCAAACCCTCCAGAAAAGGTATTTTTAATGAAATGGCTTCATACTCCAAACTAATTTACATTTCACTAAATTAAAGCCAAATCGATCTCTAAAAAGACAGTTTTCAGAGGTAAAGAGATAAATATTCTATTGAATATTAACTATGTAGGTAGAAGCCTGGACTAACTTGGCTCCCAGAGAATCAAGGCTTCCTTTTTTGCTCCTTGTCACAGGTCTGGGCAAACTTTTTTTTTGCTCATCCTTCTTCTAGTTGCTGAATAACAGTGACAGCGTTTCCCTGCCTCACAGGGATGCTGTGTTCATGATTGCATTAACCACTTTAAGGTGTTCAGTACTACTGTGCGAGTAGGTGCAAGCACATCAGATGTTTAGATATGAAAGCCCATGTAAACACAAAGGTTCACAGGTGTATGAGGGTTATTAATATTTGTATTAACGTTATTCCTGCGTCCAGATGAAAAATCAAGACTTAAATTGTTATATGATAGATAGTAAAAGTAGCAAAAAGCTACTTAAAATACCTAAGATAATTATTGCACCCTTTATTCCTGCAAAGTTCTAACGACAAATCAAACACTCAGGTTCACATAGGGGGTAAAAAACCCAAAACCAAACCGAGAAAAGCAAAAAAAAAGCCTTAAGCAAAAAATTATAAATGCCTTAAATCTTATTGCATATTTTAGTTTTCTAAATTGACCTAGTAGGGTCTTTTTTCTGCCTATCCTTAGGAATTAATTTACTGTCTCTTGCCTTCTATAGTGATTTGTTTTCTCTTGTTGCTTCTTTAAATGCCATGAGAATACTATAAATTCTCCATCAGAATGTTAAAAGCTCGGCTTATAAGGTGCCCTTTCAAAATCAAGCTTGCAAGTATGTACTTTTTTTTTCATTTTGGTCTTTAATTGCTGGATTAATCTATGTGGACATGCTTAAATTTTTACCATGAAATGAATTAAAATATTCTCAGGAGCAGAACCAAAGATTTTCTCCTGTGGAGAACTCATTGCGGACAAGAAAGCTGTTACTGTTCCAGGAAGGACTGAAGGTTGTGGGTATGGGGAGGAGGGATTCCTAGCATAACAATTTCCTTCTGTTTGTGCCTATTTTACTCATGACACTTCCCATCGTACTGTAGCATTCAAATACACATTTATTCATAAGAGATCTATGTCAAGGTGGATGGTTTTTTTCTTTCATATGAAACCAATTCACTTTGATCAGATGAAGTTTGCTCTCTATACATAATTGAAATATCTTGACAAGTACATTTTTATCATTACATACTTTTACTTTTTTAAATTTACCCCTTTTCGTCCTTTCTGGGTTTCTGTTATTGTTAGCCCTGATTCTTAAAATTCTCTGGAATTAATTTAAAGCTTCAATCTCTAAAGTATATTCTAGCAGCATAATTCTTTTGTCAATTTGTTTCTTTTCACTCAATAACCTCCATTCTTTTATATGGTTTTATTGACTCTGTTAAGAAAGATGGTACGGTCTGAATAAAAAGAGAAAAATTAATCTTTAGAGGAGATGATCAAAACTTATGTCTCAACATTTACAGGACAACTCAAGCACAGCTTCAGAATAATTTTAAACCAGAATTTTGCTAGTCCTTCTCTATGAATAAACAGGATAACGTTTTCCGCCAATCCTGTATTAACATTTACTAAACTTCTTAATAATACACACAGGAGCAACCGTTTTTCTCCAGTACATCTGGATGCGAGCACCAGTTAACAGATCTCACTTAGTCATCACCTACAGCAGCAACAGGCAACATTGCCAAACAGTTATAGACAATGCCAAAACCACTCACTACCTTGGTGCAACCAGGACAATTTATCATTTCTAAACATCCCTTTACCTGAATCTGTTCAAAAAATAAACTATCCAATCAGGATTCAAGGATTGGGTTTCGGATTTTCTTATCTCGTGTGTTTCCTGAGTAATATTAAAACCTGACAAAGCAATTCCTGCACTGAACATTGTCTTGCAACTCAGCTAATTGTAAAGAAGACATCAAGGAGGAAAGAGGCTTGAACAGCAACTAACTCTACTTATTTATCACTTAGATACATTTGGTTTCAGAATTTACCCCTTAATAATCCTCAAGAAATGGAGTTGGATACAAAGTCAAACACACACTTAATGGTGATGTAGTGTAGTATTTCCTATGCTTCTCTTAACATTTTATAAAGTTAGAAAATTATTAGAAATAAAACTAGCCAGTGTTTTACAAGGTCTGTTAGTGTGTTACTTGTGTCAAATTGGCAATATGTCATATAAGCACCACATCTGATATGACTAATAAATCCTAATATGATAAACTGATAATTTAATGACAGAACTAAAGTGGTCATATTTGTATTCATTAATTCATAGCTTCTGAGCATTATTCTTTCATTTGGTTGATGTCTCAAGAGTTCAGAAGTTTCTTAAACAAACCTCTTTCATGACGGAGGACTACAATAAGCACTTGTCTTATTTTTATTTTACTTTTTCAGTTTTGGAAATGCAACTAGTTTTAATTTAATCCAATACTTTAATTTTATATAATTCTCATAATTAATCGGCTGTATTCTGTTACAGTCAGTAGCTCTAAAAGTTTAACACAGTTTATGTATTCATCTACACAGAAGAGATACTTGTGATCTCTGGCTTTCATTTGTTCATCTCTTTGGGGCACAGCGATACTAAAGAATGTAATAATCTAAATAATCTGAAGAAATAGTTTCTAGAACTTGTGTAAATTAGAGGATTACAAATCCACAGAACCTGATCAAAGCTACACTGTACGGATGAGTAATAGTTTAAAAGATTTCAGTGCCCTTTGGATTGTGCCTCAAACCCTACCAACTGATTTGCTCCAAATATCGCCTGGGAAATACTCAAATTGCAACTGAGTACAGATTTTTAGAGTAATTTAGTTGTGCTTCAGTTTATTATTTAAACCGTTATTATTGACTAACTAACCTGTTTGAAAATCAAATCCAAACATGAAAATTTCGCTCCTTTATAACAGAAGAGAAATGATGAATTAAGGAGTTGTCCAAGATCAGACAATCAGTGGTTGTGTGGCTACCACAGCTGAGACAATGCACCTCAGATCCACAACAAAACAACAAGAATATCCAGTGCTTTCTTTTGCCATATATTCTGATATTACATAAATTTTTAATCAGGTTCCATAATGGAGGTATTAGATCTCTCAGTCTCCAGTTGTGAAGCTTCTTCCTTGAAGTATTTTCAGTCTACGGATAATCTGAAGAACCTCTAGAATGACTGTCCCTTTAACGTGGCAAGTTACAATTTTTCAGGAAATGGCATTATATAGAAAAATCTACTACCAAATTCAGCATAATAGAAGATACATTTAATTCAGAAAGACTGAATTATATGTTGAGACAACACTTGATAGTTTGAAACAACCCACTGATTTTCAGTTCTCTATTCTTAGCACATAGACTTTGAGAATGGCTTCAGCTGAGAGAAGCTTCTGAAGACTAATTTAAATGTTTGGTGGGATGGTGATGTAATTTGATAGCAGAAGTTTTTGTTTGCTTTCTTAATCACTTTTTAATTGCACTGCATTCCTCTCTTTGATAGATAAATTTGCATTATGGAACACAGTAGAACAAAAAACCTGAATGTTATTAGTTTTCTATGAATTAACATACTTCTAATTCTACTCAACTGCTCAGTTTCTCAAAAATTGTTGTCAGTTACTGCTTACTCACCCTACTCATAGAAGTAGACCCAGTGAGGTAAGAAAGATGAACAGGATTCAGACCTTGCACTAAAATACATGTTTATTAATTTTACTATTTAAACAGTTTGACATAATAGAAAGCATCCTTCATTGCTCTCAGTTAATAAGAAAATCGCAGTACACACTTTTGTGTGTACTGTACCAAAGCATCAAACAGATATTAATTTCAATATTTGCTAGCTTGGATTTGGATTATTCCAGATTTTTCTCTTTAGTTGTCAGTTATTTACCAAACCCATACAATCAACAGTGATTTTTAGGTGGTAAATATGAATGTTCAAAGTTGGAGGTTTTCATCACTGAATAGGTTGCTTAAGGCAAATATTTCTGTATTAAAAAAAATATATTTTCTTCAAATCGTGATTGTTTCAAATATCTTCTGATTTTCCTGCAACAGGATTTCTTTAGTCTGAAGGAAAAACACATGTGCAGGAATCGCAATGCCATTGAGAGGTTGAATCATTAAGACCGCCAAGTACATTAGATATCCAAATCCCTGCAGACCCATCACTGGAAATGTAACTTGCTTCACTCATTACAAAGAGAAACATCTTGCCACCCTTGAGAAGTTCCCTCTACCCCCTTAGAGGAGATAACCCCATCAGATAACAAGGTAAATCCCTTTTGTGACTGTTTTCTCAGCAGCTACCAAGGTTGTGTTAAGGGCCATGACCATGCCACTACATTTCCACGCTTCAGGCTATGTATATTCAACGTCTGGAGGGATACCTGGGATATCAGATGCAGAGTGTCTGAAATCACTCAAGTCTCTCACAGAGTATTCTGTATAGACTGGTATTATTCACTCTACATAACGTTGGTCTAGTATCACAGCCAAGCCTCGAAAACACATGTATTTTTGTGGCAGGCAGTGTAGCTAACTGGCAGAAGGGGACAGGGAACACACCAGGCAGTTAAGGTAGACATACATGAACTCACTATTGACAGTTCTGAGAAGAGTTATGCAGGAAAATAGGGGTTTTATGCTAAATACCATTAAACTGGTAAACAGTTTGCCTCTACATTAATGGGAAAAACTCTATTTCTATTGCAAATATGAACTCTGTTCCATCGACTGTGCTGTTATAGAATGCTTTTTGTATCTGAGAATGCCTCATATCTCCTGGCAGAAGACTACAAAATGCCATCTATTATGATTTCATGAATAATGAAAGCCTATATTATAAACTTTTCCTACAATATTTGCGTTCACACAATTCTTTTCTTCGGAGGTATTGTCTTTTGATATTTTAACTCACCTGAATGCCTTTCAGCGTGTACATGAAGGTCAGTACTTTTATAAGCTTTCTTCCTCTCTAAGCCCATAATACTCTTATGACATTAAGGTATGTACTTAAAGACTTGATTGTTGGCTTTCATTTACTTAATATCTTGGCAAGTTTGCAGTACTGCCACGAAATCTGTTTAGTAGGAAAGCACACAACTGTTCTGGTTTTTAAGCTAGGCTTATTTATATAAATTTATTCCATAGCCTGCTCATCTTATTTTAATGGCCAGATGTTCTTTTCTCTTCACTTCTTAATAAACAAATACCCTTAACTAACCAGACATCCTCAACGTTCTTCATCCTAATGGCTTTGATATTTCCACCATTCCTATTTTTCTTTTTTGCCTACTTTCTTCTAAGAACAGCTAAGGGTGCTAAAGGCATCTCCAACACAAAACTATTAATTTGAAAGAGATGGACAGAAGTATATCAAAACCCTGCTCTCAGAAGTAGTTTACTTCAACATCTAACTGCAAGCTCACCACTTTTTCTAAAGTGAGCCTGACATCTGTTTTTGTTTACCATTTGGTAATGACATGAATTCATACTAAGAGGATGAAACAAAATTTAAATATAAGTATTCCTTTAGATGCACTGGATGGAGAATATAGAGTTTTCAAGACTCTATTCATCTCTTTACAGTTTACATGGAGGCTAGATGATGGCTTAGTTATATTAAGAACATTTGGGCTTGCGGCTTGGTTTACAAAAACAATTGTGGAAAACATTTCATACAAAAAAACCAAAACCAAAACACAAAACAAACACGAAGCAAAACCTTTGCACTTCTAATGCAGTATTTTTGACTAGTTTTAGTTCTGAATGTGAACATTCTTTTAAACTTAAGCAAATGGTTATGTTTTTTACCAAAATTAGGCTAAAACCCACTGTAAAACAGGAAAAAGCAATAATGTAAAAGATGATAAAAGAGCACAGCCTCATGGCAGCAATCTAACTTTGTGAACCTCTTAACACAAAAGTAGACTTGCCAAAAATTTTGAATAACATATATTAAAAATATTTAAATTCGGGACTGTAGTACGTCCTACATTACATGTTTGTAGAACCCAGAATGTATCCTCCTTTTCTCTAAATTATTTGGTACTGACACGATGGTGGAGTAGGTAGGGGACTAAGGCTGATGTAGTTTTGCAAAGACTATCTTCCCAGCATTGTCATTCTGCCTCTGAAAAGCCTACAGCCATTCATACTCGTGATGAGAATTAAAAATATCTGTAAGAGTAAAATGAAAGTACCAGACTTCTGTGTAAATGGCATTGTCAGAAATAGTCTGTACTTAATAAAATGTTTTACCAAATTATGGAAATTTACGGCTGACATCACATTTGTAAAGTTTGTTAAGACAACTCTATGGTATTCTATTTTATGTAAAATTAAAATGGAAACTGAAGCAGCAATACAAAATCATTTTATTTAGCATGATTTCTCCTGTCCTGTTTTACTTGTGCATATACACTGGATATTTTTAAAAATAGTCAACAATGACATCTAGACAGAGCTTCACTCATCTGTTCTAATCTTGCAGGACCACAACTCATTCCAAGCTTGTAAAGTGTGGTTTATACAAATTACTCATGTGCATGACTGGCCCAGAGGCAGAAGCAGCACGAAGTGCCAACTGAAAGTCCTAGATTTAACAGTTCAGGCAAAATCCCAGACACAATGGTAGCTGAGGCTGCTCAGCCTATTATACTGAATTGCTCAGTCTTTGAGGTGGGAGACTGCCAACTGTTAGGGCACTAACATTCCTAATGCTTCAGTCATTCATGTGGTAAAGCTGAGAGCCACAAGATGCCACTCACCGTTCGTTTCATCACTTTGGAAAGGTTTTGGCTGCAATGAGAAATAAAAGCGAGGGAAGCACAGAAATAATGAACCATATGCAAAAACAGCAAGAGCAATTTACTCCCATTCTAACACTTTTTACATCAGAAATAGAAGGCATTGTGCACTGTTCTCAAAGGTGCTGATCACAGAGCCCTAGTAATCAAAGTTACTGACATGCTTGAAAGGTGTTAAACACCCAGTTAAAATAGAGTTTCCAAGTATCTCTTGCTGTCTGGGCATCAGATAGTGTAGACTGGAGTGATACCCCTAAAATTAACAACATTCCCTAACTATAAAATCTCAGTATTGTATGTCCTGACTAATGATGTTGGCTCTGACAGTTCAGAAAGTTATCAACTCAAAACCAGCTTCGATTCAGTTTAACTCAAGCTCGGGGAGTGAGGAGGGTTTGTATTGCCCTACAATTAGCAGAAGGGCTGTCATATCCCTTAACAATGAGGACAGCAGAACGTCCAGTTTGGGGCTCTCTGTAGTAAGGTACCTTCCCTGTAGTCTTTCTGTGCACAGCCCGTTCATTTTGACACGAGAGATATCGTTATTAATTAGCATATCCTAAACGAATCCTGGGAGCCCACAATTACAGAAGCCTGCTGAAGTATGCTTTCATCAAAAATCCGTTCATCACAACAGTAAAACTGAAGGACAAGACAGGTAAAGCAATATGCTCAAAATTAGCAATCTTCTGGAAAGCATTAATCCATTTCCTACCTCTTGTTTCAGGTTCTTCCAGTCAGGTTTCTAACTATAAGACTCTCTATACTAAACAGATCTTTTAAATATTAAAGAGTTGATACATAAGCTCATATTATTTTGCTTATTTGCAGTTTACTAATACTCCTCTTTATAATCAGTCTTTAATCTTTTCAAACTGAGAGAAGACAATTACCAAAGCCCCTAGTTTTACAGAAATATGAAGGGGGAAGTATCAGGGAAGACAGAAAGAATTAATCTATTAGATTTTTTTCCTCTCTTTTCGACAGCCATATTTAAGGAAAGGAAAGAGTAATTTGAATATTATGCAAAAACGCGAGAAGGATAATGCAATCATAGAGGACCTCAAGCACTGATTTAATCCTCAACATTTTAATTACAGATTTTATAAATTAATTTTGATTCTTCCTGAAAAGTTCTTCATGGACTGTGTTCTGAGGTAATAATATCTGATATAATTTATAGCGTTAGAGAAATTCTATTACAACTCTCATATGACTGCCTTCAGTGATTGTAATTATTCCGTTCTTAATTTTTGATCTACAGGTTTCCTTTCAAACAAAGGCTAAAAGGCTAAAGCCAGGGCTAAGATGGTTCTGTCCATCTTGGACATGAGGGAAATGGTCCTTTAACTCTCCTGAAGCCACCTTGAAATTTCACAGGGAAGAAATCCATTCGAAAGTTAGCTTTTAGAATTTCCTGGCTTTGATTCAGGAAGAACAACTTTTCACAGTTTGATTGTTCTCTCAAGCCTTGAATTGCCAAAACCAATAGTTAGATTGTGATTGCAAGAAGGGGAGGACAAAAACATTTCATGCTTGAACTTTAAGGAAATACTGAGGCGTCCTTGGTAAAATGACCACATTATTATGATCACTGAAGACCTTTCCTCTCTTGACACTGGTGGATACCCTACAGCTTACTTCAAATTGAGTACTCAGCCTGCCACATTTTGTGTGCCATTTCTGAAAAGTGAGAGCTCAGTAGTATAGACTATGTAGCCCTTTATCTTCAAAGTGCTGATATAACTCAGAAAATACCAGAGCTAATTCCCTGCTTACACAAATTGTCCTTTTCATTCCTCTGCATCTAACTGATATGTATGTAATTAACTCCATTAACTTTCACAGTCATATTCCCTCCCCTCCGCTTTTTTTTTTTTTTATTAATACAAATGAAAAAAGATTTGGACGTCTACTTCCTGAAGTCAGTGCTGCACAGAAAGACTAAGGAAGCCAGCAACTCTAGAAACACAGCTTGCTATTTATGGCATTATCCATAGCACAGGAGTTTGAGACACTCTCACATTAGACAATGCACAGTGCATTTTAATTTAGATGAACACTTTTTTTTTTGGAAGGATTTAGACTATCTAAATGACTGCTGATTGACATAAAATTAAAAGGGAGAAAGAGTGGCTTTGAAAGTGGTTGTGCATATATTTAACTTGGTGATGTACTGAGGGAATGAACGGGCTGCCTCTCATGACCTGTGTGGAAAAGCAGTAGAATAAAAATGTAGTTCTGCACTTAGCCTTTCCTTTTTAATACCTGTCACGTCTCAGATTTGCCACCTTTAGATGAATTGCTGCTTCTCCCATGCATAGTGTGAATTGTTTGATGTATCTTTCAAGCAGCTGTTAAATCTGGGATACAGTAAAGTCGTGTAATTTATCCTGAGTCAGGGGTGGCATCCCTCTCTACTGCACCCAACAGCAGAACAGAAAGACAGGATTTTCAGTTGTGCTTACGATTAGGAACAAT
Organism: Athene noctua; assembly: GCF_965140245.1. Lineage (NCBI taxonomy): Eukaryota > Metazoa > Chordata > Aves > Strigiformes > Strigidae > Athene > Athene noctua. The sequence continues at coordinate 20,780,975 of NC_134047.1, read as the reverse complement.
CAAGATATTTCACCTCTTTAGTCAGAAAAAAATATTTCTTATCATATGCCCAACTATTTATTGTGGCCGGCAAAGAATGAAAGGTGAAGTCACAATACCTACCAACTTACTGGCTCTTAAGGGAAAATATATAATCCCTCTTTTATTCCCACATTTAGCTGGATACAGTCTCCACACAGAGATATACAAGAATGTACTAGAATGCAGTTGTCCATGAGAAATGTTTTTCTACAGGGCAGTAACCTTCATGCCTTTGTAACAAATTCAATTTTTGCCTTGGGGGGGAAATCCAAAGACAATAGACACGATAACACCATGACATCATGAGACCATGACATTCTCCTGCAGAAGGAGAAATGTATGTTCCAATCAAAATGGTCACTTCGTGGTGACTTTATTTTAATCTGCATTTCAGACACTGTAGCTCTTAATATGACAGTCCTTGTACAAATGTTTGAGAACAGCATCCAGAATATTGTGCTGAGTTTACAATTTACTCTCTGCCATCTGTTAATACCTGTATTTGATGAGGGAAAACCCTTCGATATTAGGGGTAGATTGAATATTGCATATATCTAGTCTTATTTTTTAGAGGCAAAATACTATATTGCAGTATAAGTCAAAATTAAATAAGGGTAGAAATTTCACAGTAGTCTATAACAAATACGTGAAGTTTATAAATAGATGAAGTTGACTGACACCTGGTTGAATTCTTTTTAACCAACTCATCTATTTTCTCTTTATATGAAAACAGCCAAAGCAAACCAGAAGAGGGTTTTTTTTTTTTCAAATTCAAAACATTGATATATATGACAGACAGGTGCTGTATGATACTTTCTTTGACTGTTGTCAAATCCTGCAGAAAATGCCAAAAATTCAGTGAAGAAAGGCTACTCAGTCATTGCATGGGAACAGAGAGGGATTGTACCAGTTCCTGTTATTCAGTGCTCTCTTAATCCCATCTCCTGCTAGATGGGACATGATATTTAGAGAGAGAAAAGACAGCAGTAGCCATCCCCAGGAACCCCCACCCCATCTTCCCTATCAGGATGGGAGGATCACAGGCAGCTGCCCCATCCTGGCACAGCTGTGCTGCTGTTGGACTAGGTATGAAGTACATTGGAAGTGATTTTCACAGCACACATTTAAACCCTGACTAATTGCTTAAACAATGCTGTCACTTTCTCAGTATAACTTGCTAGATATGCCCTCTGACACAGTCAGTTTTTCGAAAAACCTCAAAGTAAAAAATACAGGATGTAGCAATCCCTTCAATGTTAAAAGCTTTAGTTCTGAGCCTTTCATTAGTATACAGAAGGTGAGCCTCTAATTACTAATCTTTCACAGTCTGTAGCACCCTAGGGCTTCCAAACATCCTGGTGAAGGCAGGAAGGATATTTCAGACTTCATTTCAATTCCCTTAAACTTTTGTCAACAGCCTCATTTCAAATGGAAACTGTTCAGTGCTGCTCAGCTGCGCTGTCTCAGCTTCTAAGCTAGCCCAGCCCTGAAAAAAAAAAATGCCCTCATTAAAAGAGACGGGCATGAAATAAGACTCAGCTTCAAAAACCTCTAAACTACTGCAACACTGAAAGATGAATATAAACTTTTGGGGCTTTTCTATATCATGAAGACATTTGGCCATAAAAATATTTTATATACACTGTGGATGGTAAACAGGAGGAAAACACTGATCTGGTGGCTACGTGTGAGGCTCCTACCACCGCTTTCTTCTAGTCCTTTACAGTGCTGCTCTACACACAACATGCCCCAGGCACATGCTTTGGGGCTTGCTAGAACCTGCAGGGAGCCCTTCTGAACGCTTCTCCTTGAAGATTTCTGTCACCAGAAGGAAATGCTTCTCAAAATTCAACAAATCACAACACAATGGCCTATTCTGCAGACCGGCAGAAAGTTATTTCCAAGCTCTTTACCCCTGTGATGTGAGCACTTCCACCTTCTTCCTCTTACAATCTGTACAAGTTGGTTTTTGGAGACCATTACAAATGTCCTGCTATTTCAGTCTAGACTCAGGCATACTTAAAGGTAATCCTCCCTAAAGCAGGGCAAATTTCACTGGCCAAGTGATATATGAACTACGTAAGTATAATTGATGGCTATTCCTAGGAAAGACACCTTGGATGATTAAATGATATTTCTACTTCATTCTTAATTCAAAACTGATTATTACATGTGCAGTTACTCATGTTATACTTCCCAATTTGAAAAATGAAGGTAACAAGATTGAAAACCTCTTTAACAATGCCAAGGAAGAGACACACAGATGTCGCACAAAAACCATGGAAAAGGCATCTGTTCTGATCTTCATGTTTTAAACTGAACATTCAAAACATCTTTTGTCATTCCTGTTGACTTCCAATGTGAATTTTCAAAATCTAATAGTATTGTAGCCATTCAGGAGAGACAAATCTTGAAAAAGTTATGATACAGTGCAGCTTGTTGAGCTACATCAGAAATGCATCACACCTCATATGTCTGGGATAGCATTTTCTGATATTTTATGAAGATATCTTAATTAACATTGCATAATATTGCTAAATATGCAAGAAGAATTATTTTGAACTTCTCAATTTTTTCCTTTCAAAGCCAGTTAAATATTCCACAGGTGTCTACCACGTAAGATGATTAAAAAAAAAAAAAAAGAAAAAAGTAGAGCAATTTTTTTTTTTATTTAATAGGAAAAGAAGTTTCATATTAGAATGAACGCTCTCTAATGTCAGAGATCTGTCTGGCTGTTAAAGCACCATTGACACTGATAACACAAGCGAACCATAGTGTACTATGCTTCATACTTAGCATTCAGGGAAAACATGATCTGTAGCAGTTCTAAAGAGTAATTCTAATCTCTAGAGAGGAGTCTCAATGATCCCATTAACATTGATCACATTTAAAGAAGTCTCAGGCATAATACATTATTAATATCGCCCCTTTCTGATTTTTTTAATGGTTTGAAAAGAAACAAAGGAAATTAGATAGAAATGTCTTCATTAAAATAACATAAGTGGTCAGACTAAAACCCACCAAAGTCAGGAAATCCAGAATTAAAAGTTGCTGCTCCCACTGAGTGTCTCCAGACATTAGCTGAACTTGTGCGTTATACTTTGCAATATTGAATCCTGGCATAAGTTCAAAACAAGGTGACTAAAGGATGAGTCACCTCCTTCCTGCAGGTTTATGTCCAAACCTTAATGCATTTTTTGTGTATCATACCAGTAACTGTCTTCTAGTTCTCACTCCTTTAACACATGTGATTGTTCACAGGAATTTCATCTTCCATGAAAGACAAAATCAGGCTAAGCGTAAAAAAACAGAAATTCTCAAGGGATTGGATGGAAAGACCTTAGAATTATTTTCTCCCAGGCTAAATATAACGTAAAAAAAAAAAATAAATCTGAAAATCAGAATATTATTACCTGACCAGCCATTATTTTTCTTAAGAAGGGGAAAAGTATTGTAAAGGAACATGTCTGCTATTAATATGTTTAAAGCTAGCTTCACGATCCAGAGCCAAAGTTCATCTCAAATTATGCCAGTTCCAAATTTTCCAACAAAATATTTCTAAAATATTTCAAAAGAAAATGGAATCACCCATCTGCATATATAGACACCTTACACCATGCAGAAATATGAGCTTGAGGTGGAACCATGGTGGAGACCACCAGCTAACCCTGAGGTACGCTGCACTCTCAGAGTGAGTGGCCTGTTCCCCTCTGCCTACGAAACCTTTCTAACCAGGACCAGAGGGACAGAGGCCTTGACTGCTCTGAGCATAAAGTCTGTGACTATAATAGAACAGAAAGCTTTGAACAGAACAAATAGAAATTGCTTTATACCCACTCAATGCATCCCACAACAAATACATTTTAGATTTCACGCCACTGAGTGACGTGGTTCCCTTCTTGGTCATTCCACCCCACATTCTCTCATGGCACCACTTCCTTATCCACAGACTTATGTGAAAAAGTACTTTGTCACCCTGTAAACATAGTTATGAGCTTTGGTCACTTCTCTAAGAACAATCCGTGTCATCTAGTAAGCATGTTTTTAAAAGAAAGTTGTATATTTCTATCATACAGAAGCTTAAGAACAAATCAGCAGAAAGCTCTTTCGTCCACAAAACAAGAGTACATAATCGATCATATCTGACAAATAATTATTGATTATTTCCTATCCTAGGTATACAATAACAGAATTTCATAATCATGAAGTTATTTACAAAGAATTCACAGATGTTTTCCATGTGCATGCATGAGAAGAGCAGTGGACTCTTGTCAAGGTCAAGGCGGCTCTCAGGGCACTGTATAGGAATTCAAGCACCAGCACAGAAAAGAAACATTGGGAATCCTGCACTGAGGCTGAATGCAACGGCACAAAGCAAGGCTGCTTTTACAAAGACACATCACCAAAAGCTGCTTTAGAAACAGATACATATTGTTTCTTCAGAACAAAGATGCATGATGTGCTATTAGTGAACTGACTACTATTATTCAAGAGATAATGTTTCCATAGTAGGGCCCAAAAACTCTCTATGGAAAGGAAAAGGCTGAGGAAATCCTACATGGTCCTCTCTGAATACTCTTTCCTCTTCAAAACTCAAAATATCTAGGGAGTTGCAACCAATGGTCAAACCTCTTTATTCTACCCCTGCTGCCCTAGATATGATATTTTTATGACCTAAGAAGGATAGAGCCTATAATATTACAACAAAGATTTGTAGGCTGGGGTCATAAACTGGGACTGCAAAACTGACTGCAAATTTTTGCAAGTAGTCCAAAGTAAAAAATCACTCTGACACTGCTAATAGGCTTACTAAAAGAGTTTATTTAGCTGTCAAATCAATACAAAACAACAGCAAAAATACCTTTTTTCTTTTTCTTTACCAGCAGCAAACTTTCCTAGTGGGAATGCCACTAGTCGCAGAACTTTAACTGTGCAGTTTTCTGAGCACAGCAAAGTCTTCAGCTCTCTTAAATAATGATACTCTAGGGAAAAGCATTCCCACTTTGTTGTAACAAATTTCCTTATTTTTTAATGTGAACCTTCAAAAGATTACCACATAACCCTACTGTACTAATGCATTCGGGTAAATCTAGTTGTTTTATGGGTCCTTGTTACATTAAGTACAGGAAAATCGTGTTTAATTTCAAACCAAGCATCAATGTTTTTCCATGCATTTTTCATAGTATTCTTTGTTGAATGAGAAGAAGCTTACATATGAAATTATTTATATATACACTTTGATTTCACATATTTATACACAGGCACATACATAACTCCATAATTATATATATCTATATGTCTAGAATCAAATAAAAGTGGTTGCTGAAGTTTTCTTTCAGAGAACAATAGCTAAAACAGCAGGGGGCAAGCAGCAGCAAAGAAACAAGAAGAGCTTTAGAGTGAATAGCATGAAAAGATCCCAAACACATTAGAAACAGATTTGTGTAATAGTATTTCAGCATTAGGGAAATGTCTAGTTGTGTTGCCTTTTTAAAGTGCATCCCCAAGCAGTTAATATCAATTACCATAAGCAGGTGAAATTCCAGTTCGGCCTGTACTTTCATGAAGCAGATTTCATTCTATAGGGAAGATGTTTTCTATTTTCACCCACCAAAAAATGTAAGAAAGATGAAATTCATATCATTTTTGAAGATGTAATTCAAAACTAAATGCCTTTATTGATAGGTAGGTTTATATTTGTTCCACATGTATTAAACTAAATACTACAAATAGTAGGTATTTTCTTTAAGAAAAACAAAACTTACTAGCCAGCTGAATCCCACCAGGCATTATAAAAGTATCCAAAGCCACTGAAACCCAGAGAAGATTACGAAGTGATTTGTACTGGTGTTCGCTCCACACAAGCCGATTTTTTCCAAAAAAACATTTGTCTCAAAACAGGGCTAACTGCCTCCTATTAAATCCTAAATCTTTTTGCTACGCTTTCCTCCAGCTGTTGCCAAGGCTGACTAGTTTATAGTATAGCTGGTTATGGGATACAACAAGCCGTTGCTAGTCAGCCAGGTATAGAGGCAGAGCCACAGGCTCAGCTCTATGTAAAACCCACTGGCAGCTGTGGACACAGGTCAGGAAAAGCAGCACTACATCTCCCATGATAAGAGGAAGGGATAAAAAGGGAGATAGGTGCACAGACTTCAGGTGTCTTAAGTGTCTTCTTCTGGCTCTGGAAAGATGTATCAATTCAAAGAAAGATAACTATTCTGACCTAGGCAGCTAGACTCAGAACAGTAGTTCACACATTAATATGGAAGGTTATCACCCTTCTCTGCTCTTATTTCTCTATCAGTCAACCACACAATCTTGAATAACCATTTCTGTTCGTATTAGAGTTGAGGGACAGCTCTGCTAATAAGTTGTAAACCCCCTTCTGTTTAAAGGTAGACTAATTTAAGTACTCAAAGTCCACACATCTATTTGGATTTTCCTGACATTTGATATTTGCTCTGGAGTTCAGTAAGATTAACATTTCGAGGTCAAAGTCATTCAAGTCCTCAGAAAGTAATGCTTGTAATAAAATCCATGCCTGCCTTTATGCTGGCAGTTGTTAATTACCTCTCTTCTACAACCTCAGATATCAGAACAGAACTATAGCCTTTTGTAAAATGGTCTTGATCATCCAACACTTACCCAATTAATTTTAAATATTGAAAAAAAAAGAAAAAAGCTCCAAAAGCAATTCAGTTCCCTAGATAGCTTCTGTGGTCTAGGTAAACAGTGTTTCCCCATCTTCCTACTGCCAAAGTTGTTCTCGTTTGTTTATGAGGAAGAAATTAATCTGAGTATTGAAGAAGAAATCCTACTTACTTTAGCAATAAAACCACTCCTTTTATTTGGTGGCAGACTGGGTGAGGGTATCTGCTTCCCCCTTGCTGAATTTGACTCAGGATATAACAGGGGGGAAAGCTGGAGGAAACAGAAGATAGCAAAACATCCACATCAAGATTTTTTCAGAAACTCTCAATCACACATGCACATGCTTGAGTGGAGGGTTGAAAGGTGCTGCTCTACAGAAGCTTAAAATAATCCAAGTCAGAGGTGGTCTTTTCCCTCACACTTATCCATGAAGACCCCTCCCTGTCCTAGTCCAGGCATCAATATGTATGTGAATGGGTCATTAACTGACTCAGAGAGCAGAACTACTAAATATCTCCCCCAAAAAGTGATGGGAGGAGGCAGTTTGCTGTCTGAGCCAGTTCAAGGTTAACAGAGGTAAAAGAACAGGACCACAGCATCCCTAAAAAACCTTGAGTTGAGCTGGGTTTCTGTCTTTTTTAGAGCCTCCCTCCAGTCCTAACAACAATTACATGAGTGCTGGAGCCTGGAACAGATTGTTGACCTTTGCCTAGACATTTGGTGGATACACAGCTTGTGCTACTTTAATTAAATATAGGGCTGATAGCCTGGACCAGTGGTCAGAAACTCATTAAAGTAATGAGAATGCCTTTGCAGCTACCTTCCTGGCTATCTTTGTAAACTCTTCAGGCAATATTAGAGATTGCAGGGTTGAGAACAGGTCCAAAAATCTACTAGAGAAATAAATGATGATGGGGGCTCATTATCAGATGAGAGGAATTAATCCAGACGGCTGGGAGCAGGGATAGGATAAATTCAACCTAGTTCTGTTTATTTCAACTAAAATTCTTCTATCCCCAGCATATCAGTGAATTGAGAAAATGTCTGCAAAAAATTCATATTTGTAGTATGGGTCTGAAATGTCCAGGGAAAGTATCTGATGCTCAGATATAGAGATTTAATTAAATCTAAAACTCAGTTAATAAGATGGGCTAGTTTGAAAGATTAGCTATGAATCTACATCTGAACTTTTCCCAAATCTCTTTCCCTAAAGTGCCTGTAACCTGAGGTTCCCCCAGGATTAACTTCTTGAGTATCCCTTCCCTCACATTTTCTATCAAATCTCTGTTCAAAACCTCCAAAAGCAAAGCAAAACCACAGAGCCATAGCTATGAGATTCCTGCCATCAAAATCTAAGAAGATGTCTCTACAGTATTGCTACATAACACACAGTACAAGCACTTGTTAAACTCACAACGGAACTGGTTTTATTAGAGTAAATTGTGAGCAATCTCACAAAAGCCTTTGCATTATCATTTAAAACTCTGCATTGGAAAAAAAAAAAAAAAAAAAAAAAAAAAAAAGGCTTCTGAGCTTGTAGTGCCTTAAATTTTCTAAACAAGGGCATACAGCTCATCAGTCCAAATGTAAAAAGTTTGCCCGGTTGATTTTATTTCCCTTGGCATTTTTCCCTTTTCCTTGATAGAAGACAGCTCCATTGCTGTGCTGATAAAAGAGCAGAAAAGCTATATGATACTGCCACCTCCATCAAAAATCACTTCTTTGTCAAAAATCTATATATATGTGTCGTAGCTGGAAGTGGCTTTGGTGTAGATTCAAGGAAATGCTACTGGGACACACTATCTGTGTTTGCATTAGGGCTTTTCTCTGGTCTGGCTAGTAATTGTTTCAGTCAGAGAACCTTTTTTTTGTCTGTGTTGTACTTGTCAACTGCTTAGTGGGCAGGCTGTTGGGAAAACTGAAGCTTTGAGAAGCCTGTTTTCAAGGTAATTAAAAGTAAAGATTTTTCCTCTTGTTTTTTTGCTGCCCCAGGATTTTTGCTCTTGAGCAGAAACTCCCTATTGAAGTGAACAGCGCTTTCAAGAATGACATCTTTGGTCAGTACAACTGCACTTGTGCGGCAGTGATTTTATTATGCAGTGCTGTGTTTAGCCAACTGAGAATGAGACGACAATTAAAATAAAGCTCTTGTAGAGTACCTGCATTCAGGCAGACATATTATGTGCTTATAAGAGATAATATGCCTCAGAGAATGAGATGGCAAAATTCAGCTAAGATGTGAGCTCTTTTGAAAAAATACCCATCACCAGTTAAAACTATGCCTCTCTATACCACAGCTGTTGTCATCTGAATAATTCCACAGTGAGTCATGACAACAAAGCAGAATTCCTATGCCAGAATAAGAGAGAAGGGAAAGAATTTCACGATTCTTTCTTTGGAAAGAACATTTTAAATAGGCCTGTCTTCTACAATGCTACCATTCCCAGCTGGATCTGGGAACTGAGGTATACCTTGCTGAGAGAGAGGGATCTAAATTCAAAATGTTAATAAAGGAGGTATATAGAAGTTCTTATCTTTACCCTGCACAAGTATTTCCAGGTTTTTGCTGGATCTATTCTCTTCTTTTCCTTCTTATCCAGTCCACTTTATTTTAGTCAGTGAAAAAATGAAAAAAAGTAGGTGGTAAAAGAAAAAAGAAAAAAAAAAAGGAAATCAATTACATTAGATAAATCAGTATGTTTCTGTCCATATGCTCTCTCCAGAAATCAGAAGATATGGTGAAATCACTGATAGCAAACAGGTAAAATAAAGGCTCTAGCAAAGACCTTAATAGTCCATAACAGCTGCCAGCATAATCTGCCACTGTTCAGGGCCTAACATTACACTGGTGAAAAAAGGAAAAACTCCGCTGAAAAGAGCTGCTCCTGTTTAAGAGGAAGATGATTCAGCTCCATGAAGTATGACTGCAAATCTTCTTATACCATATCCGTCTAAGAGTGACAATTCAGTGGTTAATAGTAGGCTCAAAAATGTCTTCATTTGTAACTTTTGGAAATGAGGTCAGGAACGAACTTTTCAAATTCAGAAATTAATTTTTAAACACCGCTCTCAAATTTGTAGTGAGTTCCAACTATGACACTTAGAGGTCACTTAACAGGCTTAATGATCACCAACCGTATGTTGAAATGCTAGACTCAAACCCATCTTTGTCTCCGTTTTGGGTTCTGAGTAGATTTGTATGAAATTTAGAATTTACAGATTACAGGAAACATTGACATATTCATATTTGCTTTGAAATCTGAGGAAAAGTACATTTAGTATTTTCAGCTATACTTCAGTCACATAAAATGGCCGCAGAAAAGTTTTATTTTAAAATTTCATGCCTTAATTTCAGCTGCTTTTTTTTTTTAAAAAAAAAGTATCAAGTCATTTCATACCAACACAAATAGGAACACTCTGAATTAAAGGTCAAGCTATTTCATTACAACCACCCATTCAGAGCAGCAAGAAGGAACATCTTTCAAACACCTTTCAAAATATCTTTCAAGCTGTTCTGTATTGCAGCTGCCCTTTGTTGAACTTGCTCAGGTTTTGCTAGGCTTATAGAAGTAGCAGGCAATTTTTGGAGTTGGCCTGACATAAATGAAGATTGTTATTGGTATGTAGATCTACCGGAATTTATTAGTTCGAAAACTTGGAGTTACATTATTTAGTGGTTAAAGAAAAATGGCAAATGGATACTCTTTGCTAAATTCTAGCATTTGTCTGTTAAACTTTGTTTTGGTGAATAAGCAATCTATTATGCAAGTAAAATTAGGAAAATATGTACATAGTGATACAATATAAATTTCCAATGTAAATTTGATGTATATGGATTATATATATGGGTCATGTGCACTTAGAATTAGGCATAATAATGTTTTAAAGAAGGTAACAAACAAATAGCAACTGCTTAGAAGGCGAATTCATAAAGTAAATAATGCACAAAGGCATACTTATAGAGGTGATTTCTGGGACTACTTTCCTCAGGAGTCACATTGACAGCAGGCCTTGGACAAAGCCAGGTTAATGCAAAGTAGCAGGTTGATGTACCCATGGATGTATATAAGTAAATATATAAGTAAAAAAGAAAATTGATGTTGGAGTTCCTCCTGAAACAAAGTTGTTGTTTCTAGTATATTCATACTGACTGAGTAGAAATAAACTTAACATAAATAAAAGCATTAACAGACCAGATTTAATTGCAGACTAACCTGATGAAGTGCCATAATGACTTCTAAGATAAAAGTTAAATATAAAATTAAATACTACAATATTTACACTATTGTGCTATGACACATTATGCATATATTTCATCTGATGCATATATACTTAAGAATTCATTAAATAAAAAAATTTTAAATATGTTTTTAAAGCATATATAAATCAATATACTCAAACTTACAAAGACGGAGTAGCAAAATGATGACATTCAGAAAATGAAGTTTTGAAATATTTAAAAAGTTCCAGATACCGTTCACAAGAATTCTCAATGAACTTCAATCATTTTTAAACATTTTTAATTTTGACAATTTTTCTTCATTGAACAAATGGACATACCTTTGTAACCAATTCAAATACTAAATCTATCTACAATATTAGCTTTCATCTCTTAATCATTCCACTATCACAAAGGTTCTAATTCACAGGAATATGTAATTTATGCCTGGAAAATATTCAGAGACTGGAGTAATGATGTCAATATAAGAAGGGAACCAGATAAACGACATGAAGTGCTTCAGCACCACTGTAAAAGAACATGTACTTTCAGCAAGAGACTCATTGACAGTTGAGCTGATCTTAGTTAATGTTTAAAGAATAAAAGGGTATAACTTAATTACTGACAAAAAAATGTAATAATAGGTTTAATGCTCAAAACATCTTGCAGTTATTTTAGTATCAGTAATTTTGATTGCATATTGTATTTGTAGCAATTTAGACTAATCCTCAGGCACTCAAAATTCTTGCAGATTCATCAAAATACCCTCACACCAACCTGTCCTTATAGGTGAATCTGAAATATCAGCATGTATGCTTGTATTAAAAATTAGCAGGCTGACATTCAAAGACACTGAATACTGAAGCAACTCATACTGCAGTAATAAAGATCAGTTACTTGTCTATATGCGAACTTTAATAATCTGTTATAAGATATTATATTCTATCTCTAACTCACTGTTAAAGCTGACCTGAATCTGACACTGATTGACACTGTAATATAACATTAAAGAGTTCAAGTTGTCTCATTGAGGGACTTACACAACACAGCATTTTAGATGTTCTGCCCCTACTCTTTGCCAAACATATTGTTAATCTCTGTTTTAAGACCAGACATTAAACTTGCAGTCAAGTCTTTAAGTACTGACACTTTCTCCAAGACTACTGTGTGTTTCCATGTGGCGCCAGTCTAACTTGCCTTGGATAAGAAAGAGTAAGAAAATCTGTAATTAAGGGCTCATTGGAGGAGACAAAATCTTAGATTTCTCAAATCCCCATTTTTACTTTATTCCAAACTGGAATAAGAATTCTGAGCTACATTAACATTTTTCATCAATCAAAATTCCAGTGTTATCTTTTCATGGAAACTTGAAAAAAAAACGTATCTTCAGTCCTAATATTCAATGCTCAACCTCTTTCTCCTCAACTTCCATATCCAATCCTCCACTACAGGTCAACTGAATCTTAACTCATCTCAATCTATGACACAGTCTGAGACACACGTCTATTCCTTTAAAATTGGTTTCAATTCAACCTGCATTGGTCAATCATGATAGTCACTGCCAAAAGCTGAGGCCAAGTGCAAGGTCGTGTTGAAGCAATCCCAAACACAAATACAGGTTGGGCAGATAATGGATTGAGAGCAAACCTGTGGAGGATGACTTGGGGGTGTTGGTTGATGAGAAATTCAACAGGACCTGGCAACATGTGCTTGCAGCCCAGAAAGCCAACCATGTCCTGGGCTGCATCAAGAGCAGTGTGGCCAGCAGGTCGAGGGAGGGGATTCTCCCCCTCTACTCTGCTCCTGTGAGACCCCCCTGCAGTGCTGTGTCCAGCTCTGGGGACACCAACATCAGAAGGACATGGACCTGCTTGAGCGGGTCCAGAGGAGGCCACGAAGATGCTCAGGGGGCTGGAGCACCCCCCTGTGAGGACAGGCTGAGAGAGTTAGGGGGGTTCAGCTGGAGAAGGCTCCGGGGAGACCTTAGAGGGGGCTATAGGAAAGCTGAGGAGGGACTCTTTATCAGGGGATGTAGGGATTGGATGATGGATAATGGTTTTAAACTTACAGAGGGCATATTTAGGTTAGCTGTAAGAAAGAAATTCTTCCATGTGAGGGTGCCGAGGCCCTGGCCCAGGTTGCCCAGAGAAGCTGTAGCTGCCCCCTCCCTGGAAGGGTTCAAGGCCAGGTTGGACGGGGCTTTGGGCAACCTGGGCTAGTGGAAAGGGTCCCTGCCCATGGCAGGGGGGTTGGGACTGGATAATCTTTAAGGTCCCTTCCAACCCAAACAATTCCATGATTCTATGATATTTTTACATACCTATTTCAATTCCAAATTACAAAATTACAGAATTACAATTACAAAATTATGAATTACAAAGCTCATACAGCTCTAGAGCATGAGTAGATTGGTTGATCAGTCTTTGAGAATGGTAGAACATGCCCAGGTATTGTACATATCCATATATCCAATTAAGTTTTGAGGGTTTGGAGCAGGTTGAGGCTGGAGGACATAATTTGGGATTTAATGGCCACATACTAAGAAGTCTGCACAGGATATCTAATAAATGAACATTTTCAGAAGTCTAAAAATGTCAAGAGTTTAAGGAAAAAACGAGAGACAAATGGCTGCTTCTGCTAAATACCCATTCCCTATTGCAAAAACTAGCAGCACGCAGCCTTCTCAAAGGTAAGTACCCTGTGGGTTCTTTCTGTTCTAATGGCAGCAAAGAAAACTTCATTTCCTTCCCTTGCTCTTGTACATGTGCAGAGCCTTTTAGATGATATTGTGAAAGGAAAATAAGAAGGAAATATTTTCTTGACCTTGATGCTTGCTACATAGAATTGTAATCCAAATTGTTAGGTTTTTGCAGTTAGATACATGTAATTTAACATTAATAATGAACTGGCAATTGCCAGTTCTCCTTATAGTAACATAGTTCAATGTAAACATTTTATACTCTAATAACTGCTAAGCAAGATCATGTTTTGATATTTAAATCAATATTCATTTTTGTTTTCAGTTCATCATTTTTAGTTTTGCAAGGGCCTAAATATAACTGGGATCTGCAGACAAAAGCAGCTGTACATCAAGAGGCATGTGCTGCAACCTAGGCAGAAATATACGTGGAGTTCTGAGCCTCATCTTAAACTCCCTATTCAAGCAATATTCCTAATGCCATCTGTTGTTGCATTTGAATGTTGTTAGTCTTCTAACATTAGCTGATTAGTCTTTCCTTGTGCATCTGAAATAATGAAAAATGTCTCAAAATACATTTTCACAGTAGAGACTGTACTAAATGAAGAAAAAATGGCACAGGATCAGTTCATTCTAACAAGTGTCAAAGGATAGAAAATAGCTATTTTGGATTTCTTAATTATAAAAAAAATGTTATTAAATATTTGTAGTTATTTAAATCTTTAATTTAAATCTTTAAGATAATAAATCTTTATAATGTAATCTTACAAGTATACATCCATCATATTTTAATGTATATGTTTTGTAGATATACATACACACACACCGCCCTCTGGGAACAAATCAGGTATTTCGAAGTAGAGACAACTATAAAATGACTCAGTATCTGGATATACTAACAAAGAGAACATGGTAGTAACTTGCTCCAAGGCAGCTACATTTAGCTTTGCCTGATGCCATAGTCAAGCAGCACTCCCCCAGCAGGGAAGCCTGCCCTTCTCCAGCCACAGAGCCTTGTGTATACATCTCAGGGGGTATATTACAAGGCATGATGCTCTAGCTGGGCTTGCTGTAATTATCTCTCCTGAGGAACAGGATATTTTAGCCTGAAAAATGTACAGTATTAATGTTTTCTGCTGTACTACTACTATTCTCCTTTGAGAAAGGCTAAAGGGCTTCAGAAGCTGAGGGTGAGGAACTTGTGTCCCCCTTCTGCTATGACAGTCACGTTGTCTGTCAGGAAAACTTGCCAGATTAATCCCTTCCAGAAGCTGGGCTATGCCTAAAGCTCACACGCTGGAAGTGACAGAAGTACTGAAAAGCTAGTTATGTGCCCAGGAGCTAGAAGTGGACCCAGAGGAAAGAAAGTATATGTATGTACATACCATAAGAGGAACAGCAAGGAAAAAACAGACATGATATTGGCCCAAGTTTCCTTAAAAAGGAGGACAGCAACATTTGGGAGATGTGATCCTGGTAAAAACAGAATGGAAAGGGAGTAGGAAAGACCTGATTTAAAAAAAAAAAAAAAAAGAAAGAAAGAAAAAAAAAAAAGTCTTACAGGAAAACTAAAAAGATACAGACAGAAGTTACTAATTCTGGCAGAGTCAATATCTTGGCAGTTTTTACTCAGATATACCCTGATGAGCATTTGGATAATATGGTCTGGTGTTTTGATCCAGTTCCGCATACCTTAAAGCCTTTCACACCAGTAAAAATAACCCAGCAAATAAAAAATTAATACCTTTCTTCTGGGTATAGCAAACAGAATTGGCTAAAAAATGGTCCAACAAGCCACAGAGCCAGCACGAAGGAAAGGGTGGGAGGAGATGGATTTCCCCTTTCAGCAGGCTCAGCTGTAATGTGCAGCTTTACTCACACAGTACCAATTCTTTCTGTAAAAATTAGTTCAGAGACAGGTTCCTGATACCCAGACACCAGAGTAGTATATTCAGCAGCACTAGGCAAAAGTTGCTAATGAGAGTACCTACTCACTGACTGAAATTGAAAAGAAAGCACAATCGTGTTTGGAATTTGGCAAGAACACCAAGCTTAAAATACTGATTTTACAAAACCACTGCGTAACATGGAAACAGCCCAAGTATTGCTCTGTCTCATCTGAAATGTAGAAAGCAGAAACAGTGTTTGTCCTTTAATACTATGCTACAATATAATAATGAAAGAAAAAGACCTGCTGTGGTAGCATCCTCATCAAAGTCCTGATGCTATTTCAGTACCGGCACTCTGACTTTTTCTCACAATGGTCACACACAATTTCATAAACTCCTGAACTTCCATTAGCCTCTGCAGACTGAAGTATCAGCTCTTCCTCTGGAATTCCCCATTCTTGAACGTGTTTGGCATTGCTGATATCTACAAGTAAATATGAAGCTCTGGAAGATTTTTCTTTCCCCACAATATTTTGAAAGTTTGATGTTAGCATCTGTCTGCTGCAGAAATTGCAGCCTTTGACTCTCTCTAATTATGGATGATTCCTGTTATAACAACACTGAATGCCTTGGTCTTGGTGGGCTCCCAATCCCAGCATATGCCAACAGTGTTAGGCTTCTCCACCTGTGGATCACTTCTAATAAACATGAATATCCAACCTTATCACCCGAAGGTAAATTAGATAGGAAGAGACAGACAAATATGGATGATGAAACACTGCATCTTTGCCAGCCATGCATAACCTACAGGTAGTATATGGGATAATGTGAAATACATACAGTTTTTTAAAATTTCTGTCCAAGATTTAAAGAAAGTACATTTAAACCTATTATCAGCATTATAGTTTAAAATAAAATGTTACATTATCAGCAAGATTATCATTATGATCCATCAAAGTAAGTCAAATGTAGAATTTCTTTAAATATAAGTGTCCTGTATTTGTCTTCCTGCTTTAAAAGAACCTAAAATGCATTCCATGGTAAAGCTTATTCAAGAGGTAATGCAAAATAAACCCATTTTCCTAAAAGATCCATTTCAATCTACTGCATACAGGTGTACTGAAGACAGGCTATGCATATTAAACCTCCACGTAAAAAACATCTGAAAAAAATATTGCTATCAAAGCACTTTCTCCTATTTCCAAAACTAACTGAATGTGCAGATGCACAGGATACTTAACTAGGAGCAGGGATAATGTATGCATTATTCCTTTTACTCGCTGCTTCCTCTCCTAGCTCTCAGCATACAGGTCTGATACTATATGTAAGAACGAGAGAGAAGAACGAACTTTACAAATTGTGCCAAATAACATTAATCCATCAAAAAGGACATAAATTAATCATCTCTTTTCTGTGACTGAAAGCTAGATATCTGCGAGCAAGTATTCTAGAAGCTCTTATTTCATTCCTGAATTGAGAAACCTTCATTAATTTGGGCCATTAATTGTCGAGATTCATTACTGGCATATTTTCATCACTTTAGTTTCCTTTTAATGTATTCTTAATGAAATGCTTCTATTTTCATACAGGCCTTCTATATCAGAATTAACTTGGGCAGCTTTGCAAAAGCTGCACTATAGAAAAGGCATTTGAATGAGCTCAGTGCTTATCATAAAATACTATGATTTACTAATAATGCAAAGCGCCCTTCAGTATCAGGCACTACATAATAAAGGATCTATATGTTTATTGTTTTCTATACAGTGATGATTCTGCCCTCTAAAATAAGTGCATCTGTGAAATCCTGTTTTAGAAGCGGGATTTGTCTAGCTGGTGGTAAATACTAGTTTCAGGTGCTCTTTCACTACCTCTGTTTTCCTTCCGAACTCACACGTAACTCCCAATGACATTAACAGGACACAAAATGTGTGCAACGCAGAGAGGTAAAAGGACTCCTGCAGTGTTACAGTAGATGTCTGGGAACATCTGGATGAGCTACATGTTAATTATATATCAGGTACAGCTACTCATAAAATATGAATTAAATAATAGGAAAATAATGCTGGCAAATGTGTACATTTGGATACAATGCACTCACACTCAAAAAGTGCCCAGCTTCTTCATGATTCTGAGACATAAACCTAATGTAGTGGATTGAACTGAAAATCCTGTGGTCAAATGATCTACAACTTCCTATTCTCTGGACCTTTCCCTGTATGCCCTTGTTAGGCTGATAAGCAAAAAAGCATTCAGACCCTACTGACAGACATTTCATATAAAATTCATGATTGCAGGTATATAAAATTACTCACCCAATGTTGTAGTATATTCACCTTTAGTGATATCTATCTGTTGGTTTCCCTTTCACCGTTTTAATGAAAAATCTATTTTTCAACTTACAGAATATATTTTTAAAATTCACTTTGTTTCATTCACGTAACGTCCGTCAATTTATTCTCAAATTTAATTTCAAATTCTTAGTTTTATATTTAAATTAAAGAAAGAACTACATGGATTCTCACAAAAAATACTTCTGACACTTCACTGTGATATACTTTACAGATATTTGTTTCCTTTTATAGGTACTGTAACACATTTGTAGGCATCTGTTTATTAATTGAATAAAATTAAATATGTTTTTCAACCTAATTCTCTGCAGAGTTACTCTGAATTCACATTGTTGAAAGTCCACTGAAACTAGCTGCAGCCATGCAAATGTTCCAGTGGTTGGTATTAAGAATTGCATTCAGCAGTCCATTTCTAGTCAGTACAGTTTTTAAGCATATTGCTAGAGGTGCACTTGTATCAATAATTTCATCACAACCTTAAAATTAATTATACCTTAAATAGTTAGTTGAGCAGCCTGCACTTCAGTTTTGATCAAATACTTTGCCAGAATGAAAGGACAGACCAAAGAGGGACACCACTTACATTCACCCAACTTTTAATTGCATTTCACAGCCCGAAATATGCAGTTTGCTCTTGCTGTAATCCAGATTGCATACAACAATTGTCTTAACCACAAACGAGACTGGCAGAAAGATCAGAGCGTCAAATACAATTTTTTCATTAAAGCAAAGCATTTTAGAAGTTGTTCTGTGTTTCACCTTTGTGACATCATGTTGCAGAATGCTGTATTCCTTTTAGCACAAATGTCCTTAAATATCCTGGCTCATTAGTGCAAGTATACTTACTTCTGCTTATAATTATAGGTTACTCATGATTAATGTGCATTTTTTAAATGGTACCTGTTCCACTGAGGATTATTAAAAATGGATAATTAGAAGCATCTCCTTGAGAAGGGGAGTTAATTTCTAAAACTTAACCTACATAAGTATTTGCACATAATAATCAGAGTTTAAATGAACAATTCGAAATTATTTGTAATGCAACTTAAGATAAGTCTAATTTTCCTAATCCTTCCTTTCACCTATGGCCAAAAAAAAAAAAAAAAAAGCAAAAAGCAAAACCAAACAATATGCAATGCAACATGATACAGTAAAGGAACTGCTGTATTTTAATACTATGAAGCTTCTGATCAAAGCCCGGGTTTCAATCCCATGGTTTCACAAAGCTGTGTACTGTCCCTGTGGTCTCTATTCAGTGAGATGTCTCCTGTGTCCTTATACAGACAAAGAAAACACCCTCATTGGGTGAAAGGCTTGCATTTCAATGGAAAAGAGAAGGCCATAACTTTCCCAAGACAGAAGATGATGTGTGTGACTTGTTCTGCAACCACAGTCACCTTGTGCTACCTTACAGAAGGCATGAAATTTAGGGATACTTACTGTGAAAAGGGCATTTCCAGAGTTTTCATCTGAGACCTGAACGAGACCCATCAATAGTGATCTTGTTTTCTGAAGTTTTAATTTAACCTGTTAATTTGATACATACAACCAGCCTGAACTGGGAGAATTCCCTACAGCTAATGGAACTACTGGCAGCTTCTGAGACCACTGGGCTACACTTGCAACATTTTAATTCTGGTAGCACATTCATTCCACTCACAGTATGATTTCACTGATCTATATTTTTCCCTGTATTGACAGAGTTGTTTACGGTGCTTCTCAAGTATAGGCCTTGGGTCCCATTCTACATTTATCTGCTCCCATTAAGTGGTGTCATTAAAGACATTTCGACAGCTCTCTTGGCACTCCATGAATGTTTGTGACATTAAAGCTTGAATGTCTTCAAATTTCCTACAGCTAAATGTTGACAAGTTTGAATTCTTATTTATTGGTTCCCTGCAGTAACAAACTGCATGTTCATCTTTGACAGTTCCTTTCGTGATGAGCTCTGTCCACAAAAGGCTGATGTTTTGAAACTACGCTAGAGCAAACCCACATATTTTAAGGGTCAAATTCACCACTGCACAAAAAAATATTTAAAAATACATAAATATGAAATGACATAATAATATGTTTAAATGTTATACAGAATCACATGTAATTATTTCAAGCAGGGAAGTTCCATCAGAAAAGAAAAAAAAAAAAAACAAAAACAAAAAGCAAACCTCTAGTTTTTATTTCAATACAGGATGAAGAGAGAAATATCCTCATTTCCAGCTCCACTAAAAGACAAGGCTCCCACAATCATAAATTAGCTAATGCAGATCGGGATTTTATATCACTGTCCGAATTCTATGTACAGCCCATATAGAAAACTCAGAACTTTCAAATTAGATCAACTCCCTTGCTACTTCCTTTTAGATACAATCCACTAAATGTTAACTAAACAAGCTTAGCCTAGAAGCTGATCTCATGTAGGTGTTTTCCCCATTTTCTATTAATCTGAATATCTTAAACAATACAGAAGGGAGCAGAGTAGTAATTTATTTTGTTCATTGGAAGGAGAGGAAAAAAGGTTTGTCTACAACATTTTGCTCAGTTAATAAATACATTATTTAAAAAACCCACAACCAACAAAGGCCAAGTGATCACAAACTCAGAATCTCAGTGTCAAGTCAAGCCTATATATAAAGTCAGCATATATAAAAACATAAATGTTCCCTAAACAGGTCTTCAAGAAACATCATAGAGACTTTTAATATAGACAGTGTATTGGGAATATTTGTTTACACAGAGCCTACAAATTCTGTATACCAGAAGATAAAAATTTAATGATATTGTAGTCTCTACTGTGTGCTAGAAATGTCCAAACACAGACTAGAAGAGAAAGGTAATCAAATGATAGTGCAAAAACTTTGTTCTATATTCATTCACCCTTTGAACACGGTTGACATGAAGATTCTCATTTCCTGTGCCTACCCATCTCCTTATGCCTTGTGCTGTTGTACTCAATATTCAATCCTGGGTAACATTCTGCAGCGGAAATATAAATCATTAGCTCTACAGATGGCAAGGGCAAGAAACAAGCCACCCAGAACCCAGAATAAATAATTCACAAAAGCCATAAGGCCAAGATAGGAATGTGTTCTCCTTATTTTCTGTGCTGAAATATTTTTCCAAAGGTTTAGAAATAGGTATTTACAAACAAGAGTCAAGTGACTTGACTCTAGAAGTCATTTTTTCCTGTGGTATCAGCAGGATAACATTGATTTATTTGGGGACAAGTTCAAGCCCAGCATTTGTTCTTTGTAGACTGCCTCTCTAAAGGTGAAACTCATAGTTCAAATCTTATACACCAAATAAATTCCACTTAAATCTACTTTGATGGCTTAATTGGGGTGTATGACTTGTGTTGGCCTCCTGCAGAGTGTTGGATTTCACTCTATATTATTGACCTTATTGTGAGAACAGTGTTGCATCTTTTACTGTTTGTTTTATTCATGATCCTGAGGTGAATACAATAAATAAAAGCTTGAAAACGCATTCTTGAAGCAATTCCACTGTTAGAGAAAAACACTGTTTACCTTCCTCCTGGGTAAGCAATGGGACTACAAGCACCAGTAGTGCTCAGGTTAACTGTTCATTCTAGATACATGGTTTGACTTCATTTCTGATTTTATAATCCCTCCAAAATCCCAGTCTCAGTTGTTAAAGTGGCATGAGGCGCATACAATACAGAATACACTGAATACTCATAAAAGTGTTTTTCTTCTTTACCAAATTATTCTGTCTATATTATGGGAAATGGTCACATCTAAATCAAGCATGGGGAACAATTTACTTGTTGATGACCGAGTAGGATTTTCAGATACATATACAAAGTGCATATTTGCACTACACTTGTTCCATCAGCATATAAACTATCTTTTGCTTGCTCTGCTGATGCTCCAATAAGTTGCCAAGTGAACCAATACGCATCTAGAAACCACACTGCTTCATTAGAACACTACTGTGCTGAGATTAATAAAGACCAGAATTACTAAGAGAGGCCTGTTTTCCTGTTTTTAAAATTAACAGGTTTATATGTCTTTCAAATATGGCTCACTCAGCTGCATCTTAGAGTGTTTTTAACTTGTCCACCACCCTTAAGATTATAAACTTAAATGTGCCCTGTGAGATGGGGTAAGTAAAGGGACACTGGAGCCTGGTGATGGAAAAAGCACCCACCTCCTGTTGGCACAACCCCCATATCTGGATGGCTCCAGCCCATCAAGTTCCCTGCTCTGCAAATAGCAAGCGATAGGCCAAGAGGGAATGGCCTCAAGCTGCCCAGGGCAGGGTCAGGCTGGCTCTGAGGAAGGATTTCTGTGCAGAAGGGGCTGTTGGGCGTTGGAATGGGCTGCCCAGGGCAGGGGGGAGTCCCCGGGATCCCTGGAGGGGTTGAAGAGTCGGGCTGAGCCAGCGCTGAGGGATCTGGGGGAGTTGAGAAGGGTCAGTGGGAGGTTAATGGTTGGTCTGGATGATCTGCAAGGGCTTTTCCAACCTTGATGATTCTGTGAGTTCACCATTTCCCCTGGCAGCGCAGGTTTTCACGTTGCTGCTTTGCACAGGACCCGTGGCCCCTGTGATGCCTGCTGCCTCCACGGCAGCCACGCCGCGCAGGCAGAACCAGGCAGGCTTTAGGGAGCAGAGCAAGGCTGCCTGGCAGGGACGGCAGGTGCCCTTAGGGGTCCTTGCTCCAGAGCAGAGCAATGCAGTGCCCTGGTATTTAAACACAGGAAAGATTTATTACTGAAACACAACTCTGGCTTTTGATTAGAAGGAAATTATTCAAAACCTCTAGAGAAAGTTTGAGTCACCTTTGATACAGTCATAAAAATTGCTGTGTTAATCTATGAAGTTCATGCTTCCAGCATGTCTTCCATGGCGCAGAAAGCAGCAATTGTACTGAGCCGTCCTGCAGATATGGCAGGAAGATCTGAAACAAATCTCTTCCTATCCCAACATTACCCTCAACTCAGGGTCCTTCAACACCAAACCAAATACAGCAAAAAAACAAGGATGATTTTGGTAAACAAATGTGATAGACTTTTTATCTAAGTAATGCAGCAAATAACTGTCAAAACTAAAAGTGAAACTACTTCCCTTGGTACTATCTATCACCTGCAGGTCCTTACAAACTCTCTGCAGGGAAAGCATAACCTTGAAGGAGGAGTAAGAAAGTCCCCTGATAAAAAATATCTTCATAAAACAAACACACTGCTGCCCTTTAAAGGTAATGACAGCCCATGACCTCGTGTTCCAGGAGCTTTTTGTGTGTCTGTTACACCTTTTAAGATACAGATACTAAGTCTAGAGCAAAATGTCAGCCATACATACACTTTAACAGCTTAAGGCGAAGAATTAGTCAAAGAAAAAGAAGAAAAATCCCTTAACCTTGCAATTTTTCTCTATTTCTAGATATTGATTGATCCAGATACTGAAGCTGATAATATCAACTTTAGCAAGAGGAAAGCTGCAAAAGCAGCGATTATCTGTTCACAAAGAGAAATATTAAAGCTCTACAAGGAACAATACCTGAAATTAATTTAGGAATAGACTTAGGGGAATCTTTTAGTCCAAAATTTTTAAGGGACTTACAAGTTAAATATCAGTTTCACTAGCTATTCAGTATTTCACAATATATAACAAGCACAATCAAAAAATTGTTAAAATCAAAAAATACATTTCATCTAGATAACACTGATGAATTCTCTTCAACTTCTCTTTAATACAAACCCTCAGAAGTCAAAGAGTCTTTACACAGGATTTGAAGCATTGAGATAATTTTCAGAGACCCCCCTGGTTTCCTTTCCAATCTCTTTTTCTTTTTTCATTTTGTTTGGAAGGTGTGAACAGAACTGAATCCAGAAAGTACAATATATTTGCATAGTATAATATGGGGGGGGGGGGGGGGGAAAGGAAAAGCCTTTCTTAGTGGTAATTGGACCTTTTCATATGAATGTTTTTTGATGACGTATCACTTTGGTCTGGAAAACATCTCCTCTTTGCAAAAGTCCTAGAGAGTATATGTACGCCTTGCTCCACCATGCTTGTCCCAAAGGTACATAAGGAGGAAACTATCCAGGACCACTTAAATTTTCCTTTGGCCACAGATAATGAATTTCAAATCCTGAAAAATTCTGTAGGAAAAAGGAGGAAATAAATACACTTTCATATCACACATCTTGAAGAATTTCAGTTTACTTCAATCTCTCAGTCTTTGAGAGTTAATCCTATTTACATTCACATTGCAGATAGCTCCAAAGAGCTTCCTCCCTTCTGGAAATTATGTGACAAACTCTTTTGGTGTCATCTGATGTCTCAACGGCAAGTGAGGAGCTCTGCCACATGCCAAACCTTTGCCCAAGGCCTCTCAGATGATATAGTGCACAGGGAAGGTATGAATGTAACCCCTATTGCTGCATAACAGATGTCAGATGCAAAGATGTTTCTCAACTGAGCGGTAAAGCACATTTCATTTTAGGCCTAATAATTCATGAGTTTAAAAAGATTTAAATACATCATGGTTAACACCCAGCAGTCACCTACTCCCTGGAAAGTCTACTGGGAAGTGTTGGAGTAAGTCGTATATAAACACATTAAATTCTAACAAGTAGATGCAGAACCACTGAAATCACTGTACCTCAAAATCACTTATTAGTCATACTAATTTAAGGTAACTCTCTAAAAATAAACCTCTGCCTCATAAGGCTAAGCTATGAATCACCATAATATATGAATCATAACTTCAAATGCAGTAATGAAAAGACATGGGAAAATAATACGGTTTGTTCAGGAGAGTGCTGATTATTCCATTTCACAGAAGACTGAAAAAAAGCAAGTTTCATTATTTTTATATAATCATTCTAAATTGCAAAGCCCTCCACACATCCAGCCTATTTAAATACCATTTTAACAATGTAATTGCTAGAGATATTTCTCTCCATCTTCTTTTAAAAAAACTACAGCAGTAACAACACCTTAATTTATTTTCCTATTCATTATTCTAAGGGGCTGACACCTGGCAGAAACTATTTTGTTTATACTCATTCATATCAGGGTACTCAGCTGGAGAAGGCCCAAGTGAATAATTAACTAATCAGCAGAACAGTGCACTTCCCAGCACAGAGGAGATCCTGGAATTCCCACTCTGTGACAAAGATAAATTCACATACAAGCACAAAAGTCTCAAAATTTGAGACCTCTAAAGATAAAAAAAATAAAGTATTTGTTCAAAACTTTGAGTGTGGTTGTCAATCTTTTAGCCATTTAATAGCTGCAAATCAGCCAATAAAGTATGCTCACCTGAGTATGTTTTGAAGCAGGAGCACATTGGCACAGGGAATTTAATAACAAATTCTAACATTAAGTACCACTTCCAACCTTATACCAGTGCCACCTCTTGAACATACATTACCCTCCTCACAGAGGAGTTGGTGGAATTAACCTTACGCAAGGGAGGCTACATAGTTAAGATGTAATATTATCTACGTTTTCGTCATCTTCTTTGGAAGTTTGAAAAGCTTTGTGTATATTCTTAATTCAAATTTTGATTCCTACACAGAGGAGTAGAATATAAAATCTCCTAAATTCTAACCTCTTCTTTCGGGGTAAAGTGTCCAAGTGACTGGAATCAAAAGAATCAAACTTAATTTGCTTAGACATAACTTAACGCCCCCCCATCTCCTACATTGTATGTTAGGCCTTAATATAGAGGATACTAGGCTTTCACTCTAGGGCCAAGCAATTAGAGGTTAGGCACCGAACTAAATTTTCAGGTTTGAAAATCTTTAACTCATCCAGCCATCTTTTTCATAAAGAGGGCTTATGTTTCTACATAAGTATTTCAATAATTGTAAAGTAAGAACACACAGCACAAGGCCGTGCATTTGCAGCTGCTCTTGAGCAACTAATTCCTCCAACACAAAGAACTTCTTTGCACGTTACATTCGTACCCCTGTGACATTTTGATTAAAAACGTAACTAATCTTACAAGAAGTCTTGCCCAAATGCAATCACTTTTACTTTGTCCAAAATGAAGCTGTAGCACCTCTGTAGAAGAAAAATGAGAGGAGATGCTGGTTTGTGGAGGTTCTCTATTGATGAATGGACAAAGAACTGTGAGCATACCAACTCCATTACCATTACAGACAAATTAAAACTAATGCACTTCTTTGTATTTCATGAATTATAGCTTTTTACCCCACAGACTCACTAAATGGGGACTTCAAGTCTTCTGAATCACACCAAAGATGGACTAATGAACCGAAAAATATCCATCATGTGTTTTCTCACCCTTTTAAAACATGTTAAAAATACAAAAATTGGAATACTTTGAATAACACATAAATATGAAACTTGGGCAACATTTACAAGGTGCTAATAGCCAAGGCTTTTGGATTTTTTTTTCATAGTAACATAATGTACTAAATGAAGTTGAAGCTGATGAAACTACTTCAAGCTAGATAAAAATAATTGATTCACAAATCAAAGTTGTTAAGCACAGTCAGGCTTTTTGCCTCTCAGAAATCATGTTGAACAGGTAGTCACAGGTTGCATCTGAAATTTGTGCTCATTTCTTCAAAAGATATGTAGAAACTCCACATCCCCCAAAGCTATACTCTGCAATAGGTAGAGCAAGAAATACTAGAAAATAAAAAATAACACAGCAGACTAGAGGTACTGGCCTAATTTTCTGGTCTGGTATGGTGTAAATGTAATCTTATTTTTAAAGATACATCAATATATAAAGAGGCAGATCCCAACCCCGTGTAATCCTAGTGACAGTGATGGATTCCTGGTTACTTATAATAATTAAAGTATTAGCCCCCTAAAAGTGTAATAGAAAATTACAAACTTAGATATTCATGAAGACAGTGTGGAAAAAAAAAAATCTAGACTAAACAATGGAAACACACTTCAAGTTCAATGTCCTGGAGGAACCTTACATGCTAACAGCACTGCAAGAAGCATTGACTAATTTGAAATCACAAAAAATGTGTGGAATCTTCAAGTAACTTTGAATTACATAAATTATAATCCTCTTTCTTATATTACCTTCTGGGACACAACACTGCATTATAGAGCTACTCTACCTCGATCTATTGCAATGCTACGCTACATAGACTGAAGGTTTAATACATTCACTTTAACAGTGCATCTTTTATATTCATCTGTCTGGTTGGATGTTTAACAACAGATTTCTGGAAAATCTGCCTATTTTGACAGGGTATTTTACTAGCTAGATTTGCTTATGAATAAAAGTATAGAAATTAATTAGCTTCAGAGGAAAGTATCACAGATGAAGTATTACAAAAACATCACAAATCTAGTTTCCTAAATTAGAATACTATATTACAAAGCTTCAAGAAGCCTACTTATTTTTCACATACAGTTATGTATATAAGCACCCAGCAGACATGCTTATTTAACAGATCTATCCCTTTTACTGGTTTATGTACCTAAGTACTTCTTAGCTGTTTTGAAACACCTTGTTAGGCAAGGCATCTTGTTTAAAAAAGATGCAGCCACAGAAAAAGTGAAGCTCAAAAGCTGGTTTCATCTACAACTGTTAATTTTATTCCCCTCATCAGGCAGATGGTGATTGATGGCTCAACTATGAGACACTCCAGACCAACTGCATCCCTGCTGCAACTGCAGTGACTCTGATCAGCTTGGCCTTTTTAGCCTGATAAATAATAATAAGGACAAACCATCAATTATGTTCTTACATGCCCTTGTCTGTAAAAAAAAAGGAATATTATTTAGATGTTTCGAAAGCTTTATAAAAATATGGATAGTTCTGTAAATCAGCACAGTTCTTGAGGAGTCTCAAAATGGCCAGAATACCTTCAGAAATACCTTACTTCCTATTCTGACTTCTACAGGTTAAATTCTTGCCAGGATTCTGACATGGAAGACAATGAGAGCTGAGGTATTGAGACCCTAGGTCCCACAAATGTCAGTGGTTATCTCTTACAGACTATTTGCAATTCCATTGTTTTTGCTAAACTATTTGTGTAAAGCTAAAGAGAGATTCATTTCCTCTTTAAAACTTACAGCACTCATGGGAGGGAGTTGCTAATAAGACACCTAGTTCAATCCAATGGCATTTACAATTGATATTAAAAGATTATTCTAACACAACTTTTTGAAATTCATGAGCAGTCTCTACACCACAGAATTGGGAAAGGGCAAGAAAACACCACATATGAAGTGGACATTTTATCAGCATGACTTTAACAGAGATCATCTATGAACAGAAAATGAAATCATTTTCTCTTAATTTGCAGAAGGAGTTACCTTTGAACCCTGAAAAATTTTAACTCTCTTAAATTGGAAGATTCCTTGAGAATTAATAGTACGTTATACTTGGGTCACGCTTTGGTTTTAATTAGTGGAAGAGAAAATAACAGATAATACTTAGCGGATAGCCTACAATATATTTTTCCATATTGTTTAAGGCTTTAATTTAAAATGCTTATGAATCCTGAACTTATACAGAAATTTCAGCTAGAGTAACTTTGCATGGCACATGTAATATCCCAGTATTTTGGAACTGTAATATATTCATCAAATACCTCTGGTGCCTACAGTTGTCATCTGTCAGTTCTCAGTACACGCTGCCAGGGATGTCACGTCACTGGGGTACTGACTGGAATCCCTCAGAACACAGTTCCAGAAATAAGAATGCAACTTTCAGGAATGCTGCTAAAGCATAACTTGTTAACAGTTTTATAGGTTTCTATAATACTCAAGATGATGCACACATCGAGTGCATGAAGCAGAACTCACTTTGCTGGCAGGGTGTATCCTTTGCCTAGCACATTTGATATTTTCCTTTTAGATGAAAGCCAGTGTATTAATGCAAAATGAGACATGGCCATTATATATTTAAATACAAACTGTATTACATTTGTGATAACAAATACAGTACTAGTTACAGCTTTTTGGATCTTTCTTTTTTTTGATGAGTACATATAAAATCAATATATTAAAAATTAAAGGACTTAAGACCATTTCTCTGTTATGCTGCAAGCTCCCTAGGCCCTTTCAGAAATGTTGCTATTCTTTAAGATCAGCAAACCGTCACTTTTGTCTTTGCTGAATGTACCCAAGTGGAAAGCAGCAGAGAAATTGTACAGGGGGGGGGAAAAAAAAGTATGTTCTGAACCCTTTTAAACTACAGCTAATATCAGAATGGCCTATGCAATATGTAGATGATATTCAATTTATTCTCTATCTTATGATAATCAGTGAAATGAATACCAACTAGAGATATGAAAAGCTGGCATAAAGCTAGTTTTTCCTCGACTCTTTTGTATCCTATAGTGAGCACAACTGAAGTAGAGAGAAGAGTTATGCATATTGCGCTTGAACAAGTTGCGGATATGAAATGCAGATATTTCAGAGAATGAACATAATCGCACTCTAAATGCAGAATATGAATTTGTCTCCATTTGGCATTCTTCTGCATATTGGGAGTCTCAAAGTCTAAACTTTTTTGTTCTATTCATAGCAAGAATGAATCTGGCATCACTTCAAAAATAATAAACCCCTCCACACTTGTAAGTAGTCTGAGGACAATTTAACTCATGTCCAAAAGGTCAATCTGGTAAATTACTTGTTTCTGGACACAATTTGATCACTTCAGACAACTTTTGGATGTTTGTAGATCATTGGTGTTATGCTTGCTCTCTCTACAACTGACATACAGAATATAAATACAGAAGTACAGGATGTGAGAAGGCTTCAGAGTTTCTGATTATTTTAAAGAAAGGTACATGAGTTATCACAAATACAGTACACAGCAGACAATATACCCAAAGCTAAGGATGCTCAAGTATCAGCTTCAGTAACTATAGGAATTCTGGTGTATATTCCTAAACATTAGAATCGCATAAGAAATCTAATACTTACAGGTCAAACTACAAAAGAAGCAGCTTTGTACTCGCAACAAGTTCAGAAAGTGAAATTTTAAAAAACTAAATAAAAATGTTCCCTTGATCTTTTAGAGTATATTTACATATGTATGTCTTACTGTTTAAATATGCTAATGATCAAGAACTAATACATTACTTTGAATTATTCTTTATTATTTCAGGGGGGTTTTTCAAATTAGTTTCATCAAAATGATCAGGAATACAATCAGGCAAATTCAAAGAAGTTTTTTACACATCAGAAATGCTCCTTTGATGCTTTACTTTTGTCTATTATCATTTAGTTAAGCTATATGATTCCATATGTGTTTTGTTATTTAGACAGCCAGGAGTGTTCTGTGACAACAATTGGTTGATGGGCGATGGTGAGCAAAAGACCCCAACTATAAAAGCACTTTACAAACATTTCTAGCCATTTCTGATACAGTTTGTCCATACCCTGCAGTCATACTGCTCTAATGAATGCAATGAAACACAAAACATACAGAAACATTTTTGGACCCTACATCAACATTTGCTACAATCTTTGAAGTTGCCAGTGTAAAGGAAAGTACAAAAGCAAGGACATTTTGGTTTGTCTGGATAGAAATGATAAAGAAGTCAAACCTTCTACAGCTGAAGTTTCTATTACACAAGGGAACAACTGCTCTGGAGAAGGCAGCTGTGACAATTTCTAAGTCATAAGGAAGAGGTATGCACAGTGTCGAATAATGTGTTTTACTTTGGAGAATGTCTAACTTGTAGAATGTGGGACTCCCTTCCAGATGAACATCCCTCTGCATGCTACTGCCAAACAAAGATGAAAACTGTATTTACTTGCCATTTTACATGGCAAGTATTCTGTGCACAAGCTGGAAGGGAACCATGGTGTGGCCTGGCCAAACACTCAGTCCCAGTCCTCAGAACAAGGATCCAAGAGCACAGCAAGAAACTCAGCGACTTCAGAATTTAGTTGTAGCTTGACTCGTATTTTATGCACCTATCCCCCTCTGTTTACTGCAAAGAGAGTTTAAGCTTAAAATTAAAAATTAGCTGCTCTGTACTGTACCTTTGCTAGATGCCCAAATGAGCCAAAACAAGCAGTGTGAATAACACCAAAATAGCACGTGTACACATGTAAAAATAACATCAAGGTATCTAAATGACATAAACACGTTAAGTTTTGACAGGAGTTCAAGCACCTAATATATGGATACATGCTGCAACTTTATTACCTAAGCAGAAATCCTAACTGACTAAAAATTTATTTGAGCTTTTTGTCAAAAGTAAAAGCTGTGATTCAGAAAATACAGGATGCATACGTCCTAATATATTTGTATTAAAGAAAGATAATGTTCCATGATTTATCTACCTCAGAGGAATCTCACGAAGCTTAAACAGCACATGTAAGTTTTTCATAGACTGCTGATAGAAAACAGGCTGTAAGAGGAAGTAAAAAGAATTCCAAAACTAGTATATAGTTGATATATCTGATATATATAACTAATAAATATCAGCTTGTCCTTTGTAGTGGTCTCTAGCTAATATTTAAAAAAACATAACAGATATAGAATAATTGAGATGCTATTCCCTGAGAAGTCCTTCCACAAGTTTACAAAACTACCTTTGACCCCTTACCCCCATCCAAAAGTTGCAAGTCTTCCGATTTACAAAGCTGCAGTTACATGAGCCAGTGAGCAAACTGTTCAATATCTATCTATTTGTCAAGCACACCGGGCTCATTCATTCTGACATCTGTTCGAAGCTCTCCTCCCAACAAATCTGGTGAGAAAATATGTAGCAACATGTAAGAATAGAGGAAAAAGGATATACAGAAAATGGCCTACAGAAGGAGCTGAACTACAACTTAGAGCAGAGCTCACTGGATGTCTCCTTCTTTTACTTCCATAAAAAGAGGGAAAAAATAAGGAAAAAAAAAAAAGTGCCAACATAGGAAAGAAAAGACATTTTTACTGAAATTTTAACTCTAATTCTTTTATTGAAGGGGGAAGAAATGGGTAAATGAGGAACTTCAGAACTTTTCCAATTTGTTATAACTTCCACATTTTTTTCTCTTTTAATTCTAATCAGCAACATCCCTTGTGAAGTTATTTACAGTTCCTAACCAGTCATGAATAAAAAGTAAAAATAAAAGACCATGCTCTGAAATATCTTTCTATTTACATCAGGATCTCTGTAGACAACATTGTTATTCTTTACTTGAGCTATTTCCAATTCAGATTAAAGTGAAGGTATATCCAGTCCTCACTAGTAATTTAAAAATCCTCCACTCATGTGTGCCAGGTTTTATATATTTTGGAACATATGCCAAAAAGTGGCTGCTTAAGACAGGGTGTTTTAGGAGAGGGAATTGTGTGAGAAAGAAAAATGAATAAAACAATCACAAAAATATTTTATTCTTCTGATTGAATTTTTATCTCATCTCATTATCATGCATTTGTTTATTTTTCTTCTAAAGCCAGTGATACCGAATGCTGATAAGATTATGTTGGTAAAGCTCCAGCCTGTCACATAATTTAAGAAACTTGCACACATACATTTTAAATAAATAAATCTGTCTTGAGAGTATTTCAGAACTGGGCTAAAGAACTAATCTGAATACTATCAAATACCATAGAAAAAGGTTGTTGGTGGCAGATGAGAAATTGCCTACATGATTCACTGTTGCTCTTGGAAAATTCTACCTTAATCTGCTGCCATACTTGGCTGTTTGTTGGCCACGCTCCTATGGCAATGACCAGCAAAGTCAAAATCAGCATCTCAAAGGCAGTCATTGAAAATATTTACTGTAACAGTGGAACAATGATATGAGAACTAGTGCAGGAAAAGGTTTTCTCATCATTCAGTGACAAAACCCATCATGTCATAGTTAAGGTTATTGACAGGGTTCTGTGCTTCTAGAAACTGGAGTTCACTGTCACTCAAGCATCTGAAAAACAAGGAGTGAAGAATTACAGTACTTTAGATTTATAAGTCTGAAAAGCCAGATGTATTGTCGAGATAAAAACTGAAGCAACCTTAACTCTGCCCCTTCAAGTTGCCACTTGAAAGAGTCATTGCATTCATTACTGCAGCTCTGGGTCATGGAGGGATCTGCTGGAGCAGCTTGCCAGGGCTGCATTGAGAAATGAGATCCAAGGACCACTGTGAGGACTGTAACTGTGATAGGGAGAATTTGTCTCAAAACTCTGGTCACCATTTTCCCTCACTAAAGTTGTCTGTGCCAAATTAAATATATATAGTTCAGTTAAATAAATGTATTTTGACATGGATATGCCAAACTCACTGCTTTTATAAATATTATGAAAGTGTAATTACTTAATAAGTATTTTTGGACCTATCATTATCCTGGGAAACATGTTAATCCCTATATAAACACAAAATGACATTACTACAACTATATAGAAATCTCTATTAAGACAGCATATGATCTTTCATACTGCTGATAGCAGAAATCAGCAGTGACGTTAAAGGAATTGTATTGTTTCTGTGTGTGAATTGTGGCATCCAACACAGTAATCTGTTTTCAAAACCTTGTTTTAAATCAGCAATTTAACCAGAAGCACAGCTATTAAAGTTAATACTACTTGGAAGCCTCTATAAATAAATATTGGGAGACACTCATTCAAATAAACATGCTTACACCAAAACTTTGCACACAACTGCTCAAAATGGCTGAAAACATAGAAAAGTCATGTATTCTTTTATTTAATAAGAACGGAAAAGAGTTTACTTCTTCAGCTAAAACCTTCTCCTGCAATTAAAGCAAATCTCTTAGTGATATGGGAGCTACTTTATTTTCCACTTGCTCCATATTTTCTGCATTTAATTTTCATGAGCCCTACAAAGCTCCTTTAAAATCGTACAGTTTCTGTGTTTGAAAGGATTATAAATTTCATGGGTGAAGAATCCCTAACAAACATGCTGGGACGTGTTATTGTCATGTCACTTCTCCTTATATTGACAAGTCAGTGATGAAAGCTGGATGTACTCTCCCCAGTTCTGATCTACTGCAGTTTCTAAATCAGATACATGAAAGACAGCTCGATATGAGATATAAGTCAAGGTGTGCCAAGACCTCTGAGAATTCAATGAACAAAGACTTCCTCTGATTCTTAGGTATTAGTATTTGTGAGACATTTCTGTGTTATGTTGAAACACATACTATATCACTCAATAGCTTTATTACACAGACCTAAATCCTGAAGCTTTTCTGAATAAAATTTATGAGAACTTTGCATAGAATAATTTGAAGATACTATATGGTTTAGTTGAATTATGCTTGTCACAAAAATCAAGAGTTGCTCAAAAGACTAGATCCACATCCATTGGAAGATGGGCTAATTTCCATCACAAATAAAAATGGTCCAAAGGCTTCTCTATTTACAACTGTCCACTCCTGGCTTGGGGCTATTCCAAGAGACTGAGATCACTGGGATGTTGAAATACAACCTCTTTCCTCTGGCCACAAGTCCCTGAACCAAGAGGTGTGGGAAATCACAATAGCTTTCACCTCTGGACCACTGGGATTGGCAAAGATTAGTAGAAAACCATAACAATGATTAAAGAACTGGGAAACCAGCCTGAGTGAAAGATTTAAAAGTTCAGACTGTTTATCTCAACAAGAGAAATTTAAAAGAGATTCAGGTAGAGTCTAAGTATCTAAAATATATCTGAGACCAAAGAGGATAAATGCAGAGCTTTACACGCTCTACTCCACTCTCATGAGACCCCTTGTGAAGTGCTGCATCCAGCTCTGGGGACACCAACATCAGAAGGACATGAACCTGCTTGAGTGGGGCCAGAGGAGGCCACAAAGATGATCAGGGGGCTGGAGCACCCCCCTGTGAGGACAGGCTGAGAAAGCTGGGGGTGTTCAGCTGGAGAAGAGAAGGCTCCAGGGAGAGCTTAGAGCAGACTTACAGTGGTTAAAGGGGCTACAGGAAAGGTGGGGAGGGACTCTTGATCAGGGGGGTGTAGGGATGAGATGAAAGGTAACGATTTTAAATTGACAGAGGGCAGATTTAGATTGGATCTAAGGAAGAAATTCTTCCCTGTGAGGGGGGTGAGGCCCTGGCACAGGTTGCCTAGAGAAGCTGTGGCTGCCCCCTCCCTGGAAGGGTTCAAGGCCAGGTTGGACGGGGCTTTGGGCAACCTGGGCTAGTGGAAGGTGGCCCTGCCCATGGCAGGGGGGTTGGATCTTTAAGGTCCCTTGCAACTCAAACTATTCTATGAATCTACAATTCTATGTATGCAGAAATATCTAGTTGAAAAATAAAGCTTACAGAAGCAACCACAGTTCTTCAAAGCCAAAGC
Source organism: Athene noctua (assembly GCF_965140245.1). Lineage (NCBI taxonomy): Eukaryota > Metazoa > Chordata > Aves > Strigiformes > Strigidae > Athene > Athene noctua. Next base: position 20,745,909 of record NC_134047.1, on the reverse strand, counting down.
TGGGGTTTATATTCTGTATAACTGGTTCAAAAAGGCAACAAGTCAGACTAGGCATAATGTGGTGCAATCCTCCTCTTTTTCTACTAGCTGATAAATATCAGATAGAATACCACACATCAAGAAAAATGATTGGACTCCTGAGGAGACTAATGCAAGAATGAAGAGCATGAACATGACTTTTCAACAGGCATGACAGTGGAAGGCATTTTCAAGTCTAATCCATTATGCTTGTAAGTAATTTAAAAGGATTCTTAATACAAGCAATATACTCTGTTGTATGACTACTGCCACAAACAAACATGAGCTTTCTAAGAACTACAGGACCTACGTCTGCAATTGCATCGCTCAGTGACCAGTGATCTGCCAAGCTTCTCCTTTCCCCTATCCCATTTGACACCTGCAGCCTACATGGTTATGGGATATATTCAGGATTCCTAACAGCGCTGGAAAATTATACTCACATGGTATTGATAAATTTTTAACTGGAATTCTTTCCTTCAGAGCAACTCAGAAGAAATGCCACCAAATGATAGCTTCTACAGCAGGAGAATCTGTATTTCTCGATGACTTCCATTACTAGGGTCTAACTACTTAGGATCATTACAGGTTTCATTTTTCATAAATTTCATTTTTAGTTTGGCAGGAGATAATAACATCCAGTGAGCTGACCCAACCTCAGATAATTACTATCAAAATTGGTCCTCCAGCTTCAACTGGAAGAAGTTTTCTTCTTCACTTCCTGCCTAAAACTACTGTGCTGCATGGGTGCATTTCACAGTTACTGAAATAATTGAAGAAAGTGTAAGTCAAAGACTGAAGAATTAAGTCTTTGCAAAGATCTCTTTTTTTTCTGGTAGAGAAATATTCAGTGATTATGCTGTGTTTGTATTTTTACTTACATCCACTTTGAGGACTACTGCGTTACAATCCACATTATTCAGAACATAAATTACAGTGCTTAGATGCAAGTGGACATAAGTCACATGGTACAGCCTACTTCTACTGTTAGGGACTGGTCATCATCTTAAAGTTAATGAACATTTGGCACTGACTTAATTTGATACTGAAACAAGATAATTAAGTTGAAAGAGGTTCATATCTAAACAGAATTAGGGCATTTAAAAGAGATTTTTAAATGTCTCTCTGGGCTTTTCTCCACTGGACTGCCTGAGGCAGGATTTCCAGGAAAAAAAAAAAAAAAAGAAAAATTTCTTGCAATTGCTCGGTTAATCTAGCATACAAGGCAATCCCACACCATCAAGAAAAAGAAATGTCATTTGAGTAAACAATTTCAAAAGAATTTTTAGTATTTGAGAAGTACTACCAAGGAAATTTCTGAACTCTGCGGGATGTGTAAAGTTTCTATTTTCTGTTACCCAAGGTGATGAGACAGGTGGGGAACATTTATAAAATCAGATAGACTATTTTTTTCTCCTGAAGTCTGGATGATTGTTTCTCTAAAATAAAAATCTTTAAAGACCCAGCATGATTTAAATATGCAAGAAGGAACATTAGAATACCATATGCTGTATCACAGTGTACTGGGTTTGCGTGGCAAGGTTTTGGTAGCGGGGGGGGGGGGGGGTAATACAGGGGTGGTTTCTGTGAGAAGCTCCTAGAAACTGCAGCCTGGGGAGGATCTCACACCGGAGCAGAGGGATGTGACCTCATGGGAAACCCCGCTGGAGCAGGCTCCTGGCAGGGCCTGTGGCCCCGTGGAGAGAGGAGCCCACGCTGGAGCAGGTTTGCTGGTGGGACTGGTGACCCCGTGGGGGAGCCACGCTGGAGCAGCCTGTGCCTGAAGGACGGCACCCATGGAAGGGATCCATGCTGGAGCAGTTCATGAAGAACTGTAGCCCATGGGAAGGACTCACGTTGGAGCAGTTCATTGAGGACTGTCTCCTGTGGGAGGGACCCCAGGCTGGAGCAGAGGAAGAGTGAGGCATCCTCCCCTGAGGAGGAAGGAGCAGCAGGGACAACAGGTGATGAACTGACCACAACCCCCATCCCCTGCACCCACTGCAGGGGAGGAGATAGAGAAATCAGGAGTGAAGTTAATCCCAGGAAGAAGGGAGAGGTGGGCAGAAAGTGTTTTAAGATTTGGTTTTATTTCTCATTATCCTACTCTGATTTGATTGGCAATAAATTAAGTGACTTTTCTCAACTCAAGTCTCTTTTACCTGTGGCAGTAATTGGTGAATGATCTCTCCTTGTCCTTATCTCAACCCACAAGCCTTTTGTTATATTCTCCTCCCCTCTCTAGCTGAGGAGAAGAGTTATAGAGCAGCTTTGCTGGGCACCTGATGTTCAGCCAAGCTCAACCCACTACCCACAGCTAGACTATATGGTCTGTTGGTCAGAAAAGAAAATCTGTAAAAAAAAGCTTGCTAACCAGACATTTGCTTATTCATGCACAAAGTGTAAACACATTATAAAAATGTGCTTGTCGTGACCCAAAGAATCTTTTGCATGTCATAGTTCTTTCTGAACAGAATACTTTCAAAACTCTATAGAAGAAATTGCTGAGTATCACTGAAGTTTCTTGATGAAATTGCAGAAATAATTATTCAACAGGACTAGAAAAAATGGGTTGTAAACAAAAGTAATGAGTCAGTCTGAAACGTTAATACAAACTGGCTAACTCTTAAGAATAAAGGTTGAAAATATCTTGACTAATATAAAAAACGGGCATAAGATAAAATAGTTCTTGGTCATAACATCCATACAATCCATAGCAGTGAAGAGACAGATTGGATTCCTTTTCAGAAAATGCTGGAAGGATTGCCACAAAAGTGTTCATGAATACCTTTACTCAGACTCAAGGTTTTCTGTCATTTCATCTGAACAGATATTGCATTCCTAAAATCTTCTCTGGAACTCGCTGGTGTCTGCTCTGAAGTGAATATTAAAACTGTTTGCAGATAGTTCGCAATTGCTGTTGAATTTCAATTGTTTTCCTATCCAGGCATCCAGAGTCCAACAGTACTAAGAAGGCTATTTGAAAATCCAGTACAGAAAAACAGATTTGCATTGCTTATCCTTAGTGTTATTCCATAGTGATTTCCTCATGATACTATAAAGCCTGTAGAGTGTGATCAAAACATCATATAATGTTTTTAGTTGTGCCAGAGTTTTTGAATAAACTAACTTTTGGAAGTGATTAAAATTAGAGATACTCATTAGAGATGACTAAAGAGCTGGTGAAGAAATTGGAAGGGACCCATAACTCTTTCCATATGTCTAAGTCTTTCACATATACTGCCATGAATCATTTGACATCATAACACCAGGACACAAATGACCTTCAGCATCCAAACTGCTTGCTTCTTAGAAGGAACACAGCTATAGAAAAGCTACAGTATATTATCAATTATATTAACAGAAATAGCTTCCCCCCCCCTAAGTTTTCCTACTTCAGTGAATTTATCACTTAAATAATAGTAAGAAATTAATGGAGAGAAGAGGGTGCAAATTTTCATCTTAAATTCAAAATGAAGATCATACATGAACTTACTCTGTACTCAGCAGACAACAACAATGTAGATGGATGATGTCTTCCATTGAGGCATTTGTTTCTGGATAACAAAAAATTAGGACTGGAAAAATGTAAGCATGGCAAATGAGGCTCACACTGATGATAAAAGGTTTCAACAACGTCTGAAAAGAAAGACAGAGAATGGCCTTTTTTCTTGTAAATATTATGGTTACGTTCCTCACTTTAAAATGAATAGCATTTCATTGTGTTGCTCCCAGAACTGGAAAAAACTAGCAGGAAACTAGAGAGACTTTAAAGGGTAGTCAGTCAGTGCAAGTTCCATGAACTGCCTTCTCCCCTTTATATCAAAGCCTGCAGGTTTTACAAAAGCCATTTTTGTGGTGCTTCTGATTTAACTTTTGGTGTGTGACGTCTTGGGTATATTGATAATCCATATTTTCTTCTCTTTGTTGTTTTACAGAAACAAAGTATATAGGGCTTTCAAAATCTTTTTCCACATCAGTCCAAGCAAAGGATCTTCATATTCCTATAAGATGGTGGTTCTCCTTTGAGATAGCAGGACAGAATTGATGAGGTGCATGAGCAGCTATCAACACCTCAAGAAAGCTGTTAACAATTTTTGGCAGGAATATCCATTAAATAGGTTCTATCTTGAATGAAGCATGGTCCAAGAAAGCCTGAATTGTACTGCTGATAAGTAGGTCTATCCCACAATGCAGACTCATTTTTTGGCTCTCAGGAAGATAAAGAACTGTTCTCTGGGACTTTTTTGGCAAGCTATATTGGAATGATATTTTGGCAAGGATACAATATATACTTGAATGCTCATTCATTCTGAATATATCTGGAGATAAGAAGTATCCATCTCCCAGAGAAGTCTTTTATTTATTACTATCAAACTATATTTGGCAAAAGTTCTGTTTACTTTAAAGGTAAGGAGGGCTAGAACATATTTGAGACTAGGAATAAATTAGCTCAGACAGAGCGTTTTTTTCTCAATTTTAAGGCTTTAATTTATGAAGGCATACTTATCAACTGTAATTCTTCTCAAGGTTCTGGCTCTGTCATTGAGACAGGCAGAATGAAGACAAGAGACAGGAATTGCTTGCTTGTTCCAGCCAGGACTCCAAAAGAAAAATGAAGTTCACCCAGAAGATTTTTATGCCATAATTCATGAGATGCATGTTTTAAAAAAAAAAAAAAAAAAAAAATCCGTTATAACAGAGCCTTAACCTTCCATTTATTCTAGAATGAAAAGTTCATTCCAAAGCGTTGACAACTGTTGAGAATATGAAGTATGGCCATGTTTTGAGTGGATCTTGTGCAGAAAGAATTGAAACAGCCTGCTGCACTCTAAATGACAAGTTTTAGCTTGTGTTTTTAACTAATTTGAAACCATTTTGTTGCAGCTGATGTGGTGCTATATTTTTAGTCTATTTATCTAAGCCAAAGACTAACATATTTGTAGCCTTAGGTCTAGTTATTGATTTATCCTCCTAGGTTTTTTGTGTCTTGAAATTTAGCTGCCAGTGGAGCTGCCCTGTCCAACACATTTCATATACATAAGAAGGGATGTGTCCTAACTCCAAGAGCTGGTGCTGTGGGCTAGGCAGAAGAGGGAAGCAAAGACAGAGAAAGGAACCAAATTAACACACTTGAAAAAAGAAGCCGAGTTGACCTCTTAGAGTCTGAGTGCTTGTACCCTCTGATGGGTTTATTTACAGGGCTCTTCCTTCTTGGAATCAGTCTGATTGTCTAGAAAAATTTCCTTCACTGACAATATAATTAATGTAAAATGCTTATAATTGGCATTCTTTATAATTTTAAGAAGTCTACATCTTCTCTTCCATTTTAAAATTTTGTCCAAACAGTGAAAGGGATGATGGGCATTTCTTTCCTAATTAGTAGCAGAAAAATAAATTTCTTCATTTTGAAGGGATATGAAGGAAGTAAGAGTAAATATCTGTATCAGGCTAGAGATACACTTGTCCTGCCTTGCTGGTGTTGCTTTGGGCCGGTCTGGCTCCTGGAGCAACATACATTCCATGAATCAAAACGAAGGACCTCACTGTGCTTCATCGCTTCTGTAATGTCATCCTTTTAAAGAAAGATTAGATTAATCTGTCCATTTGTTGGAACCAGAGTCAGCACCATTATTTCATTTTCTCAATTTTTGTCAACATATGCCATCTCCTTCCTTGAAAATACAGGTTTGCTTTTAAGATGTTTTTGCAACAGCATCTTATAGTCTGCAAAGAATTTAGATTTCTTATCTTGTTTTAAAATATATCTTTGATGCTTCAGTAACAAGTTTTATAAGAGTATTTAATCAGAACTATTTCATGAAAACCTGATCAAAATGAAATATAAAAGATAAGGGCTTTTGCATTTTATGAAGAAAACATCCAGCTAAGATGAAGAAAAGTGCTTTCCTTTGTACATTTGATAATAAAATAACCTTTCCTTCTTTCATTAGTAAACCATGGCAGTGTTCTTTTTCTTAACACTTTTTAACCTTAAATTTTTTATGAAAAGAATTTTATAAATGTCATGGACAGATAGAACCAGCTGACAGCAGGTATAATGAGAGACTGCTGCTACTATAGAAGCTCTTGCATGTCGCATTGCCAGCCTATCTTTAGTATGACCTATGGCACCTCCGCTACAGAGTTCTGGGTCTCCAAAATACAAGACAACAAAAGAAAGTGTTATTTTCAATTTAAAATCTTTCTTCACAGTACTGACCACTACAAATACAAAAAGGATGGTTGGTGACCTATGGATGTGCTGCAAAGCTAATCTGTCACCAGCAGAGATGAACAAAGCAATCAGTGGACCACAGCAAAAAATTATATCCTATGCTTTGTACACTGCTGCAGACACAATAACAGCTGTCCTTAATAGAATAAGACTGCTGAGAGAGATCGCCATTTGTTTCTTGATGTTAGTGTCTCCTTCAACAAAAATAAACAGTAATAACAGAGGCAGAAGCTTTGTTGCTGAAAAGTGCAGAGGCTCTCAAGGGGATTTGGGAATTAAGATGTCTTTAGGAGGTCTTCCTAAAACATAGTGGCTCTTGAAACCTCAACAGTTTTTCAGTATATGAGATCTCAAAAGAGAGGGACAGAAATTCTTTCTAGATATCCTGTAAAAGTCCCTTACACAAATAAGAACACTTATACTCAGTATTAAGAAGCAGCTGTCCTCGTTAGGTTTTTAAAAACATTAGTTTGACTGTCACGATGCGTCAACAGTGTTCAAGTGAAGTAGTCAATTAGTAACCACTACGACAATCAAAAAAGAATATAATGCAGATAGAGATGGAATAGGAAGTAATACATTTTAATTGGAAATTTTAAAAAGCAGTAGATTTAAAATTTTTAAGACTTTATTTTGTTTTTACAGAATATATCAATTCTGTACCACCTCTGGAAAACATCCTAAGAATTACTAATAAACACAAAACACAAATTATCGGGCAGGATTAGAGACATTCAGACATATATTCAAGGACTCTGGTGTGAGCAGGGGATGAGTTTACCGACAGAGTCGGGGCCTCCCTCTTGCAGCAGAGAATAGATGTATTGTTCAGAGATGGCAGTAAAACGAAAACACTTTCACAAGATTGCCAGTCTGGATGAGTACTTTCCCTAAGGAAAAAATGTCATATAGATTCATGTGCCACACCTGGTTCACTTCTGATAAATTAGATTTTAGCCTGAAAAGCAAAGGAGGAAGCCAAATGCATAGACCTGTGGGTCGGTCACAGATGCCCAAAGAAAGCTTCATCTTCTGGAAAATGCTTCCCCAATGTCCAAAGGAGAACAAAAGAAGCTCTCAATGTATAGTCATAGCAGTGAGGAAGTGAAAGTAGTTTGTTTTTTTCATTGACTTCTGATCAAAACAGCAACTTCAATTAAAACTGTACTAAATTTATAACCTTTTCTATCGTGTCTAATACACACAATGTGATTTCAGTATTGACAATTTCTCTTTAGTGTCAACAGAGTATTCTTCACAAAATGACTGGCAAACATGTTCAAAAAGGGTCCAGAGCGATGCAAATACGTTTGATGTGGGCATCTGTGTTATTTTGCCATCACTGGAAAACTAACAGTGCCACAGCTTCCGACTGTTTGATCACTCTACCGGATACCATGAAGCGTAATTGATAAATGTCAGATCTGCTTTGTACATGAAGAGTTTTTACTGTGAAACATTGCTCTTTGAGCTCAGGACAAGAGTTAATTAAAAAGTTGGTACCAAAGATAACATCCTCAGCAGGCAACATCTATTGATCTCTTCAGCAGCATAAGAGAGAGAGACTGATATGAGATTACAAAATGTTCACAGAGAACAAGGCTGATTGTCACAACTTTTCGCCATCTTACCCGCTCAAGATTGGATACCACAAAATATTAAAAGTATAAAGAGTAGCATATCGTCAAGAAACAATACCAAGTCAACACTGCTTTTTCTCCATGTTCTACTATCCCTTTTCAAATTATATATAAAAATCTCCATTTCTTTAACATGTTTATCTTCCACTTTCCTCCTATGGCTATTAATTGCATTTAGAGATTGTAAATATATTAAAAGCTTTCACTGCACTGTGCAGCCTTATACTTCTTCCCACAGTTAATACTTGGAGTTCTGATACATTATTGCATACGTTAGCTTTTTTTTACTTTCTTATCCTATTCTACTGTTTAGTATGGATCTGAAAAAAAGATAAACAGACACAATAGCAAATTTTTCTGTAGACTGTGCTATTTTATTTTTCAGGACCGATTTCTTGGCATTCCTCCTCTTGTGAATATTTTCTGTAAAATTCAGAGTCTATGGGTTGCTCACCCAACACCTATGTTATTTAATTAGGGAACATCTTAGAGATATGAGAAGGCAGTTCTATAAAAAACTTCTATTTTTGCACTTTTTAAAAACAAAAGTTAGATGTTGGTATCACTGTTTCTATGATTAAAATTCAAAAGAGCTACAGAACAACTCCAATGGAGTTTTCAGAATAAAGGGTCATATGATTAAGATTGTTCTCTACATTTTTTAAACTCTTTTTAAAATCTTGCATGTTCTAAATGAAAAATCTGCTCTTGTCATGTGGTCTGTTGCCGAATTCACTGCTTCTTCATTACGCTTCAGAATCTCCGGGGCTATTGGCTAGTACATCACTAGCCCACATCGTGGGCTGCCAGTCTTGGCTTTCCTCTCCCTCGGTTCAGTCAAAGGCTCTGTTCACTCCTGTTGAAACACAGGGGTCTGGTCCCACTGAACAACCCAACGTTCAAAGACAATGCCATGTACATTTTCTTTTAAATACCTTTAATCACACACTGCCAGCTTATTCTGTGCCCTCAGACTCTTTAATAAAGCACAATTTGAGAGCACTCTTAGACCTTAGCTTTCAGATATTTTCTAATTTCATTTTATTATTATTATCCAGTTATAAGCCACACATGCTAAGAGGATGTAAGGAACACGGTTATTAGGTCTCTCAATTAAGACTGGCAAAGGAAGTCCTAGAGAAGGTCATTTGCTCTGTGTGTTTGAATTTCCAGGGAGTTATAATGAATGCTTTTGCTTTGTGGGTCAAGGAAGTAACAGTTGATGTTACTCAAATGAGGTGGATCAAGGTTCAAAATACATCTTTTTTCAGGGAGAGCAAACAGTGCTTTCTGTTACAGTTTTGTTATTCTCTTCTATTTTAAAGACATGCTGTTGATATCTTTTCAAAAATATGATAAAACCTTCCATTTGTGAGACCTTGCTTTCTGTCCTGGCCCTTCTGGTATGACCAGTGTGCTGCTCTGTTCTCCAGTCAAAAAATGCTGCTAAAAGCCTGTCTTTTTATAGCATATTGTAATTATTTTACATGGCAGGATCTTGGACCAACACCATTTCAGCTTAGTACTTATATTAATTTAAATTAAATTAGCTATTGAGCCTTCCAGCTGGAAATCCCTTATTATCAGTGACTTCCTGTTGGAATTATGGCGTAATTCAGAAAAAAATAAAAAACAAAAACAACCCAGAGCATTAAGCTTGTTGGGTATATCAAGGCCATGTCAGAATGGGGAAGAAGTGATCAGCCATGAACAACATGGCTAGAGGATAAAAAAAAAAAAGACAAATTGATCTTTCTTATAACTTAGTCATTGCATATTCATGGAATCAGGGGACAAGTGATCAGCACTTTTTAGGATCAAGCTGACTTAACTCTTTTTCAAGAGTTACTTCAAACTGAATAAAAATCCAAAGATACAAACCATCATATATATAAAGAAAAGGAAATGGCCTGATTGCTGCATTAAAAGTAAGTAGACAAACACATTTTGATAACATTCAAAATATTGAGGTGTCTTATGGTTTTCAGACAGGGCAGAGTAAATCTTGCAAGGTATGTGAAGAGACAAGCTGGCAAAGCAGATAAAAGAGTTGCTTGGAAAGCAAGCAGAGGATTACAGAAACTTTGTTGAGTGCAGTATTTGTCTAGTTATGGCTGAGAAACTTGAGTATCTTTCCCTAAAAATATATTATACAAACATATTTGCTGCAAATATATTATTCAAAAAGAAAAACTATATCAGAATTTGTCTCATAGGTTTTTGTTATCTAATGTTATTACTAAAATTTATAGTTATTTCAAAGGATTTTCATGTTGATTGTGGGTTATAAGTCAACATGGTGATCTTTGCTACATGTTTTTTACGTCCTCTCAGGCAACACACTTTTTTTCAGTGCTGAATCTCTTAGAATTTCCACAAAATGCAATCTTCATGGAGCATGTTAGGGTTTTTCTAGTCCTCCTGTCAATGCTCTCAATTAGTGGCCATAAATAATTCCATTTTTATTATATTCCTTGTGCATTTTTGAATTCCCTAAGGCTGTGTTTTGAGTTCTAAATTTTTGTGTATTTACATGCATCCCAGGGGTGTTATTTTCCAACAACCTCGCTTCAGTTTTCATTGTTATGTATATAATGTAAAAAAAAAATTTTTTTGGCATTTTCTCTGATCAATGAAAAGCTCTCTGTGCTCACACTTTGGCTTTAAAGCTTTGCCATCCAGCATATCTTTTTTCCCCCCTTAAATACTGATAAGAATAAAACCATTTTTACCAGCTTTCTTCAGCTCATAAAGTCCATTTCCTTCTCTCCTATTTACATTCCTTATGATTTAATATCAACTTAAAGAGCACCTCTGCCTGTGAATGTTGGATTTTCTGGTTCCAGTTCACCTTTTACGTGAGCAGATAAAATATATTGCATCGCACCATCTCAGCAACATCTTTAAATAACTGTCTGACACACATTTGAAGATGCTGTTGCCCTCATGCCTTTGCAAGATATAAAATTAAAGTGATTACTTTTACTGTCAGGTCTTAGTAGCAGAACAGATCCATAGATTACAACAGATCAGGTGCACATATTAGGCATACTGAAATCCATTGATATGACCAGTGTATGCTATCAAAAATTCCATCAGCCCATGCCTTTGCTTTCAGTAATAGTTGGGTAAATACCTGAAGAGGTCATGGGAACGGATAATGTCAATTTGTCACAGAAATCCTATTAAATCATTTTACACCCTCATTGAAGGATGTAAAATCCGGCTTTGCCTACAAGAGATAATGTAAAACCATCAGAAATGTTAAACATGTTATCGTTAATAATATGCATAGTTTCATTTTTTCATCTATTGACAAAACCAAATCTACATAAATTGTGTCAAAACCTAGCCCTAAACAATACATACGGCGCTTTTTATAAACAAAAGATGTACAGATATTTTTATGTATAAATTTCTAATACTAAAGGGCTAGGTCCAGTGTTATGAAAAAAAAAAAAATCAAACAAAACGAAAGCATAGTATTACTGACTTCCAATTCTAACAAAATTTGAGAAATCAAGTATTAATATTTGTCTGCGTAATATGCAGCTCTATTGTTAAGGAGGATACCAAGGAAGAACAAACCCCGGTACAAGGATACTGAAGCTGAAGCTGATTATTTAACCTCAGTGGCCACCTGAGGTAGCAGCTATGTTGATTCCACATAGCATGGTGATATTACCAATTAATTTATAACAGAAAACAGCACCTTCAGCTCTGTAAAACAGATAATCCAAAGAAAAATGGGAAGACATTATACAGAGCCATCTTCAGTTTCCTTATTTGCACTGATACACTGGACACACCTTGATTTTACTTCTGCACTATGGCTGTAGTGAAAATGGGCTAAATAATGAGTTTTACTATGAAGAGAGATGTGTTTGTATATATCACTGCCTTCTACACATGAAAGAAAAATATTTGTTACTTTTGGTACAAACGGCTCACTTCATAAAGCTCAAAACCCCTTGATGTCGAATTGCAGAATCAATCTTTTGTCCTTTCCTCAGTAATTGTGCTGTAATCAGTTTGATACCTGACATACACATCTGATTCAGGGTGCTGCATAATAATCGTTCTTTTAACTTCCAGCAGTGGAAAAATATTTTAGTTCTGGACATAACCCATTTTTGTTTAATTGCTTTTCATATTTCCATAAAAAGTAATTTTTTCACCAGTGAAATCTGCCAGGTTAAGACAGTAGAATATGAATGGCCCTTCTAAAAGTGACTATATAAAAGTGACATCCTCTTACATATGTGTACTTCATTGCTTTTATTCCTGTTAGCTTTGCAAAGTCGACATACCAATGGAGAAAAGGAGCTAGATTCTGCTTAAGACATTTGCAGAGCTGTTAATTACACTCTAACAGCAAATTTTTTATTATTTATGAACTGTGAGCCAGAAAGAAGCTATATGACTTTGGGTTTGCAAGACTGTCAATTAGAAACCTTTTTTTTTTTTTTTTTTGTTTTTTTTTCAGATGAGAAAATATGATCTGGAAATTACTGAGTTACTTTAATTTTGGGACACAATGGTACAGTTTTTCAGAGTGATTCGTTTGTAGTATCATTTAAATTTATTTCTTTATCTAAGAAACAAGCTCAGCAGTGTGTCCCTAAACGAGTACTTTTTGGACTGTGAGCATACCTGAGCCTGTACACCCTCTCAGTTGTGAAATTCTGACCCGAGACAGGAATGTCATTCCAGCACTTACTGAGAAGATCAGAATATAAAGTTAGCTATCCTAACTCTATACAGATATCAAAACAAGATAGTGCAATTCACAAATCTAATTGTTTAGATAACCACCTTGCCAGCAAAAAGATCGCAAGCTTGCACAAGCAGGCCAAACTCTGAGAGGTGTAAAACAGAGCAACTCCTACACACACTGTGAAATTATATACTGATTTTTCACCTGCTGAAACCCCTATTCAGTTTGTAGAAACATCCACAGGGATTAAAAGATCTATTTTTTTTTTTAGACATGTTTTGTTTGAAAACATTGAAGTTATATTCTGGATGCAGACACATTTATTATTGCTAAGTCTTAGGTATATATTCCTTATCTTACAAAGGAACTGCAATAATTGCCATTCAGAGAACACCATGGAAAATATAGCGCTTCCTTCATTTCCTCTATCTGTTGCACAATATTTTTATCTGTCTACCACTGACGATGTACTAATGATAAAATAAAAAGCTTAACACAATAAAAAAGAAGAGGTGCCTATTCTGAGCTCTGCATGGATTTGAAAAGAACACAAAAGAATAATACGTAAATGCATCTGTTATGGCAAATCCATTTCATAGAATAAAATTCTGTACCAGAAACTATTACAAGGGTTATTCAGAGATGCAATAACATTTTAAACACCAGGATACACCATAAAGTATTTCAGAGAAATTTAATCCAGCCATAATACATAACTGGATAAGAAAAGCTAACTGTGCATATATAATCAATAATGTGGTATGTGCCAGTTTAATAGGATATATAAAAGCTTTATATTCTCTTCCAAAGTCTCACTTTAAAAAAACCTCAGCCACTCTTTTGCTAAGCTTACCAAAGTGATCATGAAACATTCTAAACTTAGTAAGATGTTACATTTTACATAATGTAAAATAATTACTGAATTACTCTATTTTTCAGAACTTTCCCCCCACGTAATTTGATTAAGCATTATTATAAAACGGATTTTGCAATTAAACTTACTGTAGCAAAGAAACAATTTGTAAAGGCTGACAAAAACATGCAAGCATTTTTCTTTTGCCTCTAAAATGCGTTCATTACACAGTTCTAGTTATCATCTAGGAGAAGCTCAAAACTGTCCACCGTTTAGTATGTATGATTACATGGCAAAGCTAAGTATTTAAAATTTTGTCTTACAGGACCTCTGCTCCAAAGAGGCACACCTACAGAGTTCTACAGGAGCAGAAGTCAAGGAGGAAAGACTGCTAAGTTCCCCTGGAGCCTGGCAATGCTACACCCCCAAGCTCTTACCTACTGAGATGAACTACTCCATCAGCAAATTGTCAGGCTCCATCCCTACAGGTCTGGGATGCAGGTTAAGCACTTCAAAGCCCATAAGAATTCACAAGGTCCATTCCTAAGAGGAACAGCAGATAACAGATTCCTTGAGGACTTCACTCCTGCCCGATAACTTCCTGGGAGATATGATGCTTCTACAAGTATGTTGCTCAGAAAAGGAAGATTAAAGAAAACGTACCCTCCCGATAAATAAGCCAGGAGACCTAGTTGGTCCCTTCCAACACAAACATTCCGTGGTTCTATGATACTTCCAAGGAACCCGAATGTGAGATGTCACTGAATGGTCGTGATGCTCATCTGTCCTGCTGACCCCAGCTGTCCCTTATGGCTCTATAGATATGTCTCTATGGAGACTAATCACAGTTTATGAATGGCTCTGCGACAGAAAAAGTGTTTACAGTGGTCTGGTAAGAGGGCCTGTGGGATTTAAAAATCAGGGCAATTTGTGTCAATTCTTTTTGAGTTCTGTAACTAACAGCTCATGTCACATGCCTGCTGGACAGGAATGAAGTCTACCACGGAAAAAGGCAAAGAACACCACTATGCAACACTCTGCTATAAAGAGAACTAACTGATGGTTGATTTTCTGACTACCTCTGACACCTTGTTATGGAGGTATAGTAAAGCAGCTTCACACAGATAATAAACGTGAACAAACTTTAATTTGTAACCAAATCCAAACAGCCAAACCAAACCAAACCAACAACACGGGTAACCAAAACAATGCTCCAATAACCCTTACCACACTCCAGGATTGGGGAACCAGCTGGGGAAGTTATTACTACACAACACGGCAGAAGAACGACAACACCCGAGAACGATGACTCCCAAGCGTGCACACACTCACTCACTGAAGGGGAAGCCTCTCACTCGTGGGTTCCCAGAAGACGCAGTCGCTCACCCAGAGGGGCGAGGGCTCGCTCAAGGATATGCAGAAGCGTTCACTCACCCGGGGGGGATGATGAGGGCACTCAATCCCGGGCAGGTTCCTTGGGTGGTGTCCCAGTCCCTAGGGGAGGGCTTCCCATCACAGCCCCGCTGCTCTGCGGAGAACCACTCAAAGGGGGGGTCCAGTGGGGGCCCCGTTTTATAGCCTGGTTGGATGTGAACTGTGGTCATATAGGGTCAGCGTTCCAGAAACTTCTCTTGACCAAAGTGTTTCATTGGCTGAGGGCCTCATCTTGTTAACCAGGGGTCCCACCACCCTTTTCCCACCACAGGGGTTGGGGGGTGCATGCTGGGCTGCACTCGGCCAGGGTGCGAACGTGGCAGCAACCACGGCGTGCTGCCAGTGGTACCAAAACGTGGGCACGAGAGAGCCGGCAGCTGCCGTGTTAAAAGTGCCAGCCCCTGCTGGGGGTGTGTGGGGGGGGTGTGGTGTTCCTGCCACACAACAACAACAACATAATAATACCACCACCTAAGAAAGTGCTAGCAGTGGTTGTCAGTTAAGAAATTTAAAGATGTAATACTTTTTGGTATCAGTCTAGTATTAAAAGCTTGAATAGAATGGTTACCCTTGCAAGTGGCAAAGAAGAGCTCAGCTTCATCTTAAAGTGAATGTAACAAATTCACTTCTCCAAACTGAAGGAAAAAAAAAGACTAATTAGACACTGTTTTTGGTGGTAAGGACAGCTAAGTATGGGAACAAATGGGCTCTGGAATCCCTGGGATCTCCATCTCAGGTTTGAGAACTGACGGGCAATCATTCAGGCTCTTGTTAATTGTCAGCACATCCCAACACAGTTTGGCCAAGGCCAACTAGGATGGCCCCACAAAATGTCTGGGCATTGTTTGGGGGATAGCAAGGACTAAGAATCATTCACAGTCGGTAATACCGGTCAGGCAACCCTGTTTCAAGAGGAAGGGAGTAAGCATGGATGTAAGCCATGCAATACCATTTCATCTCAGGGCCAGACAACAGACCCTGGCTTATATTACATATTAACACAAATACAGTTTCTAGAGTCCTTCATAGCCCGATTTCCCAACAGTTCTGTAACATGTTCTATGCTGTTCACCAAGATGCAGTCATAAGGCAACATTAAAAAGAAACCCATAACATGAATTTTAAGAAATTATTCAGTTGCTCGAAGGAGCAGAAATTGTTAAAGACAATTAGACAGAACAAGTAGTAGAGTACCTTCTTTCACCTTTAGGTCACCAATTTAAACTTGATTCAGCTCAGTGGTGACTGGAACTCATTACCTTCTGAAAGCTTTGCAAGATAAATCACATGTCTTTGTCAATAGCTTCTCATGCAGAAATGTCAACGTCACTAGACTTGGTATTCTCTGGTGCTATTAATGTTGGTGCAATCAGGACAGCAGCCAAAGATTTATTTTTACACTCTGGACTAAGCTCCTGTTTGCACCTGCAGTTAGAACCCCAACATCTTTTGATGGCAAAATAATTTGGGGTCATCTCTAATGAGGTGAGGTCACCTCACCTTACTTACAGTAACAGTGCATGCATATGGAGAGAAAACTCTCACACATTATTTTGAGACTGAACTACCGTGCTCATTTAGTGCTTGTCCCTCCAGGTTCCAAGATACATGAGTATCTTGAGATATGACTATGAAAAGTCAACAGCATTGCTATTCTTCTGCTACTATTTGTTTTCACCAAATTCACTTTAGAATTAGCCTGTTTTAAGAAGCCATTTTGAGCTTAAGGAGATCAAATTAGGAATCAGCATGGTGAATATTAGAAAATAGCAGAGGTAGTGAAGACTTCAGGAACTGGAAGAAAGCTTACCAGGGGTGAAATGAAGGGTAAAGTATCAAGAAAAATAGTGAGATTTCAATTCCCAAACAGGCAGAACTGTCTGGCAATTTGAATATTCTTTAATCAGCGCAATTTCATGAACATAAAAAAGAGAACAGTAATAACTTGTCATAGTAAGTGGTACAGCAAAGAAGAAAGATCTGAACAGAGAAAGAGCGAAGGGAAAAACAATGTCAACTTGTTCGGGCTTGAAAGGAGTTAATATTATGAAGTAGGAATCATTTATAAAAATACCTTGGTTTCTCCTGAATTTCTTCCTTCCTCCCTCTATAGCTCAACCAAAGTTCCTGTTGTTGCTGTTTGTTCAGAATCAAAATACATTACACAATTTCCTTCTGTATATGTTGAGGTTTTGTAGATATATGAGTAAATATACTGTTAAATGGAAAATATTAAAAAAGGACGAAATCTACATCTAGCCATGTCAGTCCAATATTGTTATAAATGAAATAATGGGAACAGCAGATCACAGAATCTTTAACGTGGGGTGCTTAATATCTTGATTTTTATTCTCTTAATGATCTGTAACTTTTGCTATTGATCATGCCTGCAGTTATGGACAAATTACGCCATCAAACCTAGTAATGGAAAAAAACCTGTCATTAGTCTGAGAAGTTTAGTTTAAAACACAGAAGACAAAATAAAGAAAACTCAAGATTTATGCTTTCCTTTGAGAGGTGCCTGTGAGCTACATAATTTCATTGAAGCGCTGTCAGAGTCACTTTTTCTTCCAACATTCTAAGTGACTGGCTCAGAGAAGGGCAGCTGGAATTAAATCTCCTTGCTTTTGTTCAGCTGGGCCAGGCTGTCATGTCCTTGCAGAGTAACACCGAGTAAACCATGAGCATATTTCCCGATGTTATGAATAGCAACATGGCAGCAATGAATTCTTCTCACTCAGTTTATCCTGAGATGCACGCTTTAAAGGTTTATAGAGGAGTAAGCTGTGTCTGGCTGAACACCCTGGGAGAGTCTGTCCTCCTGAGACTCCTCCACTGAGGTACGAAGTACGCTAGGATTCAGTAGCGTATGAGGATGAGGCACCAAGAACAAGGGCATAAGTGATGCTGTGCAAAAAGCAGCCTCAGGCAAAACTCCTGCAGTGAGAAAGACATAGCTGCCAGCAGCCCAAAGTATAATCCCTAAAATAGTATGGAAAAATGCAAAATTTCCCACTAAATCAGAGCAAGAAACATTGCTCTTGTTAATGGCTTTTGCCTGAAAGGGAGTTACACAATTTGTATCCTTTGTTTAGGACAAGAAGCAATCCTGTGTAAGTGTACTCAGTAGGAAGCACATTATAGTTTCAGTTCCTGAGTGTCCTGGCAAGTTATTCTCCAGTGATGGCACTGACTATGGGGCTGAACTGCTCAAGACGACTGTGAAATACTCCACAGACAAACTATTTAACAGGAACACATGATACCACCTTTGCATAAAAATTAGTGGTGCACATAATTTTCATCTAAGGGGGCCAAAGGTGGGAGGGGAACAGAAGCTGGGCGATTGCATGGTAATGCAGTTTACACAGGAGCCACGGGCCAACAATAAAGGCTGTGAGAAAAGTCTGCTTCTCTTTTCACACCAAGCAAACTAAGGGTTGCTGGAGTAAATTTTAAGTACAGTACTTCTTCGTATGACTGCCTGACACGTAAGCTTCTCCCTTCAGATAGACACTGGTCAATATTCCCTATTCAAGACAGAAACTGCACTGTTACCGTTTCTTGGAATCAGACTCAATACAGACTTTTAGAAGCGAATGCCACATTCTTCTTCAGGTGCTTATTTTCTTTCATGTATAATCTCTCGTAATTAATCCTATCTAATCTCTTCATCTTGATTTTCAGTTTGTTGTGGGGTTGGGTTTTTTTGTTGTTGTTTGGGTTGGTTTTTTTTAAAGTGGCAAATCAGTAACATACTGTAAAATAGTGCTGCAAACTGCCAGAGTCTCCAAATACTCTTGATATTGCTTGTGTATTATAAAAGAAAGATGTCTCTGTGGTTAAGAAGAGGAAGATGTCTTGCAGATTTTTTTGATGTATTTCCATCTATTCAAACATTCTAAATTCACAGAGTTACTCAGAAGAACTACAAAAAATAGCAGTAAAGAGGATATTTATTTTTCCTTTCAAGATCACAAACAAGGACAATGTTCCATTATCAACATACTGCTAAATCTGCATTACCAAAAATGCATGAGGACATCAAATATTTCTTTTCTGCAGGATTATCTGTATTTTCTTTATAGACAAATCCTTACTATATCTAGTTTTGTCCTCCCCAACAGGTTGCGGATCATCTTCCACACAAACACAGCAAGAAATACTTAATCTTCTTGTTCTTCTCGGAATCAAGAAAAAGTACAAATCTTTACAGACTTCATTGTGTAAATTGTATCCAAATAAAGACTCAATTTTTTTTCCTCCTCATATAATAAATTGGTTTACTTTCATTCACTCTATTAAAGGTTTTGGGTTTGTTACATCACTGTCAGATTCTAGCTGAAACAATGTGAAGGGTTCTTCATAACGCTGAATGAAAACTGATCTACTGCCAGATGGAACTACGAAGGCGTTGGCTGTGATCTCTTGTAGAAGATCAAACACAGAGAAAGTTGAAACAAAGAGCCAGTGTGGTCACTGGCAATTCTGCAGACTTTGAAATACAATGTTTTCTTCTCCAAAAAAGTCTCCTGTAAGAGTCTTAAACTTCAGATCTGTGCAGCCAATACAGTCTTTAGGGAGATCAGCTGAACCACAGAAAGCAAAAAGTCTGATGTATTATTTATGAACTACAGCAAACACAAAGAAGAGCACTAAATTCTTGTCACCTGCAAATGGACACGAGGACTGTCCTAGATAATCTAACTAACACGGAAAGACGCAGAATAAGATTTATAATTTCCATGGATGAACTGAATATTTATGAATTGAGACTCTAGTGTAGCTGTGCAGATTGAGACAAAAATGGAGCCAGGCACAGAGTGAGTTTCTTCAAAGCTCCTTGTGCCTATACAAGCTCCTGGTCTACTCAACACCTGCTCTTCCAGACCAGCATCCCTTTCCAGTAAACTACCGCTTAAACCGAGCCATGTAAAACAATGTGGCAATTCTGCAAATTATGCCAAACTACAATGGGACTAAATTAATTCTCAGTTGCGGCTCTCTTTTGAGAAAGGATTTGATAATAGCTTTTCAGAAATAAAAAAACAGAGCACAACCCACCCATTTTATAGCCTGTGCTGAAACAAAACAGACGGGGAAAAAAAAAAAAAACAACCACAAAGAAAACCCCAAATCCCTCATAATGAAGAGCACAAAAAGCTATGTTATATCCTAATGTTCTGAAATCAGAGGTTGCCTTTACGAGAAATTTGATGGACTATTCTTGATACTGCTCATCTCATCTGTGAGGCTTAATTGCTACTTTACCAAACAGTAAAACTGTACCTACTATGCATTCAAGAAAGCTATGCCTTAGTCTAATCTAAAAAGAAAAAATACATTAACCTAGCTCAATCTGCTTTTTTCCAGTACAGCCACAAGAGTTGGACAGGTAATACCAAACACCCTTATAAGCAAACTACACATAGACAGAGACTTGCACACAATTAGACAAAAAGACAACCAAGTTTACAGGGGCTGTGTAACGTATAACAGGATTATATATAACTTGCGGTTATATATAAAAGGCAATCACATGGGCATGCCTGCATGCACACAGCTATGGTAGTGAACCCAGTAACCAAGTGTGATGGGATTACCTCTACATTTCTGAGTTAGGTATCTGCAAATCAGAAGGGCTGATCTGCACACACTCATCTTGTCCTGGTTTCCACAGAGGCGGGCTAGCAGTTGGGAGACATGTTATTACCCTCAAATCACATCACTACAGAATTATGATAAGAGTACTTATTTCTATGCACACAAAGCCCACAGATATTTCTTATTCTGTCCTCTCCTAGACTATATTTCTCATGTCTACTTTCTTTTTCTACTCTCATGTCTTCCATCATCACCTTTTTCATTTGTGATCTTTCTAATACATCAGCTAAGGTTTTCCAGGCAGATGCATTTACTCACTAAGGTTGTTTTCGAAGTCTAGTCACTTAAAAGAAGAAAAAAAAAAAAAAGGTCAAATCCTGATTGCAGAGAAGTCAATATGAAAACCCCAATCCTTTCAATAGTTCTTCATCCAAGGTCTTTTTTATACTTTTTCATGAATTAATGCAATGTCACGTTGCAGTGTTTCATCTCAAAAAACTGTCCTTTCATTCAAATGATAATGTGCAAAACTTGCAAATCATTATTAAAAAAAGTGTTTCTTTTTGGCATATACCATATACAATATCTTTTATACTGCAGTGAGGTAACACTGGTATCATGTTAAAGGTGATACCACAGTGAACAGCAGTGGATGATTCTAGCTGCAATGGCAAAAAGATTTTTAACACTTTTAAAAATTAATCTTAAAATATGATGCATATAGCTTGTGCCTTTTAACAGTTTATAAGCTTTCAATGTGATATCAAAATCCAAATCTTGCCATTCTTTTTTTCATACTAAATTAATCTTTTGGATTAATCATAAATTGGAAAAAGTCCTATGAAGGTTCAGTTTCCTACATACCACTTGAATGTCAATTCAATTTACCAGAACCCGTGTTCTGGTAAAAATCTGGTTTTGTAGAAAACTATTTTTTAAAACAATGTTCCTTTTAAATTTAAGTGAGTCTTCATTTTCAATTATAATTGTCAGGTTTTCTGCTGGGATTATGCACCTTTCATTCCAACCTTATAAACTATATTTACTATAATTGCTATTCAAATATAGTTTTTCATAGAACATAACTTCTTCTCTCATCGCAACAGAATTTAACAGCAGTTTATATTAACTTGTTTAGGAGAGTGTTCATTACAGATTTAAATAAGCACTCTTAATTTACAAGTCTAATGTACAGAAAGCTTAGAAAAAATTATAAACTTCACCAAAAAATTACCAATACCTTAGTAGGTTCTTTACATAAAGCAATTATTTAAAAAAATAAAGCACACATTATTAACATACTGCCTATGTTACGTCTTAACAAAGGCTAACTTAAAACCAATACTTTATTTTTTTAAATCACTTAGACATTTCTCTGGTAATTTGAATTATTTTTCAATTCAGAGTAGCTCACATGTATTTTTACTATGTTAAATATTCATCATGTCCCTCACTCACAATGAACATGTGAAAATAGAATTCTTAGAGCCATAGGATGTTTTCTATAATAGCTTCTCCTTTTCATCAGGAAAGATACTTAATCCAAGTCCTAGTAAACCTAGTTCAGAAGTGGTATTTGAAACCCCAATTCCAGAAAGGGAATAAGCACCATATTGAACATAAGAGTGGAACATCAGGGTATCCAAAACTGAAATCTTTTCCCCCCTGAACACTACAAGTCCCTTTATAACTTTAGCACTTGGTCTTCTTATTTTCTAAGGGTCTTCACTGTGTTTTATACTAAATGAAATATCATTACACTGAAGTGTCTGAAACACTTGTTATTAAAATATGCTTCCCATGTCCTTCACATGGCTTAATGCTATTGGCTAAGCTGCTGCATCCTACACAGACTTAAGTATACTGTAATAATGATGATAATCCATGTGGTATAATAAAAATGCATATATATAAATTTCCATACAGTATGTGACGGGATCGCTGCGTTCATTGTGGGAATATTCCTAACAAGAGCAGACTTGCGCTTTGCCTAAATACCAAAGTAAAAATAGTTACAAGTAGGATGCCAGTAGCCATCTTCAGGGACACAGACACACATGTATACATCATTCATTTAACTTCTTTCATTAATGAGTCTGTTTCTTTACTTTCTTTGGTTTGTCTCCTGAACTTTACTTACAAAACCCACAGGCTACACCCTGACATTGATTTATAAGTAGAACTCCCCAGTGAAAGCAAAGAGGAACTTTGTTTATAAACGTATGGTGTAGTATCTTTGAAAATGTAGGAAAAGCTTCTGAATCCTGTAAAAACAATGGACTTTCTTATCCAGACAGAGTTCACTTCTGTAGTAGAAAATGTACCCAGAACATTAAAGGACACTGCAGAGTTCTTTAAACCTTTTTCTCACACATTTCTGATACCTCCAGTAAAACGGATTTTTTGAGTGCTTTGATTAAGTCTACTTCTTATCAATTTCACACAAAGCTGCACATGGATGAGCTACTCTTCTAGCCAAAGGGCTGGGGAAACTCACAGTCAAACCAGACGTTCCCATTTCTTTTTGCTTCCAGTTCCAAAACTCATAGCAGTAGGGCAACGGGGAACACAGGAAGCGTCAGACTTCGCAGAGAAAACGTACAGCTATATGCTGTGCTGCATCTTACACACAGAAGTGAAAAAGTACAAGTAAGTCAATCAAAAACAAAACAAAGAGATGGAGCTACAATCAACTGAAGTGTAAAATCCTGCTGTAATGAACATGCAGGTGAAATGATGTTGATTGCACTATAGTGTCATATAGGAAGAAATAATTAATGTATTCATCCCTGCAGAATCAAATAGCTCATTCCAACGCTGTTTAATAAAGACATTTTCCTGTCAGCCAGCATTACGTTATGTATTAGCTGCTAATCTATATATATATATATATTTAAAACATTTTAAAAAGCCAAGTTTGAACTAAAATTAAATTGGATTTTGAATAGCAAAAAACTCTTGAGATTTTGTATTTCATAAGGGCCCAGAAGAAAGGTTAATTTCCAGAAGAAAGGTGAACTGAAAAGAGAATCTCAGAAAATAAGAGCCTTGGCACCCACTGAATACACACTGTAGCATTTAAAGCTTTGCTGAAATCTGTGCATTATAGCATGTTGCTGTCTTAATAGGGAAGAAAACTCACACCAAGCCTCATCTGGGATCACTACAACCTAGGGCTTCACTACAAGTTCTGGGGAAGAAAGGGCAAACCAGCATTCATCACATTTGCTCTTTACCTGAAATTTATAGTTTGAAACTTCCTCCTGACACTGAAAATACTAATAAATCTAGGAAGAAGAAGAGGCAGGAAAGGGAAGAAAAACAGCCTTCAATATTCTATACTGAGGAAAAAGCAACTACATAAATCAAAAGGCTGACTTACCAGTATAGAGATTTTTAATAGAAAAAATATCAAGGGGAGCATACCATATGGATCAAAGTGCTCTCCACATATGTTAGCTTTTTTCAATTGAAAAGTAACATATGTGAAGAGATACATAAGAAATGATTTCTGAAGATCTCATCTGGTTTATTTTTAATTGGAATAATACTAGATTTTCTTTCTAACTGAATAACAAATGACTGGTTTTGCTTCACTAAGTATTACTGTCAGTTACGGGTTGATAGGTTTGGATTCTATTTCCTTTGAATATCAAAACTGGACTCGCAAGTAGCTAAAATAACTGCAAAAAAAGGAGATTGAAGACTACACACTATGAAATACATATAGGCCATAGAAGGTTATTTATTTGTATATCATATTTATCTAATTATAATGGGCCTTTAGATGCAAAGGATTTCACAATATGAGCAAGGCCAAAAGATGTATAATCAGTGATATTCATTTAGAAAGTCACAACCATACATCTCCAAAAACAGCTATTTGAGGTAATTTTTTGATACTATTTTATTTCTCCCTGATAGATTTCATTGTAATGTGTCAGAACTTTGGTCAATTTTTGGAAGACTGCAGCTTGATTTTGTGGTTTTAACTGGGTTAACTTATTCAGTGGAATAAATATCTCTAGGACTGAATTTCAGGGTTATTTTGACAAAACTCAAATACAGCTATATACTATCTCTCTGGAACATATATGATTTCTGTGCGGTGGTTTCTACTAGTAAAAGAAGTGATTACAAGACTAAACACATATAAGATAAGCAAGATACTTATTTACTGATAAATACATAAGAGCAAAGATATTATCAGAACGTAATTGTTTTAATTATATGTAGCTTTCAGATATTTCATGTGACTACTCAAAATGAATTCAATCCTATTGCCAATGAATCTACCAGCAGAATCTTTCAGCCTCTAGATCTGCAAGTAGGGCCCCCTTTGTCACGCATTTAAGAAACTGGAAGTGTTACCTGCCCATCTTCTTCTAGCTCTATTGCACTCATAGCTGCAAAAAATGTTTATTCTCATTATAAACTAATATTTCTCATTTACAAGTACATAATCCAGTAATATCTGACAAGGTAAAAATTGACTCTATTCAGGTCAAATTATACCAAAGGTTTTACTGCTGCTGTTAATCAACTTAAAGATGGTCTATCCATCTCAAGATGTCATGGGCCTCTATAAAAAGATTTGGGTACTTATGAGGAACTTGTACAGATGTGACTCAGGTAACTCTAAAAATCTATCATAAACCACAAATTATTTTGTTTTCTGAAGAAAAAGCAAGATTAATTTTTAAACAAAACAATACACATAAGCATTACAATACATGGAACTTCTGAAAGATCCTAAGTCAGGTACTCAGCTGAAACCTTAACTAGGACCGACATGGTGCTAAGAATGATGCCAAGCCGCTGCGTAACAAGTGCCTGGTTTCTATGAGCAAATGTCTGGGCCAGCTCAGATCCATTAATGTTTTACTCCATTATCTGAGAGCTGACATCTTTTCAGTAATTACTGCAGATGATACCACCTCTAGTGTAATTAAAGAACGATTATTTAGAGTGAAGTGAGCCAAGATCATCCCCATTCTCTGTTTAGGCCAAAGCCAAAGAAGGGCTTGTCAAATAAAATGGATGTTTTGCATTAGGGAGCAAAAAAAGGGTGATGTAAAGAGTCAAGTAATTTGATGGGCAACGCTGCAGTGGAATTAATTCAATATGTTCAATACGGTCAGTTCCATGTGTAGTAATATCGGACAGATGGGTATGATAGCTATGTACTTTCACTGCCTTTGCATTAGTGATTCAGTACTTACAAAGCAAACCTCAGACAGTTCCTGGCTTGTTGCCCAGTGAGAGAAAGACTGGAAGCAAAACACATTAAATGCTCCTGCAAATCTACATACTCTGCAACCCTTCTGAAATGAGCCTCTTTCAAAATGACCCTTTGGACACCAACCAAAAAAATAATCATCATCATAACATGAGCCTATAAACTTCTTGGATTAACGGTTAAATAATAATGAACGAGAACTGAAAGGAGCAATTCACTTTGTGTGAATACTAATGAGAGAGGGTTTGATACATTCTTTGTTTCTGTCAGTAACTAGGTATAAGGACTAATTACATCTCTTACCTGAAACATAAATTGCATGTTTTAAGGAATCACTTAACAGAAGAACGGAGTTAATGAATGCATTCTATCAGACGCAGGAAGGTAAAAGATCACAGCTGACCAAAACATACATTTCCTAATGCATCAGAGTTCAGTGTTTATACATCAAAGGTCATGTTTGGTCAATTGGAGATAACAAGTTTTCCCTTCAGGAGGCGATAGAAAGACCGAAATTCTCAGACATGTAGGGAATTTATTTAGAAACAATCACAGTAAGTTTAGCTCTTTGGACAGCACAGTCATCTTTTCAGGTGTTTGCACTCTCCTATAAATACCATGCACTAAAGATGGTGAGGTTCCCTTATTTTGAAAATGAACACGTAATCATTAACATTTAAAAAAAGAGATGTAATAAGAAATACCATATTGTCTGGAATACTGAATGCTGGTGGCCTTGCTAGAATCAAAATGCCCACTGAATGACTGGGCTCAAATAATTTGTATTTACAGCCTGTTTAAATCAACTATCCATAACTTCATGAGATAAATAACAGCTCAGAAACACTGTTACCATTTGACCATTTCATTTTGGAGTCTGTTAAACTCCAGACTCAATTCCATAGTATCTTACAATTTTTTAGTGGATTAGTTTCTGTCTTCTAGCCTCCTGTGAGGAAAGACAATGGGATAGGGAGTGTGATATAAAGATATCAATGTTGGCTCTTTCTTGTAACAAATTATTGAAAAAGCAAGGTTTGCTTTACAATTAAGCTTCCTGAATTGAAGGCTGGGCTACTGCTTTAACTATATGACAAGGTATTTTAGAAGTGGAGGGGAAAACTTAAAATTATGAAGAATGGGAAGATACCAAAGATGGAAGTTGGTGCAGTGAAATGAAAAAATATTGATATTCGGTAATAGTTCTGAATATGGAGGAGTATGTGGCTGATCAATTGCAGGTTTTCTTTACTTCCTGAGAGACATCCTCCTTTCACCAGTATGACAAGCTGCAATTCCAAATCTGAGAAGGCCCTGAGATTTGAGGCTGAAAAACCACAGAATCTTTCCTGAAGGAAAATCGAGCCACCATGTCTCTCCATTTATCAGACTGAGGTAAAAGCACTAAGAAACACTGAAATGTCTTCTGTGCACACAGAATGCCAGCATGCTCAGAGCTGAGACCTGAACACATCCTCTACCTGCTCTCCTCAAACCACAGCATGACCCCTCTCACTGCTTTTTTCTGGTCTTATGACCGTGCAATAGTTTCCCACGAGATCCCTACAGCAGGGCTGACGGACAGCAGCATATTGGGATGTCCCTCAGCTTTGTGGCTGGAGCAGGCACAGAGTTGATGCTAGCTCCTCTTTCTCTTTGGCAGAGGAAAGAACTGAACCAGTGCACTCCCTCACATCATTTTAATCTCTCAGCTATTTCATGAGACTGAGAGGTGTCTTTTATCTGACATCTGTTCTGCTTCATTTGCTTCAGGAATGGGCATCAAATTAAGCAAAAGAAGAGCATCTAGACTACAGAGCCCTATGAGATAGGGTTCTAGCTCTTCACCTGTATTGATACCAGGCTCTTGTGGAAGACTTACTGGCAAGTAAAGGACTTAACAGTGAAACTGCAGGTAACTATAGAGTGTATGCAACAGCTGAAGATTACGCATTTCTAAATTTGGCCTGTGGAAGTATGTGTTCTGTCTGGGTGATGTAGACCTTGAATGTGTCTTTCAAACTGCATAACGCAAAGATTAGGTCATATTTTCTAACAAAAATCTGAGCTAAACTGGGAAAACCTCTCGAGGGTCACCACTTGTGGACTTGTAGAGTATACTTTTTCTTAAATAACATTTATCTATCGCTGCTGCTTTCAGCGAGTAAACAACAGAAAATGGAAGGCAAATGAGAACCTCTGAATGAAGAACAGGCAACAACAGAGTCAAGGCAAGCAGTTCTGCCTGTACATGCATTTTGTCTTACAGCCAAGGTAGACAAGGGATATATTTTGTATGAGAACGTCTCAGAGCAACATTTGTAACCAATTCAGCATCCTACGTATACGCTCTACTTAACGTAGATCAAAGTCTGGTGTCAAAGTTCTCTGCATAATACATATAAACAGAATGCAGCATCTTCAGAAATAACACCCAATACATGTTTCTCTTGCACTTAATATGATTTTGGTGCATGATTTACATTTGTTTATTTAAAGAAACATCATATATCTGATTTGTAACAGTACTCAGCAGCTCCCAGTAGACAAGAAAAAAATGTATGACCTCAGACAAAAAACATTCACAATATTTTGAGCAAATAATGCTGTAGATGCATAAGGAAATTATACTATCCAGCACAGGAAATTAATTTGTAGATCATTACTAGTTAGGTATCACTAAAGTTTAGGATTGCGGTATGGAAAATAAGTGGTGACATTTCTGACATGTATGTACTTGTCATAAAAGCGTCACTGTGTTTCAAATACAGAACCAAATTGTAGACTTTAGAGAATCTAGAAACCTGATCTTTTTTGCCAATTCCATTCCCAAAAATTACCATGATAAATAAATTATAGCATGTATTATAAGTATGTATTTGAAATGGAATGTCAAATCTGAATATTGTAAAAATTGAGAAAGTTAAAATGTTACGCTCTAATAAATTATAACAAAATTCATTATGAGAGCTCTTCCAATACCTATACTGAGTTAAGCAAAATCTCATACATAGCCTTCAAAGCTCTCAAGATATGCAGTTCTCTAGCTTTTAAATATGGCAACAGTACAAGAATCATACAGATTCATTTGGTGGTATTGACTTTCATGACTTTTTTTTCTAGATGGAAGAAAAAGATATCCCTAATATCCCCTGTGATTATCACAGAAATGATTGACATGAACAATTATTTGATGGGAATACTGCTGGAGTAGGATTTATAATAGAATTATTACCATCCTCATTTTAGACATTGAGAACTCATGTGTATAAGGGATTAAGCAATACAAGTCACACAGAAGACTCTGCAGTTGAAAACAGATTGTTCACTGATGTGTTTTTCCACTTAATGCAAAGACCCTTCAACATCTGCCTTCCACTTTTCATTTACACAGTCTCTGGTAGGGTTTGTATCCCAGTTGATGCCATTGCTTGCTGTTGTAATAGTTTTAGCATCCCTAATACACCGTTACTCAATATTTTAAATCTTTGCTTTATGCCATTTTAAACTGCTAAATTGCTGAATTGTTGATTGTAATATTTAAAAATCATATTCTAATTGTTTATTTTTAGAATGGTTTGGTTTTGGCTTTAAATCAGGAAACAGTTATATATATGCAGAGAAGTACCTGCATTCTGACAGGAGGCTACTTGCTAGAACTCTGTGATAAAATAATTCGTCTCTTTGAGGTCACTCAGAGACCAAATACCACCAATATCACAACCATATATCCATCACTTGCGGGATATCTATGATGACAATAGATGACATAGTAGAAAACTTATAGCAGTGAATGTGTAGGATAGCAAACAAACCACCAATTATTTTTCTTTCTAGTACTGTATAATATATCTTTCCCCCTTGTTTCCTTATTGCAAAAAAATTTTGCCAATTTTTCATTCTTCTACCTCTCCTCAATATTTTTTTGAGTCTTCTTTTTTACAGCCTTCCATTCTACCTTTATCTATGACAATTATTTACCTGTGACCATACTTTTGGTACTGCAAAGAAACCAGGTAATATGGAGAAAGCTATGGCAATTAAAAGCCCATCATGAAAGATCTGCATGGACATTTTGAACAGAACAATATGGACAATACTTTTGGGACTGGTAGACCTACTTGGGGGCCTTTGTACTACCTCTCTCCCTATACTATCTGACTTCAACAGGTGACAAAGACCTCCACAGGGCATTCCAGTATATCTAGGCATATCTCTGGGGACCTCCTTTGCCATTTTGTAGTCAGTTAACTGATTAGCATTACAAAATATTTCTTACTATTAATTATCAAGTTTTGATTTTCAGATGTTTTAACTTCATCCAATCTACAAGTTAAAAGTCACATCCAAACTTGGTTAAATCCTGACCTAAAGTTTTCTAGGGATGGGGATTAGAAAGCTTATTTACAGCCTTCTTTTAAGGTTATGAAACCTTTAGAGCACAAGCATTTTAAATATGAGCCTTCAACAGCAATTTCATCTTCCATAAGCAAATTTCTGCTTTATGTAATGTGAAAAGTGGATATTACCTTAGGCTGTGCTTCTTATTTAAGTTCATACAGGGCTACACCCTAGAAGGAAGTTCCTTTTCTGAAATGTCAGAATAAGAATAGGATAAGGGGATGACTTATTTTCTGCCTGATGCCATCTGATTCTGAATTTAAATGAGCGAAACCTCAGGAGACTGGTATTTTTCCTAGAGAATCATATGGTGCTTCCAATGGGAAAATATTTACAAGTGAAATGCAGTTGGAAAAGACTGATGTTAAATGCCAGTGTCATTGGAACTGCTTAGATTTGTTCAAATAGTTATGCAAGTCTAAAATAATTTGTCTTTTTCACATACTATTTGGCAAAGTTCATACAATAAGTGACCAAAATCAGTGCTTTAATATACAGTAACAGAATCATAACTCAGTCTTATGAAAATAATTTCAATATTTTAAAATCTTTATCAGAATCAATATGATCACTAGAAGGGAGAACACAGCAGACTCTCAGTCCTTTCACACCATTTTAGCAGTCTGGAATTGCCCTCTGTAGTGACCTGAAGACAGATTGGAGACAAGATGCCACTTGGGACTGGATTTGCCACTGTCAGTGCTAAAAGCTTAGGCACTAGGAAGTCCCTGCCTGTCCAACACGTTCTCTAAAGCATGTCCCGGTGAAAGGTGCATAGGTACAGGGTCGGTAGCACAGATGTCAGTAGATGAGTCTCTCTGTGACTGGTGATGAGCAGGAAGGCGCTCTGGCTTGCAGCCAGATATGGGAGAGCTTGCCTGAATGCCCTGTCTCGATGTAGAGATCTCATTGTAAATGATGAGATATACCACATACTGGTTGTCTCTAACTCTGTCGCATATAATTTTGTATTATATTCATATTCCACATGGCTAAGGTCATGGAAGAATGTTTGGAAGATAGTCTTAAAAAAAAAAAAAAGATCATGCTCAGGCTTTAGAAAATAGTGAAAGGCAAACATTCTGATCACTATACTCACAAAACCATTAGTTCCCCTAAAACAACTTGGTCAACATAGATATTATTGCTTGTGCAGTATTAAAGAGAAAAGAAGAAATACTTCCAGTATTCTGTGTGCAGTGCAACATCATTTAGTAAATGCAAGGTATTTATGAGGAGCTGAATTGCAGTGGTGGTCAGATAATTTTCAGGTGAAAATTACTATTTTTACCCCTATGTTTCTGTTGTTCTTATGTAAAGAGCACAAGTGCAAAACTCTTCCGTTTTGCAACCACCTGGCACCATCACAGAGCTTTCAGAGAGGAGAGGAATTACATGCTGTCTCATGTAATAGCAGCATAATTATCAGCTCAACCTTAATTCCAGTAAGATATTTCTGTCTAAGAGGGAAAAAGCTGGTAGCTTTTCATGACCCAGAATGTGGTTATGATGCTGTCCCTCTTGGCTGGGAGAGCTTTATCTTCCTGAAGGTGAAGCTTGCCTGTGGAACAAGAGGTGTCAAGAGAGGCCAAAGCTGCTGCCTCCCATTGCTAGGGCACATTTGCTCTAAAGCCTAACAGTGATAATTTCATAACTGCTTCTCTGATTACTAACTTCACAGAAATACCAACTGTTTTGGGGAACCGTTTGTGACTGTGGAATACTACGCGTTTCACCCTCAGTCTGATAATCATCTTCATACTTGGAGTGTTTGTTAAATACTAGCTGAAGGAAGCAATAGATTTCCATTTCAATGAAAAGTAAAATCTTTAACATTTAACTGCAAACCAGCTGCAGTGAGTGAGAAAGCTATGCAAAGGTTTTTTCTTCCCTTTGGAAACTGTCTACTATCCAGAACAGTGGTCTTAATTCCTAGTAGATTTAAAATTCTATTATAGCAACCAACCATAAATATACTTTGCAAGAAGCTTCAGAGCAGTTTCAATCATTAAATACACATTTTATTTTTTTCCCAGTTGTGCAAGTCTTCCAACTATTAAATATTAAAACATTACTTTGCCACTCAGGTCAGTTCAAGAAATCTAGTAAATTCCACAGAAAGTATCCTAGTCCTTTTCTGGTAAAGTAAAAGTCTAATATGAGAACTGAAGAGGAGGCAAGGGGTCAGGACCAGCAAGATTTTACTTGGATAGTGGTTTCAGTTTGTTTACTGACTACTAACACAGTATACACATGGGCCTACAGCATTCTGAATGCTTGGCATAACAAAGGCACTCTACAAAGAAAAATCAAGTCAAATAGGTAGTAGAGGCACTATAATAACAAAAATTAGTGATACTAATGATAAGCTTCCTCTGAATATCAACATCTCAAATCAGCCATAGGAAGATTATGTGTTGTTTTACATCTCTCATCAGGGCACATAAGCTCAAGCACAGGGTCATATTAACACAGCTATACACCTTCTGGACTGGATTAACCCAGAGCATGAGGTGAGTAGAATGTGGATACCTCTGCAGCAATTTCTTCCAATATACCCTACGTGAGTATAGAAGGTGGATCTGAACTCGCTGTTATGAAAGTTCACAAATGTGCCAATTTGCACTGCAGAAATGTTTAATGTCATAGCACTGGATAAAATGAGTTTTCAATACTGAGTGTAAATTCTACTTGGTTTATATACAGTAATTATATACTGTAATAAGACTTACAGAAGTGACCAGTTATCAGAATTTTTCAAGATTTTTAAAGTTCTAATTTCCTTTATTCATTCTGTTGCAAATACTCTCAGTTACATGATCATATTAGTGAAATGAAAGTTACTAAACAGTATAACTTGAGTGCCTATAAATTACTTTTAAGAAAAAAAAATTAAGAGTTACTTAGACTTTTTTTTTTTTTAAATAAAACAGCCTATCTCTAGGTATTTCAATTTTATTTCTATCCCTGTTGATAGGATATTCCTACTTCATATATATGTATGAAAAATACATAATAGCATCATTCACAAGAGCAGTAAAGTAGCAGACAACTATGGGGTTCTGCTGTTATTAACACAACACTTAGTTCCTCTGTGGTGCTCTCCAAGCCCTGGCTCAATTATAGTCCAATATTCAAATGTCTAGTCATTCTGTATAATTTATTTTCTTCTTTTTTTTTTTCCCCACCTTCAAGGTTGTACTAACACTGTTTTAAACAAGATATCACAGCTTTGGTGTCCTCTATGAGCTCCAATGCAAAGATAAGCAGTATGACTTTATTCTGGAATACATTTGCAGTATTTAATCTGGATTGATATCAACTTCAAAATATAAATCAATGGAAAAGCATCAAAGGGACCCTGTGTCAGACATAATTAAAATTACGCTACTTCAGAGCTAGAACCGCCATCTATATTTCAATAATATATACGAATGTATTATTCCACATATCATACTGTACAAATAAGCTAATTGAGTAAGAACCTAATCAGTAAAAAGAGTCTTTCAATTTAATTATTTTTAAAACTGGAAGATGTTTTCAAGTGGAATAGGATGATCAAGAAGTTATACTTAGGTATTTTCAATATTGTTATTAAAAAACAAATTCCAAAATACAGTGCTCTGAATAAAGGACCATACATAACTTTCGTAATACTACTTTGACTTTTTAAATCAAAATGAAAAGTTTAACCATTCCCAAATCAAAACACTTCATTACAATTCAATTTAGCATTAACCTCTCTTGACAAGCAGCCACAGTGCCTTGTAAGAGCTATAATTTATTTGCCTTATCCTCCTGTTTGAAATGGGTCCTTTGGCCTTTGATAATGAACTGTGGCGATCCTTTGACGCTCTCAGGGTATCATTTGGTTCAAGAACAATGGTAACAAAATCAGCAGCACATCATGGGAATTCATCTCAGAACAAAGTTCAATATACAGAAGAAATCAAAGGATGAGGAAAGAATACATCTAAATCCAAGAATTAAAGACCCAGTAGAAAAGCCATCAACTCCCTTAAGACTTAAGCACGATAAATATGGCAGAACAGTGAAAGGTACATTCAGATTATTAAAACCTAAACTGCTGAGTGATTCTGATCGAAGGAAACATTGTACTGATGTACAGAAGGTCAACTGAAAATAGCCTAGTAGTTGTTTAATATCAGAATGTTTTCTGAATATATTCTAAGCAAGTCTTGAGAAAAGAAATGGTCAGAAATGTACAAATCATGAAAGGCCATTACATATCACTAAGAACTGAATCTTGCTGAGTGATTCTAAGTTGTACACCTGAAAATATCTTGTAGAAGTAAAACAGCAAGGTTTAATTCTTAAAAGCTAATAGATGATATTAAAGCAATTCCTAAATAAGATCCAAAAAAGGCCTAATCAAACTGAATGAATGAAAAAGCTCCAGTTAAAAAAATGAAACCGAAGACACGTTTATCATTCAGTCCACCAAGAATTGCACTGTGCCTCGTGGTATACACAAAATATAAAGTAGTTCTTTCCGGAATAAAGGTGTTTCTCTATGACTGTGTCTCACCTGTGATGATTGCCTGCCAGTTCCAATTAACTTCAACACAGAAAGATGCTAAACTAAGGTGAAAACACATAGCTACAGGTACATTTACTCTTATCCTCAAATATCCACAGTTTACATTCACTCAGATTCTGTTAGAGAACAATAGATCAGTTGGTACAAGATAGATTTTAGGGATACATCATACATGGCTGAGCCACGCCTAATAAGGTCTAATCCCAAACAAAACTATGGAATAGCTGGTATGAAACCCAGTGAATTATTAAATTTATGGAAATATGATTAATCCTGCATAATTCAAGGCACTAAAAAGAATAACACAAAATAAAGAAGGCACAAGTTAATTGAATAAAAGTAACTAACTGAAGGGTCAAAAAAAAAACCCCCTTCAACACAAGAAGGTTCAGACCTATTCAATGAGAGTAGTTAAATGCCAGGACAATAAGCATGGGAGAATGTAGCAGTTGACTATGCTTTTCTTTACCAAAAAGCTTAAGGTCAAGCCATTCAGATCACCTATGGTATTTGGCTCAGTCTACCAGACAGAAATGTGAGATTAAATGGCTGAAAGA
Source organism: Athene noctua (assembly GCF_965140245.1). Taxonomy (NCBI): domain Eukaryota; kingdom Metazoa; phylum Chordata; class Aves; order Strigiformes; family Strigidae; genus Athene; species Athene noctua. The sequence goes on along the minus strand of NC_134047.1, from coordinate 20,710,647 downwards.
TAAATTAGAAACAGTTAGAAATATGGTTCAGTTTTGTAACAGTGCCAGCATAGGGGCAAATAGAACATTTTTCAATGCTAACCATCTTAAAAGATGAGGTGGTTTCTTTATTTCTGTAAGATCTGCACCCATACAAACAAAAATTAATTTGTGAAGTCAGATTAGATAAGAACAATAGTCCCTTCTGGCTGCATAATCTATTACCTAGATACTCATGGCCATCAGTCTTGGCAAATTACATAAACAAATATTTCATTTAATGATATTTTTTAAATTGAGACTTAGCTTTAGAAAAGTAACTTAGAATAATTGTTTTTTTCTTTAATAAAAAAAAATTGTATTGTAATTGAAATTTTTTTCTTATATATTTCTTTTGTTTCAGCTTACAAAATGAAATGTAAGCTATTACAAATGTAATACTTGAAATTTATTTTTAGTGCTAGTCATCTTTTCATGCTTACATTTTTCATCAAAATATCACCTATCATTTTTGACATGACTTATATCAACAATACACACATTTGTAAACATAATTTCTTATTGTGATCTTATTTTTATTTTTTCTAAATAAAAATAAATTATTAAAAAACAAATAAAAGTGATATAGTAAGAAAATTTCAGGCAGCATTAGTCTGATCATAACATCTTTAGCCTTAATTACATGCTGTTCTTCCATGTCACTTTCACATATTATACTGCCTTATCCTCTCCATTTTTTATATGCTACTATTAATATTTAACTATCAAATGTCTTTTCCTAGAAGATGTTTAAAGATTAGATGACTAAGAAATAATATTTCCTGTAGCTACTACAGACTAAATTATATTCCAAATCGTAAAGCCCTTCTATCTAAATAGTAAATCTACATATATCTTTGCTAGATATAATATTTATTAACACTTGGTTCAGATATTCTCTGAAACAGCTCGATTCAGTACCTTGTAATAATATTTTAAATGGTAGATATAAGTAGTCTTATTAATTTCACAAGTGAGGCATTAAACCTGTGCTTCAGTAATGTGCTGAAATCTAAACTTAAGCCTGCTGTCATCTTACATGTAAGATTTTGACCAGTTATGAATGTGACATTTACAGATTTCAAAAATTAGTAGTATCTTTAGAAAAGACTGTGACTCAACACAGGATTAGCTTCTCTGTAAGTATAAGATGAACTGACATACGTACAGTGTCTTAAGCGAGGAGGAACACAACGTCATTTTCAGCTCTGCAAATGGTACGTCCTAGCTATTCCATTAATTTAAAATGATATGGAACTTCTCCATGATTAAAAACATATTTCAATTTTTCTGACTAAACGACATGAAATAACATCCCTCCATTTCTGCAGAGGCTGTATGGCTTGTTTGTGAGGTGAAGGACATACTGCTGTCAGCCTGATTTACTGCTTGATGTTTTTCCAATCCATATTAAACAAATAAATACTAATGAACCACCACCCTTACCCTAAATATCCCTTCTGCTTCAAATGGTGAAAACGAATTTTCATTCGTTTCATTCTCCTACTATAAATGTTTGTAGATCCACTATGAAGTTACGGCTTTGTATGCCATTTCCACAGTGCCAATGCTGCAATGGTGACAGAAGTTAAATGGAAACCAGAGATGGAGCTCATAACTCTGTTAAATACGTTGGAAGCTTCCAAAAGTGTTAAATCAATCAATAAAAATGGCAGGACTATAATCTAATTTCACCAAGATATCAATCACTGGTTTATTTCCTCCAGAAAGTCTGTATTTGAAATTACCATCTTCTCCAAAGTTGCTTTAAAAAATTTTAGTGACATGTGAACACATTGTTAATTGGCATTTAGTCCTGACGGCCTTGCTAAATATCTGTACAATCATCCATCTAGCTCCTCTTCTAATAATTCCAAGCATAATTTACATTTACTACAATACTGGCAATCAGAAATGAAGCCGATTTTCTCATGGTAGTATTTACAGCACAAGTAATGGCTGATCATATAAAAATTCATATCTTTACCCAACTGTACAATAGCAGGTGATACAAAATTCCTTGGGGGAGGAAAAAAAAAAGCCACATTAGACACAAAATTCAAAGGGAACACATTTTAATTGTGGGAATAGAGCTTTGGATTCAAATAACTACATCTAAAGCTAGCTAAACAGACAAAGAAATAACCTTTCAGCAAAACGAACACTGAAGCAGTCACGTGATGAAAAATGTATCTGGGAAATACTTCATTGTAATTTGATTTTTTTTTTGAGTTCTTTTTACAATAACAGGCATAAATACTTGTGTTTGGCCTAAAATTGATGGAAAAGCATGTTGCCTAAAGGTTCTGAGAACCATCTGCTCTCCAGAATTTAAAAACACTTACGTTTCCTATCTATGCAATACTGTGATTCATGCTGTAGAAATATAGTACTAAAAAGATTTTCCTTTCTTCTCCCAAATAAACATTTAAACCAATCAGCATGACAGAAGGTGCACATTAGAAAATGTTTCCACCACTGAGGAAAGCTATTGAAATAACAAGATCCAGATGTTAGACCAAAAAGAAGTTTATCATCCTCAGAAACCCCCAAATCGTGTCTGATGTTCCATACAAAGGTTGTCTAATTTGCTAATGTGCATTTTCTTACTATGTGAGAGAAAAAAGCACACCTGTCAAGAAACCTGCTTTCCACATGCATTGGAGTGACATCTGTAGCAGCTAAGCATCAGGGAAATCCAGGTACCATTAAATTATTTTGAACATGTCTTGCTTTGTACAACTTTCTCCGGAAATCATCAGGGTTGCACAGAATAAATAGGCTTAATTTATTTACTTTTCTACAGCATCTATAGTTTGAGGGGAGAAAATTGCTGAGGAAGCTTTCTGAATAATAAAATCATAGATTGTTTTACATACTTTAAATTTTCACCTCTGGGATTTTAGAAGAAACTAAATTCCTAGGTAGAGCCACAGGGCTGGATGATCTGCTTCAATAATTAAGTTCAGTATCACTTACGGTCATCTACAACATATATGCAATGTCAGCTTTAGAATTTTTTTGGTGAAATATTTTTTTGTTATCGCTGTATAAAGTCCTGCAATAGAAATCTAATTCTCTATTAAATCTGACAGTGTAATTCTGAGAATCTAGTGACAAGTCCTATTTTCTCTACCAAAATCTGTCTTATTTCAGGTGAACTTTTCCAGTGATGCTTTGCAACTTGCAATCTTCAGTTATAAGGCTTGAGGCGGAGGAGAAGGGGAAGAGAAAATACCAGGCTTAGTAATGATCAGTCAAAATCATACCTCGCAGTCAGCTGGACTACCATATGTACAGAAAGTATAACAAAACCTGGCTCTAATAAATCTTTTTATGAATATATTATGCTTTTAATCAATTTTTTTATCTCATCTTCTACACATTAAGTGTTAAGCAATTAAGACCATGACTACTGCAGACAGTAATAAACATGACTGCAGCTGCTAAAAGCTTGTGCTCCAAGGAAATGGACAATAGTTGAAAATGACCTAGACACAGATTGATGAAGGCCCTGACTTTGAAAAAAAAAAAAACAAAACAAAAAATCATGATTGCTACAAGTAGATGCAAGAGCTAAAAAAAATAATAATGGTAAACCCAGTGTTTTTCTCTAACCAAGGGACGTTTTCAGTTGTGAGTGATGGAGGTCTGAAACTTTCAGAACTACCTTCTCACAGTAGCTGCATTATAGGCTTATTTTTTGCTGTAACATAAGAGGGACTATTTCCACCAAGATTGTATCTGATGACTGCCATCTGCTTTTGTGAAGATCTTCTCAGCAAGATTCATAGGGTTTTCCTGTCACTGACATCTGAACAGGCCTTAATTTTTTCCACCCAATACAAAAGTTTGGAGTAGGAGGCTTCTGAAGAAGAAAGTTGATGTAACACTGGAGTTAAGCACATCTTCTAATTATCATAGGGTCTATGATTTGTCATATTAATACTTTTCTTCTCATAAAAACTGCTGAGATGTTAAACTTTAAAATGCAATGCAGGTATTACACAAGTGAATTATTTTACTTATTTTCCATATATTACAGTTGAATAGCAGTTCACTATAGTCATGGTTGAAAATTGCTTACTATTTAATATAGAGCTATTCTAAACTCTCCACCTGCTGACTCAAATGCTTTAAAATTATTACGCTTCAAGGTGGTGGCCAAAATATTGGGTAATTTGGAAAACAAGTTCTTAAGACACAGGTCAGCTCTTCCCTCAAATGAGTTTGTATCAACTTATCCTAATGTTTTTTTTCACAAATTCAGAACTTAAATGATGGTAAATGACATGCATTTTCCTTATGTTGGAAGAAATACTATAAAATACCTGAGGTGAACATTTAGAATCAAAGCATGAGAAAATTATGCATAGAGTGAAATATACCTTTAAGTTAACCTAGGAACTCTTCAACTGAGGTTTACAACTTCTCAAAGTAGCAGAGTAGGTCCTGATGATGTGTCCTGGGTGATGCGATGTTACAGTCTTATCTATGTAGGTTTTCTGGGAGTATTGTGCTCATACCTTGCTCTTAGCCTGAATCCAGAAATGTTTTGTCTGAAACTCAGATTTGTGACTTTATTATTTTAAACATGTGATTTACCTCAGAACTACTGTAATGAACATTAATTAGGTATGGAGAAGATAAGGAAATGTAGCCAAGCATTTTGCATGATTGAAGAGTCCGGCTAAGAGAAGGAAAACTCCAAGTCCCTTGGTTAAGCTCTCTATAGAACTCAAGCTCCCTTGCTCACATGAACTGCTTGGCTTTTGTTAGCTCTTTAACAGCTTGACGGCAGAGCTCAGATACAGAGAATGGGAATAGAGTAAAAGAATTCAAGAATAATACATGAAGAAGCAATAAAAGGCCTGAAGTGTTATAGCTCCTTTTGCAATGAATATGTGCAGAGGCTCTACAGTGTGATGGCTCAGGCAATTCCAGGTAACAATTTCTTGTGGTTATGAACATTCACTGTATCCTAGCAGATTCAATTCAGCAGTTAGAGAGTTGATAAAAAAAACGGAACCAACCTGTAGCTTTTCTTCATTATTTCTTGATGAATCAAAGATTATCCTTAAAAAGTATCTAAAGGAACTCACGGGTATGAACACATAGCCATTGTGTGCAGAAATCAAGCACTGAGCTACCTACAACCTTCCTGCTTTGCATCCAGCTCCAGATTTCCTCCTCAGAGCTCACCTACCACTTTAACAATATTATTGAGATCAAAGGGATGATGAAGGTTTGCTGATTCCAGAACTCGGGTTCCTCATTACACAGCTGTGACACGTAACACAGAGATGTAACAAGCACCGGAGGCCTAGCAGAAACTCAGCCATCAGAGATCAGGGTGAGGAGCTGAGGACAGACACCCCTGGTACACTCCACATCCTCTCCAAACAGGATCTGGGAGGTGCTGCGCTTCCAGCTTTACGGTTTGAACATAGCTGAGGTTGTGTTAAAAAGCGTAGGACTTCCCCTCACTGATCTTAATACTACATTATCAAAGTTGTGGGGCACTTTATTTGTTTAGATCAGTTTATCATCTTTTCAAACCCTACACAACTCAGATCAACAACCAATTAGAAAGCAAAGTATCAACAGAAACAATTCTTACACATTTACACTTAATTACAGCAATACAATTACACAAGTAGTGACAATTCACAGCTATGAGGAGAGTCAAGACCCCACTGCAAGGTCTAGAAAAAGTGGCAACTTACTATAATGCCCCTCTGAACTGCTGTGGGTTGGTAGAAGAATGCAATCCCTAGCAGATCATTTTCTTGCTCTACTAATCTTAAATTAAACTTTTAACACCATTTTAATGTATTTTCTTGATGTGAGAAAAAGAAGTGTCTTGTGCCTGAAGAGAAAAAAAATGGCTTAACAACTTGTCTGAGCCAATACCTTATTTGATAAGGCTTATCTTGTTTCTAATATCTCTTATAGAATGGGGGGGGGGGGGGGGGGGAACACACCAAACCACAGAATAGATAATGCTTTTAAGTTAAAAAAGAATTTCTATCTTTGCTTTGTATCTTTGTTAATGATGCTGTAGTCAATTACAGTTGCTGAATTATTTGTTTTTATAATGCTACAAAGCAATTCTGCTTTGTTGGCTGAGTCTTATTTCAGAAAATACAAATCTCAGAGGATACAGAACCTGTATTATTCCCAAAAAATCCATACACAAGTGACTAGACATATGAATTTTTTCTGTATAAGAAAAAATACTTCCCGCCTCTGCTTTCAAGTCACAACAATATTACTGGGAAAAAAAAAAAATCAACCCAAAACCCAACACTGAAAAAATAAAAACTATGAGAAAAAAATGTCATACACGTTCCAGGGACCTTTTTATCCAAAATACAAAGGAAAAAAAAAAAGGGGGGGGGGAAGCATTAGTAAAAGAACAAAATACAGATTTTACAGAACAAATTCCTGAAAAAAAATTAAAACTATTTTTAATATGCAATGTCTTTTTCTGACAGCATATTCTAAACAGCATAACAAACACCATACTAGAATACCGTATTGTTCTTTTTAGAAACTTTTTCAAAAATCATCCTGGCATATAATAAACAATAGGAGTTTTTAAATGTATAGTCCTACAAAAAACAATGAAAAGCAAATGAACTTGCTACAACTATAGCACTATTTTAATCTTGGATTTTTTCCTTTGTTCTTAAATTACTGGAAGACATTTGAGCATACAGCAGATAAGATGAGACAACAGGGGATGAAAATAGAGGTAGATTTGCTATTGTAAACTAAAACTCTGTAACAATTCAACAATATTCCATAATATATTTGATAATAAATCAATGTCTACACATTAAATCCCTAACCATGATGGAGAACTCTCAGAAAGTCTTATGTATGAGAATTTATAGTTATCTGTTCAGTTAGACCTTCCCAGTATTTATTGTACTATTGTTTGCTTAATCAGCCAATGTAGTTATATTCACAATTGTTATCCGATACAGGCTTTATAGATATCCATACAGGATAGTAAAAGATTAGGTTTATTATTTCTTTCATTAATCTTCAGGATTCTTCTCCTACCATACATCATGATGCTCAAGAACACAATATGAAAACATAAGAACTGAACTGAAGAATTTAAGAACTTAAGAGCTTAGCTGCCCTGGAACAAAATAGAGGTCCTGTCCTTGTCAACGGCCAAAAAAGGCAGGTTTTGTGGAACAGTGCTGCTTACCTGAAGACTTCCTCTTCACAGAAATCTATCAAATTACCTAAATTAAACCCAGATTCTTCTGGCTGCTTTGGGAACTCAAAAGAGTACTTCAGCATCAGGGACCCCACACACGGCATTTTGCCCTGGCTGCGGATGCGAGCAGTCTCTCAGGGCAGCGCTCTCTTCCAGGCATCACGTCTTTGGGCTTTCCACAAAGTAAACCTCAAAAGTCCTCTTTGGGCTTACCAACAAAGCATTCGATCAGATTATTTCTACCCAGTGCCCATGGTGAAACCACGTCTAGTTTACTTGCGCTTCTTGATGCTTCTTTCTCAAGCTAGGAGTTTTCTAGAAGAGAGGCAGATGCCAGCCTGGTGCGATCCAGGTTCTCAGCAAAACCTAAAGGTGCTCTGGATTCCCCTTCTCTGGGACCCACTGGTAATTATTTGCCTAAAAGGGGTTTTGAAAGCTAGAGGGGACATTCCAAGTTTGCAGTTTTATGACCAGTATTTTGAGAGATTTTAAACACTCAGATTTTTTTTTTAAAGATCTACATTTCTTTACCTTGTTAGGTACTCTAATTGTAGGTGCATATTTTAAAGCTGTAGTACTGAGAGCAACTAACTTCTCAACATCACCCAAGAAAGATATGCAAAATTTGCTTACTCCATTTGTTGTGAAAAAATATTACTATAATTTCAGTGTGACTACAAATAATTCACAAAATGTGAATTATTAAAGCAGTGTCTTAGCTGTATGACAGTAAAAACACTACTGAGTCCTTCTGCATTCCCAATATTCTAATCTGAAGTTTCTAGAACGGATTCTTAGCTACCATGTATTAATATTGAGCTCTATAAAAATTCATCATTTTATATCTGCTAAGAATTTGGGGAAAGAATCCTTCTTCAAGACAGCATAAGATCTCACAGGATTTTATTTCCTTTTAATTTCTAGAGGAAAAATCCATTATTTATGTGATCATCTGCTGCCTTTAGAGCAATTGTATGAGTAAATGACAATTATATGTCAATGTCTGTGTATTATTTAGATAATGACAATTGCAGTATTCCACTCAAGGGGCAGTAATCCCATTGTATTATATAATTTCTCGGTTAACTATTCTACCTGTTTTTGCAAAACAACTAGCAGGAACATCAAATTGCATGCTGCAGAGCAAAAGGTTAAGTATGACAGAACAAAGGGATGAATTTCTCTACCTCAGCACTTATAAGCAATAAGTGGAGAGGGGGCAAGAAAGCATCTTTCATCCTGTTTTATCGAAACAAACACTTGACAGTACTATTTATTTCCAGCAGTTGCCTAAAAAAAAAAAAAAATACAGGAGCATGTTTTTATGACTCAATTAAATCTGAAAAATTCATTATGAAAAGAATCTATGGAAGACCCAATCTTGTATCTTTATTCATATTGTTTAGTTACCTATACTGTAAAAAAATGGTATGAAAACAGTACTGCGAGTAAAGCTCATAATACATGTGGCAAATAAGCAGGAACAGTTTGGTATTTTTAGTGATTGCATTGTATTCCACAGTGCGTTCACTTAATTAAAAAAAGACACCATCACAAACCTTAAATCACATCCTGATATTTTAAATTTCTGAACAGTTCTTGTTAGCTGACCCTCCTCTGAGCAGGAGGTTGGACTAGAGGACCTCTGGAGATCTCTTTCAATCCGATGATCTTATGATTTAGTAGCTGTTAGGAAAAAAATTATTTCTCCCAAGAAACAATATACTATCAAATGAATTTATAAGACCGAGCTGATAAATAGAATGAAATACTAATGGCTAGTTCTTGGAGAATGAAGTGACAGAAGGAAATAGAATGAATATAGCATAATGCATTAGGACTACAGCAACGTTATAACCATTAAGCTGAGAAATGTTCATTTACAGGTTCCACGGCGCTGCAATAGAACCGCGAGTCTGTACTTCAGCGACCTTGTGAAAGAGGATAATGATTTCTAAAGGTGTTTAAAATTATAAAAACTGATAACATTTATAAATCGTTATGATTATTTATAATGATAGTTTAGACTGATTTATTATTATATTCTAAGAATATTTCGGTGTGCTCATGTTTATGCTGAGTTCAAGTACTGAAGAGTTGCCTTGGTTTCTCTGTAGACACTTGGTCGGCTAAACGAACTTAACAGCAACTATTTTAAATTATTAATTTGGATTTAATCTTTCATTACTTTGGAGAATAAACCAGAAATAGAAGGCTTCAACTTACGATGATCCTCTAAATGATACAGGACATGAATAAATGCCACTGGCAATAAAGCCTTTCTCTCTACCTAAGCACCTTGAGAGAGGACAAAGAATCAGCAGCTCATCTCGTCAGAGAAACGTGAAGAAATTAGACTAAAAAGTGTTGAGTTAAAAGGAATATAGTAACTGAAAGTTCAGACCAGATATTACCAGCTTTGAGAATGGCATAACTGGAATAGAGATTCAAAGTACAAATGCAGCAAAACCATCTTGGTACTAGAAAACTACAGATGAAGTTTATCTCACCATAGAATGTGATATATTCAACACTTTCACCACAGAAATGTATTGCATCTACTGGCCAATTGCAATGAAGCTTATCTGAGACTTGAAATCTATAATTGCAGTAGCTCATTAACCTGGTTTTGGTAAAATCTCACCAAGCTCACTTACCTAACAGATAACAGAACAGTCACATTAGTAAAATGAAGACTTTTAAAAATAAATCACCATCTGTCCCTGACAATACTATTTTTTTGTTGGTTTTGGTTTTTTGTTTAGGTCCAGTATCTTCCGCTAAAAATATACATTTTCCCCTGCTGATTTTGGTGCAGCAGTCATAATGTGTGGACTGACTTTTTGCTCTTCCGCTGAGAGCGCTGGGCAGCTCTCACCACATAAATATTTCACATCTGTCACAGCACTAGGGGCCAAGTGGCCATCCTCAAATACACCCACAACATGTACAGCAGTATCTTCCACAGAAAAGTCAAAGAATGAAAAAATGTATCATACCTGAGGAGTTCTATAAAAATACATTCTTCGGAGTTTGTGTCTGTAGGTGAGAACGTCAGAAATGTAGAAACTTCGCAATGTTGTTCAGATACTCTGCTGAACACGTTCAGGTGTGAAACTAGTACCGTGATGTGAGATGAAACTAATAAATAGAAAGGCTGCCTGTCTGAAAGGAAAAGGGACTGTTCTACTTTTGCTCAGTCTTTCAATATGATTTACATCTAAGAGTATCTATTAAAAACCCTGTTGCTTTTCCCTTTGATCTAAAGGTGTCAAAGAAGCATCCATTATAACACACTGCTTATTATTTCAAAAATCTGAATTTCCTTTGAATGGAAAATCAGATGGAATGACACCTTCTTTTAATGTATGACAAAAATGCTGTATATTAGGAATTAAAGAGATCGAGACAATTGACAGTAAGACTACTACAAAGGATGGATAAATCAATAGAATGAATGAAATGTATTGAAAGGAAAAATAATACCCACTATTCTGCTTGAACAAATGTAGCAGGCAGTAGAGTAGGGAAGAATATAATAAGCCAAAACACAATTAAAAAGTGACTGCATTATTAAAGAATGAAAAACTTTGTAGGTATCCATTAATGGACTAGGATCGTTTATGAAAACCAAATGACAGTATTTATCTTACTTGTATGAGTCTAGAGAACAAAAGAAACCCAAACATATCCAAAGATAAACAGAATAAGTTCTTGTAGAACTAGATTATGGGACTGAGTGAAGGTTTATTGATGAACTGAATGAAGAAAGGAACACAAGTACACAGACATCAGCACCACTTGCAAATATGCAGTGGAGAGCATACATAGTTACAAGCAATGATATCTTATAAGGCTTAAATAGTAAACCATAAGAATACTCATTAGACTAAATTTTAATAAAAAAGCTTAAACTAGAGCTCATAAAATACCATCAAAATCAGCTTAAAATTCTTCCCTGATATCCTTTAATATCAAACAGGTTTTTCCAAAGTACCTTAAATGACTCAAAAGTTTAAGAGTCACTGGAGAAATTTCACTGGACAAAGGCCTCCCTCTCAAAAGCCTGTTTCTAACTCACTGAAATCAGTGCAAGATTGCCACCAGTGCCACCCAGAAACAAAAACAAGCACCAAAGGTGACACATGTTCTTCATGGTGCCTTGCATATACATCCTTACATAAGGAGAGGCACTGAGATGATGACAATTAGGGATTTGAACACTGAGGTGTTCATACCTCAGTGAAGGAAATCTGTCATATTTTCAGCTCTCCTTCTGTTGAAAAAAAACACCCCAAAACCCAGGAATTCACCTTCCTAAATTGGAACTGACTTAATTTGGAAGGAGGCGGGGAGACAAGTAGAAAAAGCCCAGTGCCAACAGTTTTATCATTCTCATATTTTTCTATTTGCCTATGCAACTATTAAGATGAGTCTCCTTGAAAAACGTGTCTTCATTCCATTGCCATGGCTGCTTGACAAACAGATATGTCTGTTTTCTGCTCTTCCTTCCACCACTCCCTTGATACACATGCTGTCTGTCCTCCATTGCTGATCAGTCATTTGGAATGTTACCTAAAACTGAACAACCTCCTTTCAAAAATAGCCTCCCCTAAAGCACACTCACGTAAGTGTAAGGAAGACTACGTTTTTCTGTCATTACATCAAAACTTGGATAGTTGACCTACAAACGAATAACCGTTCTTTCCCATGGCAAAATAAATAAAACTGGAGATACAAAGCAGGACATTCCCAGGATAATTGAAGATATTTTTCCCTTTAGAACATTTGTCAACAAGCAGGATTATTGAACAAAATAAGTTTCCTTGACAGAATGATTTCAGCTTTTGAGAAAATGCATTCTGTCAACAAGACAGACTAAGGGCTTGACAAAATAATATGTCTGATCCACTGAAGTGTTTTGAGTTTTCTTCTCAGGCATAACAATGAGAGGTTGCGTGTGTGTGTGTGCGTGCGCACTAAGTCTAAAGTACCTCTTTTGACATTATATGCATCTTTTCTCCTCAGGTGTCAAAGGCAAAGGCAAGGTCTGATGACCTCTCTAATGCCTTCATATAATGAGCTATGGCCAAAACCCAACATCGTTTACAGAGACTGACCTCAGGACCCTTAGAGAAAAGCCCTTTCTAAGCCACACAATTAGCAGAATTAAGCAGCAAAACCAAAGGACAGCAACAGCCACAGTATATAAAAAATTAATCCAAAACAAAGCAGAAATATCTGAAACATTGACCATGAAGAGTCTTTAGGCTGAGAAAGTTAGACTTAAGCCCTTGTCCTAAAAATTGTCTGGAAGTAGTGCCACTCTTGTCTTACCCACAACTCCGTGTTCTGTATCAGAAGCCCTGCTCCTGCAAAACAGCTGGTAGACTTTCCACATCAGTCATAAAATTTCTACTAAAGCTGAATTGTCTTTTAGGAAATTATTTGCTGGAAAAATTATGGGGAAAGAGTGAGAAAGGGGAAGACTCCAAGCATAGGTTTTCTAGTCTTACTGTTTTTTACTGAATTCGGCTTCTCAGTAAGGGAATACTGGCAGTAAAAACATCCAACACAAACTTTTAAATCAAAGCCGAGATTTAAATACTTCATTCTTGTCCTCACTATCAGATCAATAGTAGATGCTGATAATTTATAGATACTGATATAAAAGTGCACTGATAGAGTCAGCACTGGAGAGAAGCTAATAACGAGGTGGGGGGAAAAAAAAAAAAAAAAGAACAACATTATTTACAATATGCTTTGCCTGCACTGGAATGCCATCACCATCAACATTTTTCATTGGGATTTGTGCTGCTGGATATACTGTATTTCCTCAGGAGTTCCAGGGAGGGGAGGAAAGGAATAAATAAAATCAAAAAGCAGGCATTACACCTGTCAGCTGTAAACAGTATATCCTCCGTTTTCCTTCTATCTTCATAAAGAACTTTCCAGGGAATTACCTTTCATGACTGAATTACCCAAAATAATTTTGATATTTAACGTGGAAGTTCTTCATGTTTATTTGTGGTGCTACAACACATTTTAAAATCCCCTCTCTCTAGATGACCAGTTACTTGTCAAAGTTTATTGAATTCTCCACTTCTCCCTTTGTTTTGATGTTAACTATACATTTCTTACTGGCCACATGTAAACCTGGCTTTAGATTTTGCTTAAGGTCTGACCTTTTTTGGCAAGTTCTGTACTTACTAATGAAACAGTCAAGAGCAAAATGAAATATGTCTTTCCAGAGATAATCTGGCTGTGGTCAAAGCTCATTTATGGAGTCCTCAGTGTATTTTTCATGTCTTTTGTTCTGCTAAAATAACTGGATCAAATAATAAAATCATGACAGGAACATGTGGCATCAAAATCCAGGTACAGCGTGTTTTACCACAGGGGGACAAAGTCTTAATATTAAAGGTTCGCTTTCAGCAACCTTAGCAAAGCCTACTGCCTGATAAAGTAAGTACTGGGACACCATTTTCAAAGTTAGGCACTGATATAAGTGTCTCAACTTTAACAGTTGACTACAATGAAATTAGATGTCTGTCTTTTTGGAACAAATCCGTTACAGACTTAAGAATTCTCCAATACAGCTGGAGTTAGGGAAAAAAAAAAAAAAAAGTTTGTGGCCGTAAAAGAAGGCCTGACAACATCATAATACTGGGAAATCGATGTAAGATGTGTCAAGCTATATTTTTACAATTGCATATGTGACACACTGGAGTAAATTCAGTATGTTCAACTTGAATGCTTGGCTATATGAAGCGTTACTTTGCAGTAACTCCTGTTGTGGAATAATTAAACAATGAATGTATCTATATACTAAATCAATTTGCTTTTTCTTGCTTCCCTTCTTTAGCTGCCTGTCTTTCAGGGTGACAAGTGGTGTGTGTGCACATGTAGGAGTTTCACGGTTTTTAGTGTTATTTGTGACATTCTCTATGTGTGGGGGTTGTTTTTTTTTGTTGTTCTGCTTTGTGTTTTCCTTTGTTCTGCTGGGGTAATTGGACCAAAACCAATGCTAAAACAAGAATGTTCCACCAGCGCTCACAGAGGTAAGTCACAATTGGCATATCATATAAATAAAATGCAAAACACTTCCTGGAATTACTACTTCCATACTGGACTTTCTTATAACAAAATGTTGTAGTTAAGGTTGCCTTGATGACAAAGTGTTCAATAATAACTTGAATTTTCTGTTGAAAAGCTAATAAAGCTTTATGTCTCATTTTTCTGCGTTCCCATATGGCATACTGAAAATTCTGCTCATACATCTGGAAGAACATAAGTCAAACATCTCTAACACCCACATTTCAACACAAATAGAATGTGAGCAGAGAAAAGTTACATTGTCAGCACTGAATGACTGAAATGGTCAAAAAGCAAGAAAAATACAGCCAAAACAATATAGCCAAAGAAATCAGTGAGGGAAAACTTCAACTGTTCACCAAGCTATTTTTCAGATACTTGAAAGCCTCATGGAATTAAGCAGAAGACGACTGGAGGGTGTGGGGGTGGTGTGAAGCCATGAACATACAGAAAACCAGAAAATAACTGGTCTTTACTGAAGACAACACTTTTGGTCCGATTCCTGCTCTATAGTTTGAAAAAGATCCTTCAGGCTCAACTCTTAAAAACAAATGCAATTTAGCTTTTCAATGTGAGACAAAATATTACTCCTAAACAGAAATCTGAATTACTGATGATGCTACAAGTTCTTCAAAACCAGAGTGTGCAAATGTATGTAAATATATACAGACACACCAACCTACATACAAAATAAGTATATATATGTAATGTGTGTTTGAGTGTGTATGTACATATATATATACACACACCCTAAAGCAAATATAGATTTGTATCTTTGGAAGAACATGCATGGATAGATAGATGTGTAACCAGAAAGTACTTTTCATGACTTTATAACTCTTCCTGAAGTTTAGCTTTCTGCTTCCACTTACGTAAAGGAAAAAGACCTGATGAATTGCAAATTCAGTAAAAGCATGTTATATACTATTCTTGCATACAGGATGTGACATCTGAAGAAAAATAAAAATATTTCTAAGAATGTTTATAACTTTTTTTTACAGAAATATTTTGAAGCTTGTTAAAATATTAAAGAAATAAACTCCATAGCAGAGCACTAGACTCCTGTGCCAATTTTTTGTGTATGCAAATTTCCCTTGAGGTCCCGTAAGTGGCACTTCAGCAGCCTATGTTCTTAAATCCCCCAGGATCCTAGAATTTAAGATCAAAAGATCTTTTAAAGAACAGCAGGTGCTAGAAGCTTTTAATATATAAGATGTTGGAGACAGTAAAAAAAACCCACCAAAAATCTAGCTGCTTTTCACCCTATCCAGCTCTATATCTCATGAATCCCGTGAGCAGGTTAATCTTTGACACAGCCTCGAGCTACTTTTATTGTAAGAAGTTAAGCAAAGAACGGTGTACAACCTGCCACATACCAGTCTGGGATGTAGAGTGGTTTGAACTACAGCAAGCTACAGCGCACATTAGGATTTCTATTAAAAATAAATAAGGGCTTCTCAACACTTTTCTCCTTAAGAGGGAACAACAAAGGATACAGACACAAAAGTGAATATTAATCTTCCAGTTTAGCTTTGTACTAGGGTATGCCACAGAGCAGAGCAAAGGGAACTAACAAGAGCTAGTGCAATCAAATAAGTTTATACTGGCACATGGGTGGCTTCTTATCATTCAGATCAAAGGATGCACCTTACTGGATCAGACCATCGGTGTGTGTGTGATCCTCCCCAGGAGGCTGACATCGCCATATAATATACATCCAACCAATTGTGTGCTTTCACACAGAAGCCCTTTGAAACGTCCATTCTGATTGACTGAACGCTTCTAGCTATACATTCCACAATCTGAATATATAGTGAGGCACTTCTGAGTCTCTATTTGTTTTCAATTTACTTCTTTTTGTAGTCATAGCACGTCCCTTTGTTTTCAAACTACAGGACAAAAAATCTCTCCCAGCACAGCACCCATTAAAAAAACCAACAAAACAAAATGGAACAAAAACCCCTCTGAATATTATAATTTTGTAAAAAACAAACAAAAAGCAAAGTAATTGGAAGTCAAATGCCACAAAACCAAAATAGCTTAACAGTTATCTATGAAAGTCTTTACAGACCCACTCCAGATGGACTGAATTATTTTACATAAAGCATTCCCTTCATACCATCACCCTGCAGGGTAGGTGAAACTGGATATTAATAAATAAATGAGGTACAATTTCTCCAGTATGTACAACAATCCCTATGCTAACAGTAACTGTTTAATGGACTTTTTACTTTAGTCCAACATTCTGTAGCATCTGACATGTCTATGCTGTACAGAGATAACACCTAGTGAGGATGAGTAGGTCCAAAGGAGTATTTTTCATTACCTGTAAGGAATAAAATAACTGACAGAACAGTAAATAATAAAAATGCTCTCCAATAAAAGAGTGTTTCTCTAAGGTGCTACCAACATGCAACTCAATGCAGAGGAAAATAGGACATTCATTCAAAAAAGGAAAATGGTTTCCTGTCCCGGATTATACAAAAACTCTGTTTGCAAAATCTTTACATATAGTAGATATAAAGCCTGTTCTTTTATTCCAAGGAGAGAAACACTTGCATGCAAACATCCTCTCCACAGTCTCAACATGATGTCCGAAGATACCTGTCATTATTTTGGTAATATCTCTTCCTCTAGAAGAGGTTTGTTTGGTTTTTTTTTCTCCAGAAGTTGGGGAAACACTTGATCTAAAAAAAGAGTATTAAAATCCTCTGAACTGACTTTATAAAAGAAATATTATTTTCAAAAGTCTATGAAATATGAAGAATATATATTTTATTTCAGTCTTTCTGTTTGACAGCTTTTCTGAGCTGGCCATCTGCATTAGTTCTGCATGTCTGCCAGCTGACAATTTCTATTTGTTGAGCAGATAATTGTAGCTGTTTTATTTTCCCAGCAACACACTATCACAAAACGCAAGAGCGTTCAGCTTACTTTAGATATGTTCTTCAATATACAGAGGGCAGTGAATAATAGTGAAAACTGTTTTGCCTGACAAGCAAAGCATGAATGTGTCACATCAAATACTTTGTCTTGCTCAGTGTTCCTTCAGAACAGATAGCATTAAGCTTTCATATTTTACAAGAAAGACTTGCAAAGATAGCTGTGAATACGTTGTATTGCAGGTACAACCTCTTTTCAAAAGTTTTCTTCAGGTTTTTAAAACTTTATTTCATAAGTCTTTAAAACTGTAATAAAATAGATAAACATTATAAATTGCAACTTTTAAATAAAGAAAAGGAATTTGAAAATTCAAGGTATTATATTACATTACAAGCAGGTTATGGTTTTCAGGTCATAAATATTATCCCCTTACTAATACAGTTGTATTTTAAATGAGCTATTTCAATACCAATATCCCTGGGGATGAATTTTAATTACTTTGTTCACTGCTTTCCAGAAGGTTTGATTGTTTTGCCATGTAACTTACACAGAGTTTAACTATGGCAAATTCACAGTTTAGATTTTATCCAGACAAACAGCCAGCTACTGAGTTATTCAGTCACCAATTTTCAGAACTGAAGTCTAGAAGTCTTTTGAGTGCTGTGCCACGGCCCACCTGAACCAACGAAGGCCAGGCCTTACAAGAAGCGGTGCAGATGCAGCAGTGACCTGACCTGAGCTGGCTTTGGTCTCCAGTAACTCCACACAATACACCACCTCTCCTGTCCTGAGTTACCATCATAACAGATGGAGCCCAAAGTCATGGATTAAATGAACTCAATGGACGTTTTGTGGACATTTACAGCCATTTTACAGACATCTCACAGGGGCGAAGTGAGGTCTAGAAGTCTTTTAAGTGCTGTTCCACAGTCACTAAGCCAGGCTTACTATTGACATTTCCGTTGCCCTTTCTTAAGCATTTAAGAGCCTTTGCTGGTGCCTTACTAATATTTCTACAAGTCCAGGTAAACCATTTTAAGAAGTTAAATTAGGCCCTAAATAGTATTTTTTTTTCCATAGGGCTATTTTTTAGGTAATCCTGAGCCCTCTTACCACACCATGGTATAAATGCCAGCGCAGCACAGGGCAGGGACACACGGTTGGCAGCAGGTGGGAGGATTACACCTTGCAAACTAGATTTAGATAAGTTTAAATTTCCATTTCTAAGAAAATCTGATAAAATTATTTCCCATCAGACTATGAAGCTAAAACTCACTTTTAAAAATGTTTTCAAAATTATTGTATAAGTATTTAAATTGAAACAGAAAACTGTATTTGCAGAGTACTGAAAAAAATAAGTCTCCTATTTGCTTGTGGTATTGTCTAAGGGCCATGATAGAATTATGCCAGTTTCAGGGCAGGAAGGGTGGAGATTCTATTATTTAAAGGTAGTTCAGCTGTGCAATTTAAGATACAGAGTGAAAAAAACCCAGAAAAAACTCTACACACAAGCTGAAACATCACGGTTTTCTTCATTAGAACGGGAATACAATCAATACGGCATATGAAAAGTTACACAACTTCACAGAGTAGATTTAAAGATCGTCCTCAATTTGGGAAGCTTGTTATGATGGTCCCTTCTAATGCTGTATAATCAATTCTTCTTCCTTCAGTTTTAGTTACATATTGGCCGGAATACCAAGGTGGCATATTTTAGATATTCAAATATTAGAATTAAGAATAAATCTTTAAAAGATGGAGCTACAAATGTGCAGGGGCATTAAAAATTACAATGGCTTGTCACTTAAATAGGGAAATCAATAGTTATTCAATAACAATTCCATACTCACAGGAATGAAAGTCCTGACCAAAATGCTGTATCTCACAATTTATTAAAAAGACAAAGAGAATCTGAGCTGTGGGCTTTTAATGTGGAGAGAAAAGTTAGAGGATCTACAAAAATCAGAACAAACTGCTGTACAGAAGTGGTTTGGGAAAAGAAACAAAATGATGCCTACCTTTGGCTAAGTACTTCTCATTAACTTGAGCTACTAAGTTTACCGCAATGCTAAAGATGCTGCCTAAAGGAGCAGGCTGCAGTTAAAAGACTTGATTTACCAGTGTACTCACCTACTTTAGACCAGTTCTATTCCAGGACAACTTGAAGAATCAATAGGTATGACTGCCTGACTTCTATTTTGCACTAGGGCAATTTTGTTTGCTAAAATGATGCGACAGCATCATTAAAACAGAAATAAGTTTCGTTATGTGTACGCATTTATGCTTATGACTCCCCCCTCTTTCTAAAATCAATGGTAAAATTCACTTGCATCCCTCTGTCAAATATTGTTCCACTCAAAATCAGAATTCAATTTAAAAAATACCTTTCAAGTCTGTATTTTCTTATTTTTTTCCTTGTTAATCAATCATTTACACACCAGTGCTAGGCGTTTATTATCCCATTATTTCATCTCCACAGATTAGAAATGTTCCACTTTAGCTGCAAAGAATAATTGTTAGCATTTGGTATGAAAACTTTTAAAACATAGTTTAGATTTTATTTGTATGAAAAGCAAACCTACCATGAGTTAGCACGTTGAATATTACCAGCTTTACATTTTAAGGCTGAATCGTGAAGTGACTAAAATACACATACATGCAGCAGTAGACCTGCATGTTTACTGCCTGCCTATTGGATAGGTCACGAGCTTTCTAAGAAAGCGTAAATAGAGTGGCATTCAGTAATAGAGACCTTGAAAAAAGTGCCTGTTGAGTAAACAGTGCCATGCTATGCATACACACATGCATAAGCATACATGACAATAGAAACAGTCTTTCTATTACCTTTATTTTAAATTACGATCACTTTCCTTTTTCTCTGTTAAGGCAGAAATGAAATAATTTCTTTGGCTATTATGATATTTGGAGTGAGACAGACATAGAAAGGAATAAAAAGCCTCCTTAAAGGGCAACACAGGGTTAAGATCACGTTGATCCTCTTTCCCTTTCTGTGTCTCTCCTCCCATTCTTTGCAAAGTGGGTTACTCCTAGTGCAGATAGAAGCTAATAAATTAAGCCAGTGGATTTTACAAAACTGTCTTCTTTCCAGGAAAAAAATAGATTTATCTGATTTCTAGAAAGTAGCAGGTGAAACAGTTGAAGGCACGACGTATCAGGGAAAAACCCCAAGCATTTATTCAGACTTTTAAGATCCTTTTTTACTGCTTGAGTTTCCTCCTCTAGCCTGCTTCCTTTAGTCTATGAAGTTGGGTATCACTGCATATCTAAAGATGATGATTTCTTTCTCCTTGCTGAGATTTTTTTTCTCAGGTCAATAATACTTTTTATGTTTAATACAGCTTCATTTTTTAATATGCAAACAGCAGTAATGGAGAGGAAAATGGATTAAGATTCTGGAATATTAGTGAGATTTTTTAAGAACAGTATCTTTAGATTTAGCAGAGTAAATGGTATTTTTAATGAACTAACACCTTGAGTAAGGACTACCATGAGGCAGAAATGGAACAGAAACTGAGATGATGAAAGCCTTCAGGGAACTGACAGTTATCTGGAACTTCCGTGGAACAAAAATCATTTCCCCGAGGAGGGGAAACATGCAAAACTACTTAATTTTTAATCTTATTTTTAATAGTTAAAATCAGACTCTTCTAACGAGAAGAGGCCTAAAACACTGTAAGTACAATATTAGCTTAAGACAACAAACTTTGCCAGTTAAATGCTTGGCATAACTAGTCTATACTTATTCTCTTTACATACAAGTCAAGTGTAAAGGAAAAAGATGAACTTTTCAAATAACACAGATAGTACACTTTTAATTGCAGAGACATATACAAAATTACAGCCATGGTTTTGTAAATTACTGTAATTTAAAGACTAGCTGTTTACTGCTTTAAAAAATACAATAGTATACATAAGCAATAAAATCTACTTACACAAATAGAATGACCATAATACTGCCAGCAAAGTGAAGTTACAAGCCAGGACATCGCACAACTGGAGAGAGACTCTGCCCAACTTTGACAATGGCAGAGGCAGAAAAGGACTTTTGTCTCCCTCTTCCACAGTTGTGTAAAACGTCCATGTTGTTACAAGCACGAGACTACCCAAGGGGGACGAGCTAAAAAGGGACTGCAATCACACTTCTAGCTCTACCCATTTTCTGAGACCAGAGAAAAGCCTAGGAAGCTATTTTCTGGACTATTTTTATGAACGCTACTGTATTAGATGCTTCCAGTCTTTTCACAGCATAAGAGAAAGAAAACAGAGATACGTGGACACAGAGATAGGCACCAGTTAGTACCACATATTTCACCCATTTCAGCAAACATAAGAAACTCACATCCCATTCAAGTACAAGACTCCTAGAAAAACTGTAAAACTTTAAAAACTGATTTATTAAGCCTTAAAAGAAATAAATCTACTGGTATATATGCAAAAAAGTGAAACAGTTACATTAAGTATCGGTAAGTAGTATTCAGAAGCAGATTTTCTAAGGGTAAAATTTCAAAGTTCTCTTTCCTCCTTGGCTTTCAGCTTGAAAAGATATTTAGAATTTATTTGCATTTACCTGGTGCTCAAAGGGCTGCAAATATAAATATTTGTTTTAAAGATGGTGCATATTAATAGATATTTAACTTAAACCAACAGACACTAGAATGATAGGCCAGCTTTGATTTAAAACAATACCATAAATAATCATCAGGACAGAGAATGAGGGCCATGTATTTTCCTAGGTGTATGAGTAAAACTTTAAGAGAAAAATACTGTGTTGCAATTTAAGGACACTTCAGGATATAGTCACAGTTACTTCAGACTCGCATGTTAAAATCCTAATCTACCTGGAAAAATTCTCTTGCAAACCAAATGCCAAACAAAACACAGGAGAAAGATCAGAATTCCCTTTTTTCACCATAAGAATTGAGAATGGAGTCTGTGATTTAAGGATGTCTTGCTTTCATGATGCTTTCACAGGTTAAAACAAAATATATGGTGCTTAGAATACTCATGGCTCCTATATACACAGGTACCACGGTAATACTATAAACTTAGTTTTGTCTTATTTTTTATATTCTTTTAGCCTCCATAAAAAGTGTAATTGTTGTTCTGTAGAAATTCCAGCATATTTCTGTTTTGCACACTCTTACAGGTTTTCTGGAATATAGTCAGGAGGTATAAACAAGGTCAGTTTGTGTTCACATATCTGTCATACATTTCAACAGAAAGCTGGCAAAGATTTTCCTTCAGACCTTTCCTGGGCACCTGAAGACATGGCAGGGTCGAGTATTTTAAGCTCCCTGCAAGATTTTGCTTACTATGTGATGGACACATGAAATGCACAAGGTAAAGCATCACCTGTACGAAGAGGAAGTCAGTAGCATAGTCACTGAAAAATCGTATTTTTGAGAATCTAATTAATTCTAATTTACTTTGAGAATTATAAATCTATCAGATTTATTCTAATTTACTCTGCAAATTATATGAAAAGCCAATACACACTAGCTTTGCGCCTTCTGTGTTTGGTGGCTAAATACAGACATTGCCATTCCTCACTTGCCTACAGATACTCTAGAAGGAAAAAAAATACTTCCAGTGACATGCATGAGATATGGAAACGAAAGCATTTTGTCTACGTTGATTTTGTCGACATTTAACTCTATTTCTATTTTAAATTCATATTCCTCTTCTACATTTTGATATCACTTTCCCCAACACTTCCTAGAAATTTATGATACATAATTTCAGCTAATGATTTCAGAATAGAAATGAAAAATCATATCAAATGTATAGATTGAAAATATTTCAATTATTTTTGAAATAAAATATTTTCCTTACAATTTGCTGGAATTCTATTATGTTCTTTTCCTGTAAGAAATTCTTAATTTTTTGTTAATTATCATTGCCTTAAAAAAAAAACCAAAAGAAAACTCATTTTGTCTAGCTCTACTTTGGAAATGAAACATCTTGGTGCACTGCTGTCAGTAATAAATAGTTACTAGCTTAGTCTTAACATATGGTGAATTTAGTACAACAGAAAAAGCAAAATTGTGAAAACAAGTGATTATTCTGACAAGAGTGAAAAAGTGCTATTATTTTGATTTTTTTTTTTTTTTTTTGATCCAAGCAAGATCTTTTCTTCCCATTTAAGTAAAAATTTCATAGTCATTGTTTGCTCTGGAATTCAAAGGAATTGCAAAAAATTTAAACACAAAAAAGGAAATAAACATTTTATTTCCTTATTTGTGCAATGCAAAGTACCACTCACCATCACAAATGAAAAAAAAAAAAAAAAAATTGCCACCAATTGACCCAATGTGGTTTTTGTTAAGGAAAAGAATAAGACAACTCACATGGGACTTCGCAGCACTCCTCAGGTTTGCAAATGAAATAGTGCTATGAACTATCACTTTGTTTTGCTTTTTCTTTTTTTTTTTTTTTTTTTTTTTAAGGTGTGCAATGGGAGATGAGCTATGTCAGAACGTGACAAGACTGAGTAAATGAATTATTCTTTTCTATTTTATTAAGGTATATAAATATAACTGGAGTGCAGCCATGTGCAATACAAAGCATCCTCAACATCTACTATGAGGAACCCTGGCATGGAAAGCAATAGCAGTAGAAAGCACTTCTTGACCACCAGAAGCGCTTCACATTTGACAATAATTGAGACCCAGAACATACTGCCTTGGTGAGATGGTAGTTTCAAGTAAACTGAATACCCAAAATGGCATCACAATACTGCACAACAAATTCTCTACTAAACCTCAAAGGCCTAAGCAAATGAACATTGCTAAAATGCTGTCGAGCAAAACTTAGTCTACTGTACCACAAATGGAAGTTACAAACTTTAGAAAATCCTGTTATGAAAACACAGAATAGAAATAATTTTCAGATTATTTTTTCTTTTTTGGATATTCATAAAAGTTTGGATAGCATAACTTTTAACAAGCTTTGTAAGCGTTACACAATTTTTTATCTCACCTTACTAATAAATCCTTATAAAGTAGACACTCAAAAAGTCAACACTAATCATTACCAAAGCATGAAAACAAATCCTTATAGTTTTTGAGTATTTCTAGTTTAAGATTGGGCAGGACTTCTGACAAAACAGTAATTTTCTCCACTGAAAGAAGATTATACGGTCATGTGTGTGAAACCTCTCAAGAGCCAAGAAAATGAAGGTTCAAGCAACAGCAGAAAAATGGCCCCAAATATCTACATGTCCTACCCGCCCTACTCCAAAGAAACAAAACAAAAAAACCACCCCCCAAAAAACCAAAGCTGAATACTGTACTATATACAAATAACATGGAGAAAGTGGCTTTCCCATCCTTGGGGAATGTGTATTCATATTCACAGCCCTAAACATGAAAAATGTCCATTTATATTAATAACGTTTGTACAAAGGACTTTCAGTAAGTGTAGGAAAATAGAGATTAGCTGTTGCAGAGAACATGGGTTCTGTGCTTTGTTTTCTTTCTTTTAGGCTGCACTTTGTCACTGACTTCTGGAATCAAAGGAATGATTAGCAACATGTAGAAGGGCATGTACGAAGTAAGCCAGTCTGAGAGCCAAGAACTGGGTCATCTGCTGTCAGCTGTGCAAACTGCTACATGCTACAGAGAAAGGAAGGGGAAAAAAATACTGGTAAGATACTTCCCTGGGTTTAGAGAAGCTGCCAAGTTTGCCAGGTGGAAAAAACTTGTTACTGGATTCTCACTGAAAGCAACATATAATCTGATTCAACCCTGCACAGAAGATGCCAAATTAGGACTTAATTTAAAATTAAGATCAATATTTCTAAAATATTTTTTCTTCTCTTTTGTTAACTCTTAAGAGCTGTTTTTTCTGTATGATTCTATTGGTAAGGTCTGGGAGATACAAAAAAAAGTTCTGCAGTAAACTACCCCAAATGATATACATTAAGGCTGGGCTGAAAAGGATTTTCAATCTTTCAGTATTCTCCATTTCACAAATTCCATCTTACTAGGGATGGCCTTAAAAAATACTGAAACTTATCTTAAACTAAGACACAAGTAGTAGACAGTAAAGCAAAGATTTAAAACCTTGGGATGTTTCCAAATGCGTGGTCTCAATCAGACAGAATATATAGAGCTTAAAAGAAGAGCTGGTCAGCACTATTCTGACAAATTGTTTTATTGAAAAATGCTGTCTCGATGAAAAGTCAAAATTGCCCTCACAACACCGTGATTTTTCAAGTGTCCACTATTATTAAAAGCTATTATTAAAATTGCTAATTCAAAGCAACTAGATTTTTATCCCAGACTAGAAATACCCAGTAGAGGCATAGCAAAGGTATATTGGCCAAGGCTGAGGATGATAGGAATTTGTAGCTCTCTGGAACACAGGATTGCGAATTCCCCCTGTGACGAAAGCATCAGTGATTTTTCTTAATGTCTTTTTGATTTTTCTGATTTTTTTTCTGCATTTAAAAAAGACCCCATACTACTACACTCATTTTTTTAAAAAAAAAAAGGTGACATATTAGTATTCCAGTAAGCCAACTGTAAATGAAAATCTTGTGTTTTCATTCATGCACCATCTTTCAATGGGCAAGGGAAGGGTAAGAAAGGATTAATCAGAAAATTGTGCACTAACCCTTTATGTTTTTATATAACCAAATATATAATAAACACTATAAATTTATAACAACTTTGTAAAAAAATCTATATCTAATGAGTTATATAAATATATTTATATATAGTAATAAATAAATAGGTAGCAACATTTTCAACAATCCACAAGATTTAGAGACAAGCAACAGTCCTGGCACATGAATGACCCAAGACTTTATTAGTTTTGTGTCATGGAACAGAGTAAGAAAAAGAACTTAAGAAACTTTCAAAAAATAATTTTGTATTGTTTTTAGGGGTAATTCTGTGCTAGCAAAGAATGTGTTCAATATCCTGGATGTCCCTAACACATTCAGTTCATTGTGCATACTCCACTGCTGGAATGAAAATTGCAATTTTTTGCTTGCACTGTATCAGTTTAAAGCATCTGTTAAGCAGCTTCAAATTAATTACACTATACATTGATTTCTTTCAAGCATAATTGTTAACCCTTGAAAAGTCTTCTAATAATCATTTTATACTTAATTAAGCTCTTTCTGACATGCCCTCTAGTATTTCAGTAGATACACTTTTTAAAAATTGCTTCCAACATGTATGGATATCTCAACTTCTTATTAGAAGTCCATGCTGGTTTTTTCCCAGACTGTATCACCCACATTTACAAGATCCCTTCCCCAACTGACTGGCTCATTTTGAGCGATGATCTGCAGGTTCATGGGAACATCATGTATATTCTACTGCCTGGCAACGTGCTGGGAAACAAGTAGTTATCAGATTCAGCACAACAGGCCTGGGATTAGCAGGTTTAGCCATGACAGGACAGCTAATGCCGAGGTGGTTCTTTAAGGCGGCCACCGTGAGTGAGAATATGTGACTTTTTATGCACTCGTTTTTATTTTAAAGCAATATTTCTTTGGCTTTAATGACAAAACCCAGGGATTACAGTAAATACAAGTCCGCTATCCTTAATCTTTTAAGTCAACTATTATGTTATTCAGAAAACACTTTTAATGGAATTCAAACCAACCTTTAAATACAGTAAGCTCTGGTTGTAAACAGATTTGTTAGCTTATTTGTTTGATTCTACCTTTTGTTAAGATTAAGGAGAAAATGCAGTTTTCTGCTATGCAAGACAAGGCATGGACTCCCATGAAAGAGTGGGGATGAAGACAATGGCACCTTCTCTCAGTAAACTTGACATACTTTAGCTTTTTTACTTTTACATAAAGTAGTAGTATTTTATCATTAAATTTTGTGTATGGTTAAAACTGACTCTCCATTTTTTGGCTTCTATTGTGATTTATTGTTATTGATTCTTAAAACTCTCACAGTACATGTCACTGTAACACAGATTAAGATTTCTCAATGGATAGCAGGGTGCTATTTTACAGAGCTTTGTGGTCCAGACTGGGACACGCTAATGCAGCAGTCTGTGTCCAAGCAGTATCTTTTGCTAACTAGTGTTCATCACGTGCTCTAAATCCTGCAGCAGAATAATCAAGGCCAGAATAAGGAATAAAACCATGATGGTGACACAAGACACAGTAGACAAACTCTTTATAGGCTATGTAACGCAGCGCTCCACTCTTATGATTTGTTACTTTTTGTGGTTCAGACAGATAGATGTTTAACAAGATGATCATGGTTCAAGTCTTTCCACCTCGTACTAGCTTAATCAAAGAGACTGCACTTAATCCAAGTATTATATTACATAATATATAGTGCGTATAAATTATGTACAGTGGCATATATTAGTGTAACTATCCACTGGCAAATAACAAATTAGCTTGAAATTACATGCATGAGAAGATGAGTGTTTCTTTACGACAAACACCAAGAAGCCATTCAACTGAGGATGAAATGCAGCAGTGATGTGAGGGAGGCCAATTTTATCTGTGACCGGGTAATGTCATCTCACTCTCCATGCTGAACAAAAAAAATCTTGGAGGTGGCTACATTCCCTGTCTGATACCTTAGCTCTGCTGCATGCCTCATCTCAGAAGACTGGAGGGCAGCACAGAGCATTGGATGCAACTAGACTCTCTGTACCAGTAAAAGAAAAGGCTGCAGCAAAAGCAGGAGAGCGTAAACACTATTGACTGAATGCTTTCAATGACCCTATCTCCTCAGCACCCTGCACAGGAGCTGCCATCGATTACTAGAGCCTGAAGGCTGGAACAGCTTTGTGACCTGACTATTAATTTCCTGAGCTTCATGCATCCCACTTGCATAAAACCATTCTGCAGGAGGAAAGCTGGGTTCTACTTGCACGTGTTTTGCGCCCAACACACTGTGTATGTCGGGAATGCAAGAACTTCCACAGGTAGAGCAGGAAACATTGCAAGCTTCTGTTACTCATACATTCAGCTTCTGTTGCTCACACATTAAGCTACAGCTGATGCAAATTATTCTGCATTCAGAGAGGATGGGATTTATACTGATATTGTTCTTTCACTCTGTATGAGTGTGCATGGTATTTTCTAGTTTTACATACACTGAAATGAGGAGCACACCTCATCATTTTCCACTTAGTCCTTTTGATATTTGAAAATGTAGGCTAATTAACAAAACTGGTATTTATGAAAAGGTTACAAAAGTCTTGTCAAACCACATTTGATGAATTAATCGTCATAGTGTTTTGTAAGAACGACATCAGAAATGATGTGTAAATGGCTTTTCTGAAGATCATGAAAAATGACTAAAACAGATGTAACTAAATGCACTTGATAGTTATTACTGTGTTTGTGTTTATTATTAATCAGCCTGTGGAGTCCAAATTTTCATCACTAGGAGTTAGTATAAGAGAGACAAAAGTGAAAGCACACTTTATTAACAGCAGTGGGTGAAATCAGCCACAGCCTCTTCCCATTAGAAGAGGAGACATGTAGGAGAACACATTAATGAGTAACAGCAATAGATACCCTCACTGAAGGCCTTAGTGCTCTGAAGGAAAGCACACTGCATTGCAGCTGTATCAGCATGCAGGTTTCTCATCATGTATTGCCAGGGAGAGCAAAGAAACTGTTGTTGAAGCAAAGGAATAATTTCACCTACAAATAGAGCTCAAGTCACTCGGAAAATTCTCTCACAAGTGTCTTTTTTGCTTTCTGAAAAAAGTCCCAAGGGCTCAACAAGCCTTGCATGTCAAAAGTTGCTCCTTGCTGCAGACTGGCACTGAGGAACGTCAGGGCTGCACACCCCCAAATCCAAGAGCTGCTAATGCCAACAAAAGCTTTGTGGCCCAGGCTGCTTGTTAGACTCCCTTCACGTGGCACGTGGCTCCCCTAACTGACCAGCAGCACAGCTGTAACAGGCTTTCCTCCTCACTTATCCCCACTTTACTTCCCAGTGACCCTGAGACACTCCTTCTGGTGACACCCCTCTTGCCATTTACTTCAAATATCTCTCACCTTACCTATTGCTGAGGTACTACATGACAACTCCGTCCAAATGTAGAGTCATCGTACTTGGCATTGCCGTTAAACACAAACAAACAAAGCAGTTTGGCCAAATTAATTCTCTTTTTGCAAATAATAGTGGCAAACAGAGCATCTCACATAATCACTACAGAGCTTGATCAATGATTTTTAAATTGTAGTATCGATGTCAATATCTAACTCTAAGGATAACATTTTAAGAGTTGAAGTAGCCACAGTATCTAAGTCATTTGTATAAACCAGCAAATTATACCCTTCTACACCCATATAATATTTCACATTTTCAAGAGTCAAACTCCAAATTCATTGTAGAGTCCTGTAGGTTCAGTTATTGGTGTAATTTTATGAAGAGGAATAAAATAACCAAAACAACACACATTTAATTTCATCTGTCAGACTGGGATCACAGTTCAAAAATAAAACTATTTATAATGGCTTTCCAACTATATGTTTTACTTCATACTTTTAATTTGCAGACTTTACACTGAAATTTTGTGGCAGGCATCTGCTGATTAGTGTTGTCCTCATAAATCGTACAAGCTACAAACCTTTGGCAAAAGTGATATTCGTAATAACCTACTCACCATCTCTCTTCTTCATAGAGAACTTCCACGCTGGTCTCCAGAAAGACCTTTTTTGCAGGTTAAGATATATCTTGCAAATAACACCTTCCCCTGAACCTGTTAGGAAAAAAAAAAAAAAAAAAAGAAAAAAAAAAAATCAGATGTATGAGATATATGGATGTTCTTACCAAAGTTTATCTTAGAATGATTTCTTTGGAAAAATTAGGCTTGGCCATAGTAAATTCTATACCAACACCCACCCTCCATGTATTGTTATATTTATTTTAACAACAACAGCAACAAAAACACCACAACAAACTGTGGTAAAATGCAAGAGCAGTGCCTTTTATTTCATTTTAATCTGAAATCTATTCCTATTGAAGATGCCTATAAAATTTAATTTGCAAACTATAACTTATATCTTCAAATTTTAAAGCAGTCTAAAGAATTTTACAACAGATACAGAATTTTCTATTAAATTGCATGGGTTTTTAAATTTTTATAGACTCCTATTCAAACTCTAGAGAAGACTATTACGAAAATGTTAAAGGGTTTTTACATAAAAAGTGAGATTATAGAAATTAAATTTCAATATGGTTTTGATTGTTCAAAGACTTTCTCTTGCATATCATTTGAACATGTGTTAGTCCCTTCCAACATAAATTTTGATCCCATGGAAAAAGAAAAAAATTTAAGGCAAACACTTTGTAGCACAGTTTTTTGGTTTTTTTTTTAAGCTGCAATGATGATCAAAGTCAGTTGGGGTAAATTCTGGCTAATATGGTTGTACAAGTAACTGAATTGCTGTTACAATGGAAAAGAGTTTGTTACTGCAAAATCATAGTCAATTGAACTAAGCTTATAACTGAGATGACTTATGTTTTTATAATAGCTGAAATGAAAGAAAATTACTATAGCACATTTGCAACACAAAAGCATACTTTTAAGTGAACAAAACATTGATGATGACATTTTTCAGACAGTAATTTAGTGGGCTCTTTCATTGCACTTATGTTACTGACAATCATTTTTTAAAATAAGGTAATATTTGGGGAATAAACACACAGTTACACTTTCCACACAGAGCAGAAGGAACAAAAACAAATACAGTGCAACTTTCAGAAAATCTGCACCAGGGTCATGTAAGCACATGTCACTATTATTCTAAGATTTTTTTTTTTTTTCCCCTTGACTGGAACAGCTTTAATCCTTGCTAAAGCACTACAGATTATCAGACAACATTGCTGACCATGCTATTGCTTCTAATGCGTAAGTATCTCCTTTAAAGTTCTTTTTCTGCAACCTGATTCTATTGAGGGCAAAAAAAGAAGGCTGCACTATCTGTATTCTAATCCCAGTCATTTAAACAAACATCTGTCCTGCATGATTTCTGTAGTGTAACAGCTGGCCACATAGAGTTACTTTTCTGAATGTCGAGTAGAAATTAAAGCGTTTACTCTCCAAAATGCACATTCGAGTACTGTAAAATCCTGTGAAGAACAAATTTACCTGAGGTAAATCATAGTTCAAATTCCACATGGAAGAAGATGAATGTACTCCTACTTTAAAAAAGAACACAGCAATGACCCCCACGCTCCTCAAACTCACTGATAGTTTAGTACAGATGGAGAGAAACATGCATGCTACCACTTTCTCAGTCAAAAAAACAGTCCATTGAAAGACAGTCAATAGAATTAAATAATAAATGCAGACTTCATTTTAAGCTAACGTGCCTGTCATACATATACTTCATGTATATGCATCAACATATACAACCTGAGATATAACACATTTCAACATCTATATGTATGTGTGCATGTTAATCTATGTAGGTAGGTCAATATGTGTATTAGGGTAAGTTATAAGGGTGATTCCAGAACGTTGCAGCTATAGGTGTTAAAATATATTTTCAAGCCTGATGAGCCTTAGAATTAACCCAAACTATTTTCTATATTATAGGAAATAGCTGCTGGGTAACAATACCACAGAATTTTAAAAGAAAAAAAAAAAAAACATGTTATACTTAAAATACAACAAAATTTTATTTTGAAACTCACGATAAATCTTTGTTTCACTGTTCTCTGCTGCACTCATTGCCCTCACCTTTACCTAATTGAATCCTTTTTCTCTTCACATCCAAGAAGGGCAGTGCTCCCTTCTCAAGAACCGGCAAATTTTCCATTATACTTTTCATAAGTTAGGTTACTTGGTGCTGTACTAAACCAGTTGATTGGATGAACAGAATACTTATGCCTCTGAGAATAGAACAAATAGTTTTTCTAAAATTCAATTTCTACTTGACTGCAGATTAAAATCATTGTGGAGCTGTTGGCTTCCTCAGAAAAGAGGAGTGAAGAAAAAGGACACCACTTTCCTGGGATTCACAGAAGGAAAAAGAGGTTTCCTAAGTGAAACCACAGAGAAAATAAAACCTAAATCTCATTAAGACCAGCTATCATCATTTAGGCAGCCAAAAAAGATTACAAGTGTCCTAATACTTTCTAATTTAAGGTGAGTGGTAGTCATACTTCAAACTTTTTGAAGCTTGTAGAAGACTCTAGAAAATTAGTCTGTTTGAAAATGTAATCTTGTATCTGTTGACCACAGGAAATTCAGCCATCAGAAGTACATAAACTGTGGCCAGACACGATGGAACTGTGGGATGTGGCAATTCTGCAAGGCAGTTCTGCCATGCCCAGACGAGGAAAATTCCTTTCATCCCCAAAGATATCTTCATCTTCAAAGACCGTATCAAGATTTCATATGCAAAACCCAACAAACAAACAAAAAATTGGGGCTTAGCAGAGGGTATCTCTTGGTCATTAATATTACAAAGTTACGTAGTAGGAACCAGCAGGATCCAGAGAGACTACAACTTAATGTATTTGGTCTTTCTAGAATGAAACAGGTACATCTATTAACTTCTGATCAAATCATTCAAGAAAATGAGAAATGAACGATAAGGGAGAAGATATATTACACAGGACACCTTGTACAACTTTCAGAAAAAGCAGTTTTCACAAATTTAAAAGTTATCTCTAACTAGCAAACCTAAAGTGCATTTTCTTTCACAACACATGAGATGAAGAGGGCTAAAAATACAATGTTGTACTTTTTTATCAATCAAATTATTTGTAAGGAATACCAGCTTCTAAACCCAAAAACCTGAATTTGCCTGATGATACAAGGACCCTGCATACCTGCATAATACAGAAGGAGATTTTGTCTTAGATATTTCAAAATCAGCTACAGGTCAATTAATGGTTTGCTGACCTTCAACATACACTGTCCAACCAATACCTAAAAAGAATCTCCAATGAATGGTATGTGGAAGATACAGTTTTAATATTGTTGACCACAAAATTAATCGCTAGAGGTCTAAGTCCATTCTAACATTTTGTTCTGTATTTTATTCTTTTATCCCCTTACCTACAATATACTCCCAGAACAGCTAAGAACCTCTCTGTGATTTGAACCTCAGTCATTCACCTATAGTTCATAGGCTACTTTCCCTATTTTACTGAGAGGTTGTAAAACATGAGGTGAAGTTTGCAAAAGCACTTGGATGGGAAATCTGGATGCTTGGTATTCCTTTAAGAAACAAAGACCAAAAGACAATCATTGTATGTTACCTAAGATTACCATAAATTACAAATTTAATAGTGAGTTACCATGTAGCAACACATTCATTTTGTTTTAGAAGAAAATCTTTTCAGAAAGAACCAGAATTATACTGAGGTGCATCCAACAGCATCACTGGAGAAAAACAGATCTCCCCCTCTCAAAATACAAGGGCATTTGTCACATAATTACCAAGTTACTCTCAAATAATTGTCACTTCCAAGCAGCACACAACTCAATAGGTGTTCATTTGTTTTTGTCTGTATTGTCAATAGTAGGAAAAATACATCACAAATTGTCTAAATGTTCTGACAGAGAGCAGCGGCAGGACAGATGTTTAGAAGAGGTTTAAAAATGACAAGAGCTCTTTCAAAAGAGAAACAGCAAAGCTCATTTTTTAATTATTTTATGTAGCAAGCTGTTAAGATTATTACGGGGGGAGTAGGGTGTAAATAAAACCTTCAATTCTTAAACCAACATAGTGTTGGCTATATATCTATAGAAAACAATCTGGCATTTCATTTGAGATTAATGCTAACCGAAAAACATGGAGATGAAATAATGATAATAACAAGAACAAAAAATCTACCTACCTTTGGGCTAGAGGCTCATATATGGCAAAAATTAAGAGTATCCAAAAAAATCCATGGTTGCCATCATACATTGGCTCAGCTTAAAATGTGAAATGAGTCAGCAATTTCAACCTAACGTACTTGTCTAGTATCCCCATCACAACTGGCACTAATTAACCTTGCAAAGAAGTGAAAGATATTAATTCAAGTGGAGTGCCATGCTAGAACAACTCTGCTGCTTCTCCGTTTGTATAGTTACAACCTTAATTGCCTCTATAAGCCCTAATTGGGTGTACAGACTGAATATTCCAGGGAGAAACACCAGCTTCCCTTTCCATTCAGAAACACTACTCTCAGCAAGACTTTGAAGCAGATTAGTACATATATTTGTTCTAATCATGATGAATACGCTTTCTCAATACTGAAAAACTTTTTTTCTCTATAAATATTGTCTAACAACATTTAGAAGCACTAAATCCAACTTGGAGGTTTCTGATGTCTTCCACTGAAAAACTGGCCTTTGAGTTGTGACATCTTTTTATACGTAGTGTATTAATTTGGGGGGATGGGAGCAAAGGGGCTACACTTTCTAATGTAATTTTTTTCTTTTTTCCTGGGAGGGAGTAGCTGTAAAGCAAAAATCCCACCATTATCAGGACTGAGTCCCTTACTCTTTCCTTCTGAAGGCACTTCTATCGCATCTGCAATATCTTCCACTCTGATTAATTTTCTAATTTTTCAAGAACTACCATAGAGAACATGAACCAATCTCCAGACTCATCTCCGCACTCCGAGGAGGAAGTGTGGTCCCCGTTTCTCCACTACGGCTTACATTAAAGCCGAATGTACATTTTATGTTGCGCCCCAGATGCCAAGTCTAATAAAAGCAGCACCAGAGATGACAGATTTGTGATGTGCACAACTTCAGCTCAGCCCTGCACCCTGGTGAACCCGCACACAGCTTGCTTTGGCCGACACCTGTTGCCATGAAGCTCGACAAGGCCTGTACTAGAACTATCACCAAAGGAAAATTTTAACCGAGATTTTAAAATTCTTGGACTCCAAAGTGGTTTTGACAACCCAATTAGTATTTACTGTTAAACACAACAGTATAAATGAACTGCCTTTTACCATTCCGGCCGTACAGGTCCGGGTGCTGGCAGCGGGGGCTCCTCTGTGAGGGGAGGCCGGGACAGGGCCGCTTCCCGACGATTCTGCCCCCACGACGGCCTCACCCCAGGGCACGGCTCTGCCCGGCAGCGGAGCTCGTGCTCTGCACGAGAGGTGATTTAGTTTTGTCTTTGTTTCTCACCATCCCTTTTTAATTGGCAATAAATTACATCAATTTTCTGCAAGTTGAGTCTGCTTTGCCCGTGACGGCCATCAGTAAGCGATCTCCCTGTCTGTATCTTGACCCACCAGCTTTTTCAGCTTCTCCTCTGCCCCTGTCCTCCTGAAGAGGGGACTGAGAGAGTGGCTGGGTAGGCATCTGGCAGCCAGCCATGGACAACTCACCACAGAAAGAGTAAAACTTGTAAGAAAGAAGTTTACTGTGCTGTGTCATGGAATCTTCTGGAACACCTGAAATTCACATTTCATCTATTTTTCAGTCAAACAAAACCTGCATGCAGTAACACATTGCTCTTTCCTCCACTGTCTGATGAGGATGCTGCAACCAGAAAAGCCTTTAGGCTGAATTATGGGAGAGAAATTTTTCTCATTCCTACTTTACTATATTTTTCTCTTTTCTCCCTTCTTTATATTTTTCCTTCCAATTTTTGGAAAGACATCCTCCCTCAGACTCCTCCTCTTTTTTTTTTTTTTACCTTTTTTTTTTTTACCACCTATCTTCTGATTGTTCCTTTTGTTCAATTCATTTCATTCACACATTCTAAAGTCAACTTTTACAGCAATAAAAACCTAAAACCAAAATTCATCAACCTGAAATAAATTAGAAGTTAGTTTTGCTTTGAGCTGTGTATTAGACTAGCTAACCTCCAGAGGTCTCTTCTCAATCTGAATTATTCTCTGATTCTATGATAAATATATACACATACTTATGCATACAGAGAGCTTCTTTTTGACTAGAGCACGTATTCCACCTCATACTGCAAAATAAGTACAGGTTCATGGCATCCCAATTTCTGCTGGCCCAGAGAATGACCTTGAATTGTTAACATTAATCTCTGTTGCCCACTCCCAAGCAAGATGCTCTTATTCAAGAGGATTATCAGAATCAGTAATGGCCTTTGCTCCTGCATGGATTTATAGTATTTGCAAGTATAACTTGTGCAGCATTGAGATAGACAGAGTAAACAAGACTCTAACAAAGGAGCAATACCAATGAGTTCTGGTTATCAATGTCAAGCTTCAAAAGAGAAATTTCAGTGCTGAAAAGATGAAAATCTGAACAACTGGGACTAAACAGAGTTTCTCATTAGACTAGGAAAAAGTTCAAAGATGTGAAAACTTAGTTATAATGGATATGCTCTTTGCTATTTGTTTTTATGTAGTAAGTTTCTTCAGACAGTGGAAAACTAATTGCTTACTAACATAAATAAGCACTGTGTGGCATGTTTGAGTATTCACTAAGATTTACACAAAAGCTGGAGAGAAAAAATATTGTGCCTTGAGGACATAGCATGACAGCTAGAGTCTGTCATAATGATTAAAGCTTCTAACCTTGCTGTCGGTTGATGTCTTGCTTGAAGTGGCTTTCGAGTCAAATTCAGTGGAAACCAGTAAGATTAATTCTAGTATGTACAGTTCATTACCTCTCACAGAAAACACCATCAACAGTGTTTAATAACTTGCTTCTAACTGTTTAATTGTGACGTCTCCAATAATAATTATTGATTATGTCAAAAAAATTACATTTTGTATAAGAATACTGCACAACAGATACAGTAACTAAGTGCCAGCTGATACTTTGCCAATTTGATTTATTAAGAGTTATGTATACACAAGAGGCAGCTAATGTGCTGGCTGCCTTCCTGCTATGCCTATTCTATCCTAGTCCCTCCCCTTCAATGCTAATCAGTGAGTAGAGCATAACAAGGAGATAATGATACATTGCTGCTATTTGTGCCAAGAGACTTTATGTAAATATTTTTTATACATTCAGTTACTTTTCTCTGGTTACAGGTTGCGTTTTAAGGCTGAAGTTTGGCGAGATGCCCTCCTATGCTTTGTTGTTCACTACTAACTTTTTCAGTATTTAGTATCATTTAGTACCATTTAAAATGATACTAAAAAAAAAATGTGAAATACACAGTTTATAATTTATCTTTTGGTTAGCTTAATCCACAAAGGAAAAATTCCTTTGTAGGCAACAAAGTAGTGAAGATACAATAGATAAAGGAGCTTTTAATACTGAGTGTCTGAAAGTGAATTAAGATACTACATTTTTGGAGGCCAAAATTTGCTCAACTATTCTGTTACTTAAAACAAGGTAGATGTGAAATATTATTTTTAAATTTTGTAAATATCCATATGAAAATTACTTGAGTATTTCATTCTTCATTCAAAAAAGCTCACAAACTCCAAGAATAATGCTAAATTCTCTCAAAGTTAGTGCTATGAAAAAAATGTCAGAAAATTAGCATGTACCATTGAAAATATGGATAAATATGTCAATGAGCTTAGACGGCATAATATTCATTTGGAGAAGAAGCAATTAACCTAAAAAAAAAAAAGGCATAAACAAGACACTAAAGAGTCAGGCTATTACTAGCAAAATTTGTTTCCTTTCTTCCTCATTTAAATGTTAAAATAAGTTAGGAAGCAAATTAGATTCCAACTTATAGCTTTTAAAATTATGATAAAATGTAGCTACTGAAAAAAAAAAAATCTTGGAATAATTCATTCTAATTTGTGCCTACCATGAACAACAAAGTCCCTTGGAAACAGACTTTTATATAAAGTCATTAGACTGTTGCTGTTTCAATGGGCAAGGTTTTAATGAACCAATGGCAACTTGCTGATAACAATTAGATGAGATGAAATTAAACCATGCACACTCTTTAAAAGAGCAATGGTGCTTCTGATAACAGAGGCTTAATCATTGTGTTACCTAATCAGCCGCCTGTCTGGAATTTACTTCACTGCAGGTTGAAATTTAGTATTAAATCTCCATCAATAACAGTGTGCAAATAAAGATCGTGTAAGCAAACTGACTTAATGTCAAACTAATGAGACTGGAAACTCTGCTTAAGGAATTATATTTTAGCCTTTATCAAATAAAGTGCCTGGGGGGAGGGGGTTTCCCTGAATTTACTGCAGTAGGAGATTTCAGTGGTTAATGAGAGGATCAAGACTAAATGTCAAACTAAATAATATCATAAAATCTTTATTTCTGATGCTTGCCAATTCAGAGTCACCGCTTTCATATACCCTGTTGTAAGTAACAGGTTCATTGGCCATATTCGAACTTGCAGCAATACTAAAACCTCATTTATCAATGCTCAGACACTAATCTGAAATCCCAGTATACCAGAAAAGCTTAGTGAATAGTTAATTGCAAAACAATTACACAATGATCTGAGGAAAACCAAATTCCTAAATTCACAGCTTCTAAGAGGTTCTTATGGAAGCTATAAGGAATATTTTGAAGAGATTGAGATATAAAAGCATACAAATGCATTAATGACTGCAGAGATCTATCAGTCTTCTTTCTGTGGTGTGACAGAAATTAAATTACTTAAATGATGTCTAACACGAGTTATCCTGTCTGCCTGGTTATGACTGTAACTCTTCTCTAAAGGTTTCCCTTGATGGGGATCTGCATCTGATCAATATTCAGGCCAAATACGGAAACTTAAACCATGTTACGATTCGAACACATTTAGCTTAAGTACTTAGTTTTCTTTCTTTCTTTGTAAAACAATGCAGCTCCTTGATATTTTTGGCTGTTAACTTCAGAAAAACAGTAATTTCTGGAGATTTGGCCATCCTTCCAAACACTCAGGATGGAAGTTCTGTACTAGGAACCTGCTTGCAATCTTTCAATTTTCTATTAAAGAAAAATAACAAGGCATTCCATCAAAAATCAGAAATAGTACTATGTGACCTAGCTAAACCAACACACCACTCAGGTAGAAAACACATAACTACAGAAACTAAAAAATTTCAGTTGTCCTGTGTCCACTGTGCTATGGGAAACTGCCACAATGGTAGCACACACAAGTCATACATACATACATATATATATATATGTTTTTATATATATATATATTATCTTTAACCTAACTACCTGACCTAAAATAGTGGATTAAATGCCGAAATCTATGCCACAGTATCTTTATTATGTATGCTACACAAGCTATCTAGATAAAAACATGCTCAGACATGCTCATGTGCTGATGTGCAAGTGTATCCAGAAACCAAAGTGCCCTCCAAATGTTTTCACAAGTCTCCAGATCAAGTGCAAAGAAACTCTATAATGCACCATTAGAAGTAAAGGTACAGCAGTGAAAATACTTTTCTGATGAGGTGAGGAGCTGACTCCCATCTAGAAGGCCAGTACAAGGCCTCTCCATCAGTTAAATCTCAATAGGAATTCCAGGAGTTAAGTGGAGCTCAGTTCTCAGGCTATAGTTGACTTCACCATTCCACACGGGTTACTGCTGGCTAACACCTCAACTGCAAAAATGAGCAAACACTTAAACATAATCAACCTTAGCATTTTACACTACTACATGCCTACAGCTACAACTCTATTTCTCAATAATTTTTCAAGCCTTCTCGTTTACACTTCAGATTTCCTCTAAGCAAAGGTACTATGTGGGACATTTTTAAGGATTAACTCTGGATAAGATGGCCTTTAGAAATAAACATTTTCAAGATGATCAGTATAAGGGGAGATGACGAAGAAGAAAGGAAGGAAAAATGCAGCGCTCAGCTTACCTTTAAAAACGCACAGGAAGTCCAAAAGGATAAAAAAGAGATATTAAAAAAAATCTGGGTTTGTGCCCTCTCATGTTTCAGCAAGGGTTTCTAAATATCATCATGGGAGAAATCAATTTCAGCAGCTGTGGACAGCCTTAAGGGCTTGAACAGCTTAACTGGAGAAATGTTTTAAAAGTTAAAAGGCCAGAATCATGTCAAGTACATGAAGCAAAACCTCACAGATGCTTCTAAATGTATTCATTATACAGTATTACAAAGGACAGCATCAATATAAGAAAGTATGTTCAGAAAGGAACATTAAAAGCTAGTTTTATTGGGGAATTCTAATCAAACACCAAAAATATTCATATAAGCATATACATTATTCTAAAAAGCTGTATTAGCAAGTTTTAAGAATTGTCCTTTAATACGTGTTTAATGTATATAAGCTAAATCTTCAGAAACATAATAGCCACTTAATTAAAGTCAGGATTGAAATTTAACAGTTCACTTAAACTACTCACCTCCTAATTTAGTTTTCTTTTTTTATGTTGAATTTAGTGTTCATGCAGTGAGACTAACTTTCATGAAAGTTGGAAGCCCAAATGCATAGAATATGAATGGTCACAAAACCTCTGGCTTTTAACTTCAGAGATAGAATGCATATTTATCCTCTGGCTTAATTGCACACGGAAATAATGGTGCCTTTAAAAGCACCTCTTTGGTGAGTAACTCAGACCTTCAAGATG
Organism: Athene noctua; assembly: GCF_965140245.1. NCBI lineage: Eukaryota > Metazoa > Chordata > Aves > Strigiformes > Strigidae > Athene > Athene noctua. The sequence continues at coordinate 20,669,974 of NC_134047.1, read as the reverse complement.
AAAATAGCGCAGGAGGAAAATAAAGTCCAGATAAGAAGTAGCAATTCTACAGTTCACTATTACCTCCCTTCATTAAATGTGTGCGTTTTACCTTTCCCATCATCATCCCTCAGCAGTGCTGCTTAGGAAGGAGACAAAGACATTCATTACAAGCCCATCACTCCCAAGGAGGAGAGGTTCTTCAGCCATTGCTCTCTACAGTGAACTATGATCTGAAGTGGGGATAAATTAATAATTTGAAGAAAATGCTACTGTTCTGGAACTACTGTAATCATATTAGAGGTAAAGGAGGCAATGAAAATCTTGATTTTTGGCCCCATTATCACACTGTAGCTCAAATCACATTAATATTCTATTCTAGACTTGCAATGGAGGTAAGTGGCAGAAAAAAATAAAAATCCTTGTTTACTCTTTGGTAGTGTATATTTACAGCACCATAGAAAAAACAACAGTTGAACAACGACAACATAGGTCACTATATCTGCATCAATATTAGTGATATACTTTCTGAATAAATACTCTGTTATCTATCACACAAAGATGTAACAGACTGTTCTAATGATGATTAGATTTATACATTTTTAGGTAGTTTGATTGAAACCATTAGCAAGGACCTTAATTCAAAGTGGTGTAAACAGTGATATCCTCATTAGTCTGTTTACAGTTTCTTAGTCTAGCGCCAAGCACTCAGATATTACACGGTATTATTTTTTTCAGTAATGCTTCTAATATTGGCTTCTGCGCTGCACTTCTGTGCGTTGCGTCATCCTTGAGGCACCCTTCTGCTGGAGTTAGCCCGGGAGCCTGCATCACTGAGGCTCCTTCCCCAACTCCAAACTGTGATGCAGGACAGCCACGCAAATCCTGTTACTTTTTGGGTGCTCTCCACATCTCCAGGAACTATTGCCACATGCTTTTGTACAAAAATCAGAATACAGTGCTGTTTCAAACCCAACACAAAAGAACAAGGCCCAGTCACTGTAATACATAGACTGGATTTTTTTAACTAGTAAGGTCAATAAATGCTTTACTTAAGTAAATCTTCAATTCAGGATCCCATTTCTACTGAGAAAATATAAATTTAATCAGGATTTAAGTATTTGCCTAAGTTCTGTTTTCTCATTGTAGCAAGCCCTATTTAAGGTTGATCTCTTTTATCATCTCCCAATCCATCTGCTTGCCAACTTATCTAGTCTCTATCAAAGACTAGTAATCAAAAGCCTTTATCATTCTTTTATGTTGTACAATAAATAGCTCTGAAGCTATCTGTTATAAAAATTATGAACAGTAGTGATTCTATGACATACAAGTCCTCTACAACAAGACCCTACAGTTAAAAGATGAATTTGTGTTCTAATTGAACTAATTATTGGGAAAGGAGAATGCAGGAAGCCCAAAACATTGAACTAATTCTCTGTGGAATGCCTTCTGGTAAAAAGGACATGAAAAGAGTCCTCACCTCATGTCAGTAATTATTTTGGATAATACAGAGCTGAACGTTATGTAGATGTCCAAGTGCCTACTTGTTTAAAGAAATAGCTGATTAATTTTTTAATCTTTTTTTTTTAAAAAAAAAAAAAAGTCCTGTTGTATAGAGAGCTTCCTGAAGTCCTAGTCTTTGACAGACACAATCTCAGCTGCAACTGTGTGGCCTGTCCTCTGTTCTAGGACATACAGGTTAAATTCACACAGTCACTGGCTACAACTTTATACCTACAGCTGGTATGAGGCTGAAAAGATGTAGGGTGGGAATCAGGTGGTGCAAAGCAGCAGCATTCCATTATTTTACAACAGCTGAAGATATGACTTTAAGGCCTTATTAATAAATATATAGGCTACATACAATGGACCTGAACCTCTACCGTGCTACTCCAAGTTTCTGTCTGTGAAATTTCTTCTAAGTAATGGTATGACCAAAGTATGTGAATTATAGTGATGAAACCAATCAGTATTTCCATGTTGTATGTGTACAGTACATACTGTTATAGTCTCTCCATAGCATAAGTCTGAAAGCTGTTCAGAAATAACCCTGAAAGCTTTTTTCCCCAAAGAACACTTTTTTCTCTTTTCTCATCTTATTCTAAGGAACCTTGAGCATCTCTAGCTTTAGGGGGTTTTCTGCATTTAGCTTTCTCCTTGCTAAGAGATGCCACAAAATATAATATATGCAACCTCAAAGCTACAAGATGCATTTGCTGTTTTGTCTTCATAAAATCAGAAAAAAGCACCCCCTGCCTTCTGCTTAAAAGATACAACTGGAAACAAATGGTTATGTTTGCAATATCCATCTTTCTGTATTCAGACTATCAATCGCAGTGCACCGTCCTGTCATTCTTACTTAACCTCGACTAAGTTTGTACTCTTTATCGCTTCTTTAGGCAGTAAGCCCTTTGTATAATTTGCTGGGGGCAGTCCCAAATTTGCAGTCTCTTCTGTTGCGGTCATTTGCAGGTGCTGCCTGATTTCCACCAAAGAGAGTAGCTGTGCTGTATGCACCCAGGACAGGCTGTCACCTCCATCCCAACAAGGACAACTTTCTGCTGTGGACTGGGGCAGCAGCCGCTAGCAGGAAACATATGTGCAGCAGCAGTGCTTCCAGAACTGATAGTTTTAATTTACTGGTTGCTGTTTTCTTTACGTACCTTCAAATTTGTTTTATCGTTTTCATTTTCTACTCATAATACACACAGGAGGAAAATGAGTCAAAAAAGCCATATAGAAATAACCTTTCAGGTTTTTCGTAGGTAGATGGGATATTCTGATATGGGAGTCCATTATTTTTCCATTTAGGCATTACAATATCCTTTAACTTACTCCCATTTTCCCTGCCTAATTTGCCATCTCTTAGATGCCAAGAATGTGTAGAAATCTCTGAGGGGTATTTCTCTCATCAGCAGAAAAGGAACATTGGAATAATGACTTTCAGGCACTGGTGGCAAGCATTGTATTCTCAGAAGCATAAAATCAGAAATGGAAAAACTCCTAATAGGTCACCTAATCTATCTTTCTGCACAAACTGAGTTCTGCATAGTTGAAATATCCTCAATTTGGTTGTTACCTGCTTGGGATTCCATACTCAGATTCCCTTCCAGTAATACACTCATACACTCTTCCCCATATCCCCTTTCAATCTCAAGGAGTCGTCGAGATTCAGAATATACAAGGAATAAAGGATGATAAGCTCAGAGAGTTGTTACATTAAAACCATCAACTTAGCCTGACATAAACCAGAGTTTTGGGCTCTGTATTAACAGGAAAGAATATTAGACTGGCGTAACAGTTCTGTGGCAATAATTACTTTCTAAATGTACTGGAATAAATTTAATCTTGACGAAATTCCATCTGCTGTGACTACTGCCTTTCTAATACACCTTTCTAATTTTCATACCAGAAGGAGATCTTGAAATTCCTGCATAATAAACTTTCTTACACAGTTATATGACTACCAGTATCTAAAGATACACTTTAGCAGTTCCTCTCAGGAAAAATAATGATCTGTTTGCAAGAGCTAATAGGTCTATATTTGCTCACTGCTTACTTCTGCAACTTTCCAGTTACACCATTACTTTATTTGTGCTACTGTCATAAGTAGGAACTTAAAACACTAAATGGCCTCTGAACTAGACAACTGTTTAATCAAGTTACACTATTCAACCAGTTTCACCAGCAGAAGTTGTGACAGAATATCTGCCCACATCCATATGGTGTTAGCAAACATCTCTAGACCACGGACCAAAAGGTAGTAATACTGTCAAGAGTTTTAGCCCACAGTCTCATGCGACCAGTGGAATAGCTCCTATTTTTGAATGTGCCTTGAGGATAAAGGAATGAACTGAGGGTGAAGGAACTAAAAGGCTTATCTTTCATTCAATAGTTGTTCAGTGGATCTGGAGAAAACAGACACCCCACATGTAGCTGGGTAGCAGTCACAGATGGATAAGCAGCTGACCTTCTAAAGCATCATTCAGCAGAGCTGAATTAGCACAAAGGTATAAATAACAAGCTATTAGTATTGCAGTAGAAGCAACAATTCTGTCATATTTCAAGGAAAGACAATCAGATTTTATTATTTGTATATAATCACAGTTGCTATAGGGTAGACAGGATTGAACAGAGACAAATAAATTATAACCTTTTTGCAAAAGAAAAATCAAAGTTGTTTTGTGGAAGCATTTAAAGTAATAAGAGCTCTTCCCAAATGGGGCTTCTTGCATTCATTTTGACAGCAAGGGAATGTTTTTTCCAGATCACATAAAAGCCAAAAAGAAAAAGTTTCTGTCATAGCTTAAGCCAGTAGTTTTCTCCTAGAAATGTGTTTACAGTTTTAGTCTCAACAGGGAGGCATGTTTTGCATGTAAATAGCAGGTGGTTATGGAGAGTTACTTTGACAACTAATGTCTTGAGCTGCCTTGACATCTGTGGTCTAATAGAGTGGCTCTGTAGTAAGTGAAGTTCCTGATGAAAGGCAACCAAATTAAGTGGAGTTTTTCATCTCAGTTTCTAGCTGGCTATACTGCGACCATTCAAGGGGGAATGAAGAAATGATTAAAAAGAGATTGCACTCTGGCTTCAGTGGCAACTGACATAAATGAACTTGAAAAGACAAATAAGACAACACTAATTTTAAAGCCACAGTGGTTCTTCTCAGTCAGCGTAACTGGAAATTGCATTGCAGAAAGCAGAGGTGGTCTCACTCTTGCCCAGAAAACAAGCAACACCATGCTGTGGGAGAGGGGGAATGTCAAGTGCACCCCAAAGAGATGTAATTAGAGGCTCTGTCTTATTTATTCTTCTGTGTAGAGAATTAATAGCTACAGTGTTTATAATGTCTCCCAGGTCCTGTGCTTAGGCTTAATTCACATTTTCTTTCTATTTCCTAAATTATAATCTGAAAATTACATTGCTGATCTCAGGAAGGTCCATGATTCTCAAGAGCAATGTGTCTTGAGAAGACCATAACTTTTTCCAAGCTGCAATCATGGACTTCTCCCTTCCAGATGGCCTTTCCTGTGCATCTTCTCTTAGAAAAACCTCTGACTTCTGCATCCTACAAAGATGCTTGGGCAGAAGTATAGTATTCTCATCAGTCAAATGTATTCAAGAAGTGTTAGAAGAGTCCCTAAAGTATACAGCTCTATAAAACTGCACAGAATTTACAACTCACCCATAAAGGCACTTACTTATGGTTGTCTCATATGTGGATTAGGACAAGGAGTTTCAGGCATTTCAGTGATTCACAGTTTGGCTACCAACCTGTTCCAGCCCTTCTGACTGGATCTTCAACTCTGTGGCTTTATTGTAAAAATAAATATTACTCTTCAACAGCACTTGGGGTAGGTTTGCTGCCACAAGCTGCCCAAGACACATTTGAAGCAGAAAAGATTCCTGAAAAATGTATAGCTTTTGAGCAAACATGGATTTTTTTTCTTCTCAAGAAAGGTACTACCAAGATACTGCTACTATCTGATTTTACGGTAATGTTTCAAAACAGAAAACCAGATGTTAAGCATCTTCTTTCCTCAGAATTTTAGGACATTACATCCCATACAACTGTGAAATGAAAGGGAGTTCATGGAGCAACTGCTGTGTTGTAGCACACTGCTCCCATTTCCAGGGAACCCTCTCTCCAGATCACTTGTGAAAGACCAGAGTGGGAATGGGACCATCTCCTCATAGATTTGCACATTTCCGTGCCACCAGACCCTGCAGTGGTGTGAAATACTCTGCAAGAGAAAGAACAGTGTCACTGCTAATCTGTTTTCTCTGAGTTGACCAAAGGTAATAGCCGCATTTGAGATATGTAAGAAACAACATCAGTCTGCCAAGCTAAAACCAGAATGACAGTCCTAAACAGTCCTTAATTATTCTGATTCTACTTTGCCTTCATATTGGTTGTTGGCAAGTGCACTCTATTTTGCCCTACAGTTCTGCTTCAGAGGCAAACTGTGTTTGTCCTGCCTCCACTGTCTGTCAGAAGGATGCCAACATAAACGTGGTCGTCTTACAGGGATGTGTCTTGACAGGTAATCTATTACATGACACATACTGAGCCTATGTCTGCCTCTTGCCCCCCAAATGCATGTAGAACTAGAAATCGGAAGAATATTATGCTGGCTCGTTCATTTTTTTCGCTGTATCTATCTGTTTGCATCAATCATGTCATGTCCAGGAGCATTAAGAGCCTATGTACATGTAAGGTTTAGGATCTGTGGGGAAAGGACAAGAAACTCTGATTAGATAAGACTCTGCAGAAAATTAAAATACTGAAGCTCCGTAACAAAATCCTGAAAATCAAATATTGACAAGAAGATAGTCCATAATAATCTCATAAGTGTATCTGCTCTGCCAATTATGTGCTAAAAATACTAAGAGCCCACACTTCACTTGAAGTAAAATTACCATGCAAGTGATATTTTCTCCTTTTGCATCAAGACTTTGACTTAGAAGTCACAAACAGTCATGAGAGTTTGTTAAATCCTTGCCATTTACTTACTTTTCATTCTCAGCCTTGACATAACATCGTTAGAAACGATACAACTATAAATCCATTGCTCAGCAAAGCTAGATAACCATGTATCTTCCAAAGAGCAAGAATTCACAACGGAATATTTGAATGCGGGGAAACAAACGTGCTTAAAACCACACTCTGTTCTGCTGAGAAATATAGAGGTAGCAGGAAAGTTGCATTTGGGAATGCATACAAAGATGATTCAGCCCATGGGGCTACACCAAACCCATTTCCGGGGCCTGATATCAGCATTGCAATGCGCTTTCTCCAAAGGGAGCTCTTGCATCGATTCAGATCCTACTACACACTAACACTACCGCTTTCCACAGACTCTATTGCCCTTCTCACAAACGTGGTAATTGCACACGTCCTATTCAAATTTCTCCTCCAGAAAATTATATGAACCTGGCTGCTATGACAGATTCCAGATCCCATCCTTCCTGAACTGAAATAAACTTGAACACTCCCAAGACAACAGATCTCTATTCATTTTGTGGGAGCAGATGGACTTCACTTCGGGTGGGTTCATTTTCCCCTCTTCTCATCAGATCTAAAAAAATCTAATCCTTAACAAATCATTGTGATAATAATTTCTTATGCTTTGGTAAAAAACTCAGCTCATAATCTTACATAATTCCTCATGTAACGAATACTAGGATGCATATATAATCACATTTTTTCCAAGTCATCACACAAGCTATATTTTAACAGAAAAACTAGCATGTCAGTAGCAGAAAACTGCCAACCTTCTCTCACTCCCTCTCTCTCCCTCTCAAAAAAAAAAAAAAAAAAAAAAAAAGCAGGAAAAAATTTCTACAGGGTACGCTGAACTTACACCTCAAATCAAAACTAAAATATTATGATTTACTGTAAATATGATCACCATACAGTCCAGGATTCTGCCAAAAGTTTATCACAGTCACCTGAAGTAGTTTTAATACTAAAAAACATTAACTGCTGTAGGATACAATGTTCAATGAGAACATATAACCTACTGTATTCTTCACATTTTTGTATGAAATTTCTCATTAATGATGGAGCAAAAAGTATAACAGCAGAGCTACCAAAAGAGTTCTTTGAGATTATAATAACATGTGGAAAAATAGATTGTATGTCAGGTATGTAATACACATCCGCATGCATAGGTGTGATTTATATAGTACACGTTAGCCATCTATCCCTTAATGCAAGTTAACTCTATAATGAAGAAACAAAGAATAGTATCAGACAGCAGAAAATAAAATAGAAAGTACTTACTACATAAGAAGTTAATAGCTGTTGGTAAAAACTTAGTGTATCTAATCCAGAGTAATTCCTTTGTTAAACTATACTTCCACTTTAACCAGTATTTATCTTTCTTTGTGCCAAACATGCCTAACAAAACCAAATAAAACCAAAGAGTGAATGATGCAGTGTGCAAAGATCAACATAAAATACTGAATGAACATGTCAATACAAGGCTATCATTTCAGTAGGGCAAAGCAAGACCTGGGTGGTACCAACTCATCTTTGACACGGACAGTAACGTTCCAACAAAGCAATGACGTGCTTATGTTAAAATCATTTTAGAATTCTACTTATTTTTAAAAATGTTGTGGAAAAAATATTGGAGAAGTATAAGGATTTCTTCTTCTAGATTATGACTTCAAATATTTTTCAGTATAACACTGATCTGAAATCATTGCCATCTAGCAGCAAATCCTTTACCTGGGAGAGTTAGTAGACTGAATTCAGTCTACTGACTGAATAAAAATCTGTAATAGAAAAAATCAGTAACAGAAAAAATCCGTTCAAACCCACATTGGACATCTCATTAGACAGTCTGAGGATTAATGAGGCTAGAAACTAACTGCACTTTTGTTCCTAGAAATGGTCTTTGATTACAGGTCAGACACATTGACAAAACAGTATATAAAAATTATATAGGTATTGTCCTTGATGTTTCTTTTTCCTGCAGAGAGGAATTCTGTGTTCAAGTGTAGCACTCAATAATATTCCCATGCAGTTAAAATTAATCTTAAAGAGGTGCGACAGATTTTATCCTTCATCACTTTTAAGTTTGTTAAGATTAATGAAGCACATTTCCAAACCTGATGATGTATTTACTCTTTACATCAATGTACCACACTACTAATAAAGACTGCATATATTTATTGCTATTACTATACAATCTTATCGTAAAACCAAAAAATAACCCTTGACTGAAATAGTTGGTTAACTTTAAATGTTATCAACCTTTGAAGTTTTCACATCCTCTACCTCTAGGGTTTTTTGTTTTGTTTTTTGTTTTTTTAACAAAGGGTCATTAGAGTATAATGTAGTTTTAATCACCTCAGTGTTATCACTTAATTAATGCTGAATTAAATTGTAGCATCTGTTGCCTATCACCAGTGTGTGGCACGCGTTCATCATATAGAGTGCACAAGATGAAGAATTTAGTATATGCAATTTTTTCTGCAGTGCATCCTAGGTATTGTTATTCTTTCTTGCCAACAGCCAAAATGAAACATTGAACAGAAGACAGGAATGAGTAACTGAACTGTGGCCAGCCTTCAGCTTTTCACTTGGCATACTTTGCTCTTTCTTGATATTCCTTATGAAATTAATCCATCTCGCTATCACAGCATGTTTAATTAGTATTGGCAATGATTCTCTGATGTCCTTTTTCAAATCAGAAGTTTCTAGGATATATGTCCACGCTTTGATCATGTGATCTATATTCCTTTTCCTTTACACTCCCCATTTATGAAACCCTGATACACAGTCTGTCAAGTAATCTAAAGGTATTCAGACTGGAAACTTTTTAGATAATGACCAATCCCCCAATTTATTCATTACTTATTCAGAGTTTTACATCAGTTTTCATTACTATTGCTCCATCTGAAGGAAAAAACCAAAAAGTACCAATTTAACCCTGCTGATGCTTTGTAACTATCAATATAATCTCAAATTCACCCAGATTCAACCTCAGAAAGCTTACTTTCACATCCCAGGCATTAGATTGTACAGTGCTGTCACTTTTGGGTTAGATAAATGGAAATAAGAGAGCTAAGTACCATCAATATATTCTAACTTTATCTTAATCGATGACTCCTTCCTAAAGCATTCAGCTGCTCCATGTGTAAACTGTGAAACCTAGTAGAGTCCCACTTATGAAAACTTTGTGAGGCAGAAAGCAACTACTGAACTCCTCTCTTGGATCTCCTTTAACAAAACCCAAGAAACTAAGCTCTGCTTTGTGTACTGGGTCATGATGCCATCAAGAATCAATATCACAGTAACACCACCTATAATGCAGGCTGCAATACCAAACAAATTGCCACAAAATAATTCTCTAGATTTTTTTTTTTTTAAACAAAATCCATTGCCATTTAGTAATTGTGATTTAATTGGATGCAGCAATTGCTCCATGTGGACTTTGTGACAGTGAAAGAATGTTGTTAACAAAATCTGAAGGAAGCTGTTGCCCCACGAGACCTGCAGAAAGGAGGCCTTTAGCTGTGCTGGTAGTAACCTTCTGTACAGATTGAAGTAGGATCCCTTTTATTCTTTTATTATTACACATGTGTGCAGCAATCACACAGCAGGACTCCCAGTCCCAACTGGGGGCTTATACTACTCAGACATAAATAAAATATGTGATTAATAATACACGCTAGAGCAACATCAGTACTTCGTGAGAAAAAGGAAAATACACTCCTAGAGAATAAGCACGTACTTTACAATAATTCTACTTAGCATTCAGTTTTTCTTCTCACTTATAAACAACAGCAACAGGACAAAAGATGGCAATTTTAATTGTAAAGCAGCTTAATAATTTTATAAAGGGAGCTGTACTCCTGCTGCACACTACAGCATAATGAATTCCTTTTGAAATTGGAGAAGGAAAGAATAATCCCAGAAGCTCTAACAGACAAGATGTAATGCCATCCTAATGCAATCTGTATCTTGTTCCTGCCATAATAAGTAGTTATTTTTGTTTAGCAAATTGAACACTGCATTATTCCCAATAACTGGAATGAGTACAGACAGGGAAGAATCTGCTTACTTGGGAATAATTTTTTATGTAATTATTAATGAAGTTGCTTATGGTTCACATTGTCTGTGCAGCCTATAAATGCCTATACTGAACACTCAGCAGAACTTAGACAAACCATTAGTCTAATTTGAATAGTGGGAAGGGATCAAAGAGACCAGAACAGGGTTTCAGCAGCTTTTTGAATTTTACTTTAATTCAGTAGAGTCCAACCTACAAATCTCAGGTGATTTGATAGACTGCAAGTCTCTTATACTTATGTATCTCTATCTGACTTCATAAATCCTTCATATGTTTCTGCCCAAAAGTTTAAGACTTATACCTTAGTGACTGCCTGTGGATGAGAGTTATTTATGGCTGCCAGTATTCGAAAAACGGGTTTAGTATGAAAAAAAGAGACTCTCTGGTAAAACAGCTGAACTGTGAATGAGTCTTATGGATTCCTCCAGACTCTGATTATAATTTTTAAATGCAATATGGCGATAGGTGCGATACTTGAGGTCCTGTGATTCAAAAAATGTTCTACAGTGCTAAGAAATTGAAACATGACTTGAAGACGGGTACATTTTTTCTTTTTCTGTATACACCCATTACTTTTTCCACATAGTGTTTAGTGGTTAGAAATGTAATTATTAAGTCCGTATACTAACTGCTTTCAGTACCATATTCTCCACAAAAATAGCTATTGATCATATGTCTAAATTAATGTTCTTAACAGTAGAAACATCATTTTAGCAGTAGTGGGATATAAAAAAACCCCACGGTGGGACATTTATGTTGGGGAGAGAAGCTGCACTATGTAGCTGCTAAAGAAAGCCCAGGAGCGCATGCCTGGGCCACCAGATGAAGACATAGGTGAACATTAGGAATTTCACAAGGGTTTTAAGTTCTTAACAATAAGTTGTCAGAAAGAATGATGATGGATGTCATCCCAGAGCTCAGAGAACTAGTAAGCCCAGGATGAGCATAAAAGACACAAGTTCAAAGCATGGCTTAAAATAGAGGGATTTCAGAAGAAACATCAGTTATAAGTGCTCCCCTTCCATCTATTTTGCAGGGGTTTTATTTGTTTTGTTTTAACCCAGATGAGTTTGCTGATCCAGTGAACGACATGACTCCATAAACAGTTGGGTTAGTGTAACTGAGGGAGCACTGCGCTGCAGTATGGCACAGAACAGAATGGCTCCAGATGTGATGGGAACTCATGCTGAAGTCACAAGATCATCAAATGAGGGCTCATCTCCCACCTGAAGGGAAGTGCAGCATTGTTTTCATTGCCTGTGAAGAGGGTTTGATCCAGAATAAAGAGAAGCCCTTACTTCATCTATAGCTGAAAGGTAATCCGAATTTAAACTCTACCATACAGACAGAAACCAAAGGCAGGGAAGAGTATTGTCAAGCCATAATACATCTTCAAGAGAAGTAAACCAATTTAGACTATGACAACAAAGCTTTAACCTGCTACACAGCTGAAATTGTCCTTCCAATAGTAAAAAGGCAAATGATTCTGTAACAAGTGGAACACAAAGAGCTCCTTTCTTCTTACTTGACTATCACAGAAACTGTATGCGGCGCTCAGGAGGGTGAGAGTAGATTCATTCCTTGCTGGTCCTCAAAAGGAAACTCAATGCGTTGTCAAATAGACTTCCAGCCACGGCTCACCAGCAGCAGACCTGCCTTAGAGATCTGCCGTATCTTTTATATACATGCACAATTCCCGTATGTTTTTGGTGGGAAGGGTATACGTCAAATTTAAGAGACAAAAGCATCTGCACAACTGTACAAGTATTTCTAACATCTATGATAAGGCAGATTCAGCTGTACTGATATTCTCAGATCAGTTACATGATGACCTATGGAAGTTATAAAATCACTTGAAGTATCAAGAATGTTCAAATCCCAAACTATAAAAAAATCTGCATAATATATAAAATTATTTACAAAACCATAACAGAAGCAAGGGATGTACCATACCCTTTAATTGTGACAACATCTGCAGAAAAGCACATAAATAATACCATAAAGCATAATTCACTTTCTCTCTCTTCTCATCTTCTGGTTTTTAAATACAGTCACTTTAATCCCCATTAGAAACTTCTTTAATTCCCTCAAATTAGCTGCCCAGCATAGGCAAATTTCTTAGACCCAATCTCAAAGTTTTCAGAAATTCTGTTGCTGATGATTTTTATAAAAACATCCTTGAGTTCCGAGACCTAAGCAAGTGTTTTCCGATCCTGTACTTCTACTATTCCAGGATGAGTTTCCACGGTTTGGGCAACCTTCTTTTCTGGTGAGGCTTTCCCTGTGAGTCTAAATAAGCTTAGACTTCTGATAAAGAGTTTATCCCTACTGGACCCATACAAGAGCAGGTGTTTGCAGAGACAAAGAACAGCCTTTTCCAAATGAGCTGGCATTGGAACACACTATTTTAGTCAATTGGAATACACTATTTTGGAATTCTTAGGTCAGAATAGCAAAGCACTGAAAGCCCATGATAACAGACTTACTTACCTCTCTGCTTCACATTAGCCATAATTTCCCAAATTTTGCTCCAAGTAGCCAGCTTCAAGTTCAGTTCTGGAGCAAAGAGTGCCAGTTCAGTGGCCCTGTACTGCATCCCACTGACCCGGAGCTTGGCCAGGATCCCGGGAGCTCAGAATAAGCTGCAAAATTCACCTAGATGAAGGCTAAATTACCTGTGCCTAGTTTTATGCTGATATGGCCAAGATTCTTCTTGGCACCAAAAGAAAAGTGTTCCTAGTCCACGCTAAACTGCATTTACTGCTGCAGCTAGCAAAGTTGAACTTTACTGAGAAGGAACACAGAGAGCAATTAACTAGCAAAAGACAGAGGTTAAAAGCCTAGAATCTGAACAAGATTCTACATTGATGATGCTCAGGTGGATCTTCATATTTTGCTCATTTGTGAGTTCATTCATTAATTTTTCACCTCATTTCCGATATTTTAATAACTGACATGAACAGACTAATAGTTTGCATTATGATAAAAGAATCAAAAATACACATCTCTGTTTTTAATGTTTAACTTCCATGATTTCAAAGGCATAAACTTTGTTAAAATCAGCCAAGACATCATTGCATATTTTAACCAGCTCAGTTTTAATTGCAATTAGTTAATAAGTGATAGAATTATCTTCGTATTTTCCTTACTGTTTAAGCAAAAATAATCCGTACATTACTGAATAAACCAAAACAATTTCAGTTTAGACTTCAAACAATATATAATTTAATGTTTTAAATTCTTTCAAGGGAAACAAACCCTCAACAAATCATATATATTTCACCTTTAAATTGATTTTCAATATTGTTCTGCCTTATTTGCTTTCTCCACATGGTTTCTTCTGTTTCCACTTTCTATTGCACTTCTTTTTCTGACATGTAATTTCCTACTTGCTTTTCTTTCACTTATTCTATTTTTTCCATTATTTTTTCTATTATTTCATCTTCCTTTCTGTTTGTCAATTTTATGCAGTTTTTTTAGTGTGGCTTAGTGTTTTGACATGCCTTTATTGTTGCATTTATTTTTATTTACTTTTTTGCTTTCATTGTTCTATAGATGAGACACTATGCCAAGTCAAATCCCTTTTCAAATTTTCTTTGAATAAAAGATGAGCTGCTCTGGAATCATTCCAGATGTAGCTGCCAAAATGAACTGGTCCAGCACAGCTTTCTTTGGATTATATTCCATGATAGTTTCACTACCACTCTAGCTGTAAGAGGAATACAAGAACTTTCACCATGAATCCTTTTTTTGTCATTTTTGGTACCTTTGATTATCTCAGTCTATTGTATTTCAGACTCAAAACTAAGACAAAAAGCCTTCTTGTGCTGACTTTTGACAAATACCTACTGATGAAGACCTTCAAAAAACAGTACTCGTGTGAACAGTAAAACCCAAGAAGACTGAATTCTTGCAGCTCTTGTCTGTTGGGATTCTCCTGCGTCTACTGCTTTGAGTGGTTTGGGGTATTGGGTTTTTGTTTGTTTATTGCTTTTGGGTGCTTTTTTGGTAGCACTTTTGCTTCCAACTTGTACAACCTTAATATTTTCATATTTCTGCCATTGTGTCAAACCTGTTTAAAATGTGGCAACAGATTCTGAAGTTTGGATTCAGTATTCTTCTTGCTTTTCCAGTACCTAATATAAGGACTGGTAAGCTGAACACTCCTGATATTCATACATATACAATTATTTTTCAGTCCTGGCTTAAAGATCAGTTATTCAATTTCAGACGAGCAGGATGGACTTTTTTATTATAAACAGAGTAATCTTTCCAGTAGTGTTAAAAATACACATAGTTGTATAAAAAAAAAATTCTTATGGAAAAGGTCAGATCTGCACTTAAACATTTTGTTTAATGGTTGTAAGTTACCTGTGAAATCTTACAGCACATGTGAATAAAAATACATTACTTAAATTCTTACTATTGGAACGTGAATTATTAGACTAAATAAAGTTACCACAAGATTTCCAATGTTAACGCAGGTTTCTGAACGTCCGACATGTTGATGGATCCCTCTGCACGTGCTAAGACTACTATATCTACACAAAACCTGGATGTACTTACTGTCTGTGTACAGATAAATTGCAGAATTCCCTTATGCAACTTCTTTTATCGCTGCATCTGACTGATGGGCATAGAACTCTCTAACAAGATGTTTCTGTATCACGAAGCAGAGCCTGGTGTAGATGCCTGAACTGGCATGAACCCAACACAGCAGCACTGACCCAAGTGGGCAGTGCTGAACACATCTACCAGGCATACATTAAACTGTTTATTTGTGCCCGTGGAGAGAGTCTAACACTTCTAAGAAGCTATTCCACTGACTTTCACTTCTGCAGAAAGTACAACACATGCACAAGTGGCAGAATTACTTGGTGTGCACAGAACTATCACATACACATGCCATGGTGCCATGGGCCATTTATACAATTTTTTTGTCCCAGACATTCCAGACTAAAATGTGTTAGTTGCACACAAGTCTGATTTGCACTCACAATCACAACTTCTGACATAAACCAGGTATATGGACACGTATCGCTGACAGATTTTGTGGATAATTGATCATCAAATCCTATGTAGCCTCAGAAGCATAGCTCAGAAATAAAGAAATATCTAAGCTATTTTTGAGCTGTTCTCTTATCAAGGTTAAAAAAAAAAAAAATCCTCTCACAATGCCACAGTAGCATTCCACTTTGATTCTTAAGCATGTATCGCTGCAGGTACGGGCACTGCCTTGTTCAGATCCAGCTCAGTTATTTCTGCATGGCACCACACTGACACAGCTTTACATCCTTACGGTATGGAACATTCAAAGACTGATTTCCAAATGGTGTAACACAAGCTAATTACGTTTTCTTTTGCTGTACCTTCGCTACAGAGATAATAATTCTCTTTTGAGTTACTATTTCCACTGCGGAGGTATCAATTTACATCAGCTCTATCCTGTGCTATGTCATGTTGTGCAGGCTTCTAATACCATCAGTGAACTCTACGCCCATCAGTTAATTTATCAACAGGACGAGTGCTCTTGGATGAATTGTACATTTAAGGATCAAGTCAGTGGTTGCTCTAAACCTGAAGTGATAACTGGCTTTTTAAATAAAAAACAAAAGTAAAGCATTTGAACCCTGCAAACCCTGCCTTAATTCATCTGTACCTCTGCTATGCTGTGCTTTAATACCACTCTGAAAGCCACAATGAAAATTAATTGGTAATGCTCCATCATGAATGCCTCCAGGTGTGAGAAACAGTACTTCAGGAGAATAATACCACAGCTAGTAGTCAGTAGAGCCAAATCTCCACAGTATTTAAAAATACTTCTTATTTAGATTGGGTGAACAGCTTCTTGGAATGGAAAACACGAACTGTACTAGCAGCTTGTACCTGAACGTTTCTGAATCTATTCAGCCCACCTATAATGAATAAAAATGTCCATCAATATATTCGTATGTTAGTTTTTGAAAAGCAAAACAGAGAAGAAAATTGGATGCAAGACAGTATTACGTTTATGAATGCAATTAACAAAGAACATCTATGAGCAGAAGACACATCATGCAGCAACACGCAGCACCAACAGATACGAATTTGCACACACAGTACAATGTGATATAGAAATGAGTAGACACATTCAAATATGTATGCAGAAAGTAAACCAAATGCGGTAAAACAGAAACAAAAAGTCTCTGTATTTGACTTCCAGTACTAAACCAAAACAAGGCATATGTCTACATGACTTGAGGAAAAACACCTGGTAGTAGCTTGCTTTTAGTCTGTTCTCCTCACCACTTCTACCTTTTTCTTCAACGCATTTACAGTCTCCCAGGTCACCAAACCCTGCTCTATGCAGGTCTAATCCTGGAAAATATCTTCTCTTGGAAAAAGTACTTTTTGTATTTTTTTTTTTTAAAGGATGGAGAAATGAGTTCATCATCTCCAAGAAATTTGAAAGCAAGAAAACTAGTTTGTAGAGGAGTCATGTAACACAAGAAACTATGAGTACTGTCGCAATTAATTGCTGCATTTAAAACTGAGAAATTATTATATTTTTTGTTAAGTTTTTATCTAGAGGAACTCTGAAATTTTTCATTCATTTTTTAAAAATTTCACAAAGGCTTTGATACTAGAAACCTGCATTCACAACCATGCATGTATTTTAGATGCCTGATTCAAGACAATGAAACCTGACAGATGCTGCCACATTAGACAATCAACACGCTTCCAGCAGGAGGAGCAGGGGGGACAAAACCCATTTGTTCATTTTTTTTGCACATGGAAGATACACCTTTCAAAATACAAATGGATCCTGTCTCCTGGGCTTCCACATCGTGGATGCCTCTTCTATCTTTATAATCAAGACAACTATTAAGGCTTTCCACTGCATACAAGGAAGAAATGATCGTTCTTCTACATCCTTCGCTTTTTCATTCTTCCCATCATACCCCTATCCCGTGAGTAGTTATAGATAATGCAGGTTAGCAGATAAAGTTTATACATATCAAAATTATACTCTAAGGCCATACTTCAGCATATTCTTTGTTTGCACTGATCCCTGGATCACCAATAAATGCATCGTGATAAGTTTTTGGTTGCCACCTGACTTCACCCATTAGAAATACTAATTAAAAAGAAATATGCTACAAGACAAACGTAATCATTTAACATGTTTCTTGCTACAAGCCAAGTGTTTGAAGGATAGGTTGAGCACTTTCCTACTTACAGAATTTGACTTATGGGACTATCACCTCCTGTGATATTACTGAAGAAAGAACATATAAAATGGTCTAACAGATTTATATGAATTTTTGTAGTGGCTCTGGCAATTATTGACATTCTTCAATTATCATTGACCTTTATGTTCTAGGACAAATACTATTCCCTGGAGTAGCCACTTAGAAGAAAATCTAATGTGCTGTTCCTGAACATGTCATTTTTATGCTACTTTAAAAAAGAAATGCTGCTTAACCAGCTAATTGCAGAAATTGTATGTCATCTAATGATAGCTCTTCTCTCTAGGAAACCTACAGTAAATTAGCACTGCAAATGGGATGGGGCAATTCCACTGTTTTCTGGTAGACTGTAAATGATAGATGTTCCTGGCATATAGAAACATTTTTACTTTGTTTCCCAAAAGCCATAAACTCATTAGCATCTCATCATACTCTTGAATGCAAAACCCCGCAGCATGCACTGGACATCTGGGAAAAGCTGTAAAAGCAGATTAATCACTGCCTTTTTGTGATATGATGGAAACACAGGAAGGATCTCTTTACTCCTGGCAACCATATTTTTGTTCTATTCTTCTTAATCTGTAATCCCTTTCTCTGTTCAAAGGAATGTTAACAAGATGCCTGATTTCTCATACAGGAAGAAGCGAATTCATCAATAGATGTTGCAAAACTGAGGTGGCGAGTTTTCCCTTTGTCACCACTGTAACTACAGTGATTTTTTGCTAGATATGACCAGTCAGATAAGGGCACTCTTTTGACATAACTAGCTAGGGTACGGGTAATCTTTCTTCAAGGAACACCCTTTGTCTTTATCATTGAACACGGGGAACTCACTTGCCTGCCATAACCAGAATCAAGTTCCTGGATGGGCGTTTACCTGTCACCTTCCATTGCAAATGTCACAAGTATCAGGACTTGATTAATGAACAGTATGGGGCAGAACCAATGCTGAGGTATTAAGACAGAATAACAGCTAATAAAACTGTCTCTTTAAATATGCTTTCTAGTCTGTTAAATGATATACCTGCTAGTACTAACAGATGAAGTGATTTTTCAAATGACACCATCAGTTATCAATGAAAAAAGGTTAGAAATGGCAGGCAGGAAGAAACTTAATCTACTAGATCCCATCCACTGAGCTTTGAGTCCATTTCTACCACATGGACAAAGAGTTTCTTACCAGAGGGCCATATCCCCTATTTCATTTCTGAGACTGTATGCCAAAAGTTTATGACACATGTTAATGTCCTTCATCTAAATACAAAAGTTTCATTGTCAAATTATGCTCTAGATGGGCTTAAGAAATTGTGAACTGGTTTCTGTTATGAAAAGTCACATTATATTAACATGTTACTGGTAGGAACTGTGCATAAGAAGCCAAACCTGGGTTGCAAGTTGTTTCAAAGCCTACACTGTATTTTCAAACATGTCAGACAATACTTGGAAATATATATTTAAAGTGTGGACACAACCCACGCAAATACTCTAAAGCTCTGGGCTGTGCCAAGTCAGGCTTCTGGGATAGGTCTAAAAAGAGAAGCCAGAAAATGGTATATATTTGCATACGTAACTGGAACCACAGTGAATTCACATATAGTGGAATCGTATAGATATGTACTTTGAGGAGCAAAGGCCTGAAATCTTTAAACTTCATTAAAATTTCCTAAGAAACATTAAACAAGACAGAGTACCAAATACTATTCATCTAGTTCTTGATTCCAAATGGTAATCACATAATTACTAAAAAAATCAAGGAAAGCCCGGTGCATGAACAAGAATATGAAATCTGTGGTTTTGGAGGAAGCAACAGACAGCCAGTAGCCCTATCTAATTTATGCTAAATAAAATTTTATCAAATCTTTGTTTCCTTACAGTCAAAACAGTTCACAAAACTATCTCTTGGAGAAAGAAAAGCCCCTCATATTTTTTGACATGTTTATCTTTAAGACTTCAGCTTTACATTCAGGAGACTTTAATTAAGTATCTCAAATTAGACCGAGCAGAACTTATAGCCCAGTTCCTCCCACACACTACTCTGCCACATTAATCACCACACTACTTCAGCATACGTTTATCTTCCCCTAAAGCAGACTTTCTGAAGGCATTCTCTTGTTACAACTTAAGCTGTACAGCCAGAGCAAACTAGAAGCAAATCTCTAAACCTCAGAAGTTGACACTGTTAAGGATCATCCTGGTATCATCTGCTTTAGTTTCAAGAATTATCACATTATTATCTGCACTGGCTTTAGTCTCCAAAATACCTGCAAGAAAAAGCTAAGAAGAATCTTTGATGCTTGGGACTTATGTGTACATAATACAAAAGCTTCCTTTTGTTTTAGAAAGGAAAGTAAGAAGACATCGCAGATGTGCTAATGTTTCATCTCCACCGTGAAAAGAAAAAGCAGAAGACATCCTCCCTCTCCTGAAAACCTCCTCAGTGGTTAACACTGGACAGCCATTCATTTATTTACCTGAATGGTGACCTGTTTCCAACTTCCACTGATTAAAAAATAGCAGCGTTCATACTCTGGGTTTCTTAAAGCGGAGTGTTCTTGGCCTCTTTTTTCTGCAGTAAAACAAATGCCGCACTTCCAAGACACTGCTGAAACCCCCTGCTATTAGATCTCTCATTTCTTCCCCAATTATTTAAATTAGTCTTGCAATTTGAGGTGATGTAGGAGTCTTCTATGCAAGTACCAGTTACAGAGAGAAAATTAACCAGATCCACATCTCATGTACATTGATACACACCGATTTACACCAGATGAGCATCTGACCTCAAAACATGTCCGATCCCAAACCCGTTTATGCGTTATAGAAAAATTACATAAATCTCTGTTTAGTGGGTATGGTTACATCCAGCAGATATTTTAAAAGTAAAAATAACAACTTGTTCATCAGATAATTTCAAAGAAAAAAGGTCAGTGATCAAAGAGATTTTCACACAGTTTTACCTACATCTCTCCATTCATACAACAAAAAAATATATCAACAAAAAAACACACAACAGTGAGTAATCTTTAAATTACTGGAGAGCAATTTCATATCATAAAATAACTTTCAGAGATATCCTGATGACTAATTACTGTCATATTTCTACAATGCAATTAAAATCAATAATGTTACTGGAACTAGAAACCAACATACTGCCCTCTGGTCACATTAAATGCAAGTTATTTTCTAAACTTCTGAAGTCAGAAGAACAAAGTTATTCTTTTATTAAAAGAGCCTATTTTTACTAAATAGTGAATATATCAGCACCTGATTCTCATGTGTGTCTTTTTGAAATAGAGAACTCTGATCCTCCAACAAAGAAAGGGAGGCAGACACTGTAATCATCAATTACATCGTCAGAGAGAGCAAATTACATATTAGCAACCAAACCCAAATAAGTTGAGGAAAACTGACACAAAAAAGGAAACTGCTCCCTTCACTTGCTTCCTCTGCTGCAGAGATAAAACAGGAATTGATCTTTCATAATTTAAATTAAAAGTAGGAAGAAGGGAGAAAGCTTGACATTCTGGAAACATTCTCCTTTGACTTGGATTATGCAGAGGATTTTACTCCCACATAAAATAGAGGTCACTCCTTATACAGTGGTAATATTTAAAACGTTTTCAACACTTTATAAGCATAGAGAAAGTGATAATTTAGCAAAGAAAATGTAAATAAAACATCAATCAATGGAAAAAAAACAGAGAAAAGAAACATAATATATACTTGCAAAAGGAAACACTCTGTTGCCTTTACGTTATATATTTTTCATTCCAAAGGCAGACCCATTTAACTGCAAACAAATATGTATTGCTCAGATTGAATAAATGATCTCAAGTGATCGTTGACATCATTAGCCCATGTTTTGCCTGCTTTTATTTTTAGAACACAGCTCTTGGAAACAAAGATATTAGAATCAATGGAAGCAGTGTGAATTTCTATGGACTTTGTATCAAGTTAGGTAAGACAAGCTCACCAGGAGGAGGATGCTGGACCCCAAATGTTATCTTTTGGTGTAAAATTCCAGCATTACTGAAGTCTGAACCATAAAAATTGTCCTTTCCCCAGCCCAAGTCATCTTAGTCTTTTTCCATATAGAGCATAGTGCAAGAATTAGATTATACGTAACAGCCATCATTTATGCTACATCTTCAATTAATTAATCTTGAACTCTTGGCAGAAGCACCAGAATTTATATCTTATCATGCACTAAACCTGTCCAAATGGCAAGTAACACTTGGGTGTTGTAATGGGCTTCTCCTTTCTGTATCTCTGTAAATCAGTAAATGCTGACAAATCTTCATGATGGCATTTTCAAAAATATACAAATATGTACAATGTGGTCTAAAATAAAAAGCTCTTAGAAAGAAAAAAGAAAGCCTACACTTTAGTAGAACATGGATTCATTTGGTGAGAAACTGTGCTATTTGCAAGCAGCTTGATTCATTGCATGTGAAAAATGGAGTGGCACTTGCTATCTGCCTGAGTGAGTTTCTTGTAAACAAAGGATGATGTGTACAGGAGATGTTCCTGTCGCTGCTTGAGCTCTGTCTACCTTTTTGAGACTTTTTGAAACCAGGAAGAACGCAGAAAATAAGGACTTAGATTTAAATGTTGAGTCCCATAGGCTTAGAATGCTCATGTTCTGTCCTGAACTAAAGCGTCAAGACATACTAAGATGAAATGCTGGACAGAATAAGACCTTTTTTAAAGGAGTCCAAGCAGACTAAGCTGCCACATGCTCTGAGCTTCTGACCGGCTCTGTTACACAGACCAGACTACATCTCAGTAATGTTTACAATACCCATTTGGAACCCTGACAGTATGAAACTTATTGGGAAAAAAAAAAAAAAAAAAAAAAAACACCACAGAAAACCCCACAACATTCCTTTTGCCAGACAAACGTGTAAAATGCAAGTATCCACAACAGTCATCCCTGGTATAGAGTCAGATTCCCCAGTGTTATCCTGCTTGGAGAAGCTTATAAAGCTCACTCCTTTGGGTAAGATATTTTCTTAATGGGCAACAAGTTTTGCCAGACTTCTGCTGTTACTTAGTATTTTCCCTGGCATTATCTCAAAGAAAGGTTTTTAAGGCTTATGTTAAGAAATGATGTTGAGAATGATGCTCGGCCCAGCCCTGAGCTGTTCTTAATCCTTCATATGTCTGTCGACTCCCACAGAGCTATGCTAATTCATACCAGCTGAGCAGCTCTCCTACTCGAATAATGTTTTATCCCTCAATATGATAAAGGAGTTCTTCACCTAAAGCCATGTGGAGTCAGGCATGCATCCGTAGGAAGAGGGAAAGTGCAATCCAAGACCAGGAACTGAACCTTTTTTCTTCACTCCTGTATTATCAGAGTGCTATCCCAGCTTACACAGTCAGCTGTTACCCAACTCCCTGTGATAGTTTCAGTCTGACAGCATGAAGAAAATCAGCACTCACCTCAGTATCAGAGTAACACATTTAACAGGTACTTGTAAATGAATTTCAAATATTTGACAAGTCAAGCATAATAGCAAGAACTCCGGGCCCTGTGGAACCCCAGAATCTGTGTCCAAAAGGAAGTCTCATGGCCATCCAGATCAATTTGCAGGTGAAAGATCCATACATATACAAACCTGCATAACATATGTCTTAATCCCTGATAATCTTGCAGTCTAGATGAGACAACTGGCTTGCTCGTACAGTAAAGGCCCCATTCTAGGTGCCTGTGATAAATAAGGTGCAAAAAAATGAAAAAAAATATAACAACTGAATTTACATTTCAAAGGTTTGAAGCATTTACTGGAAGTCATGGGACTGAAAAACCTTTAATCCTTCCTTTCTAGGCTAAATATGAAAAAAGTTCTTGTCGTGAGCCCTGTCACGTTACAGGGCGAAGTCAATGGAAGGTTCTAATTGACTTCAGCTGTGGAATACATAAGGGATGACGAAGGCACTCAAATGCTACAAAGAAAACTGATGAATTCTGTTTTACAGATTTCATAACAAAAGGGCTTTGTGAAAAATCATCTCACATCACTCTATGGGGAAAAAAAAAAAAAAAAAAAAAAGAGAAGAGCTCAGAAAATATTCCTTCTCTTGGTAGCAGCTGAATACTTGTACCAGTAAGGAAATGGAGCAGAAGCTCCATTTATGAAGCTTTATGATACATTAAATCTGTTGACCTTGGACACATATCACTTCATCTGTATTAGTCCACAAAAGCCAAACCTCCTTCTGTGGTGTGGTGGAGAATGGAGAGTTTTAAGAACTTTGTTATTTCTGCATGAAAGTCACTATACATGACACTCACTTTTAGCATTTTATTACTTAGCTGTTGATCAGAAGGTTCCATACTTTATGCAACAGAAACTCATTGGACGTGCACAGCTATACACCAAGGGGAATAACCACAGAAACTTATATATCTATTGTATTCCCTCCTCTCTTGGCTCATTGGTAGAGAGAAATGGTTTAGGAGTTGAAAGTTACATTATAAACCTTGCCTTCCTAGCTCAAATAATTTTACGATAATTAAAAGAAGTAATAAAGATATCACTTAAGTCTTGTCTTTTGACTGACTAAAGTTGCAGGATAGGGTTTGAAATGTAGGTGCATAGGTCCATATACAGAAACATACAGTAAGCAGGCATCTATACGGGAATTACAGAAAGGAGAAGTCTACACCTTAAGAATCATGATGACTAGGGCAGGGAAAACCCTGTCTTTCCATATGCCCTACACTGAATATCCTGAAGAAAGTTTTGCTGTAGCTTATGATGCATGATAAGGTTTATTTACTCAGATTATGCTGTTCTTTGCCAATCTCTCCTATTACATTTAAAATATTTTAAATCAAGTAAATATTTTCTTTTAAAATTCAAGAATATTTTTTCCTGACCATTTTGGGTTTTTTCTCCTTCATAAACTTAAGGTGCTTCATATTAATAACATCTATCTAGAAAAATAATAGATCTTTTCGGCACATGCATTGTGACTGAATATAAGAAAGTTTCTTAGCAAAAAAATAGGGTTTTCACAAAGAAATACCAGATCACAAATGTGTCTCATATGGCAATGCTTTCTGCCTATAGAAAAAAGAAAATACCAGCTCCCAAAAGACATGTCTTCACTTTTGATAACTGCAATCGTTTAGACTTAAAGTAGCTGACCAGAGATTTTCTCTGTGTGTGTGTACATTGCTGCCATTGTTTTTAAGCACTCAAACCCACAGATGATTTGAGCCAATATTGACCTTTAAATATCAGTTATACCACTCTGAGATAAATGAGTGTTGCTACTTGACAGCTGTGTGAGGCACACAGCAACCTGGGGAATGAGTGGCTGTGTTGGTAGCACAATCAGTAGTAGCTCTGATTAATGAATAAATACAGGTGGGACAAATGAGAAATACTTGAGCTTTTTTGTGGTTGTTTTTATATGTCTCAGTCTACAAAAAACAGAGGGGACAAACGGTGACATTTTCAGCCTCTTTTCCATTACCAGGAATCACTGAACAGTGGGCTCTGCTTGTCTAATATTCAGTGCAGCAGTAAAGGCATAATGAAGAGGATTTTTACTGCCATTATCTTCTCTATTGCATTCCATCATGAATATTTTAGCTTTGGACATTGATGGGGTGCTTGTTGCCTTTCTCAGCATTCTCCCAGCTCTTCTGGGACTAGCCCCCACTCGTGTAAGCAGCATGAAAAATAACTGGAAGATTCCTGGAAGAACTGGGAATCAAAGGAGTTGCTGTTCAGTGCTTGTGGTGGTCTTTATGTCATCAACCTACAGGCTGTGTTCTTTCAGCACACGTCTCATGAATATTCAGATTAAATAAAACATAGATTACTTCAAATTTACTCAAAGTATACAAGGTCTTGGATTTTCCAGATGACTCTCTTCTGTACATCTATTGTCCACAGACCCTGACCATACTAGTTTCATTACTGCCTGCATCCGAATTACCTTTTTGGACAAATTGCTGAGGCAATTCCAACAAAGGAATATATTTTAAATGTGGAAAGAGGTCTTTGGTTTATATTGTACAAAATTAATCACTGGAATTGTTTCCACTACTAGAACTCACCAACACTAAAACCCACAACCCAACAAAACAACCAATACCCAAAATATCTGGAGTTCCAATATCAGGGAGTTTTCCAAGAATACTTTTTTCCCCTCTAATAAAATGTTAGTAAATGAAGTATACAATTATACAGGATATTATCAATCACCAACATATCTGAGGAATAAACTTACTTTGAGGTAATGGGTGCCATTGACTTAAGCATTTCATGCAGTTTTCTTAAAATCTCTGGTACTGGTTACTACCAAATGGAATACTAGATGAGGCTGTTTCCTCAGCTGAGCTGTCACAGACATTCAGTTATACTTTATATCTCTCTGTGGCAGCGAAATACGGTAAAGTACAAAGGTGATCACAGGAATGCAATTAGGAAATAAAATCTTACAGAAAAAAAAAAAAAGGGCTAAAAGTTAATTGAATTTGAGAGTAGAAAGTATTATATGTAAAGTACTCCTACTGCCATTCACACTTTTGTTTTAATATAGTTTAAGGTCAAATCATCTTTAATGTGATGTGACGTGTGGATAACATGCAAAATCTCTAATGTAATGTTACAAGAATACACATAAATATTTCAAAAACTAAGTGGAAAGATAAACACAATTCACCTTGTCTAAACACACATTCTCTTCTCCCTGCATCACCCTCAGCAGTTAAAGACTATGATCTACTGTAGACACTTCCAAGAATATAAATCTTGCAGCAGTTGCTAATGATTCTCGGGCAATGACAGAAAAACTAGAAATCGAGCTTTTAAAACACATTCTACAAACTAAATCCAAATTCTGTTTTCTTAAGAATCAAGGAAGTTCTTCAGAGATATGCCTAGGAGAAATCATTAATAGCCCAATATGGAAGTAACAGTGGAAATATTTTATTACTACTATTGAAATGAATACCTCTAACAGGTCATGAAACTTAGTTCATGTATCAAAATTATTCAAATAAATCTTTCCTTTACCACCTGTATCCTACCCTTCAGGACTATGTATAAGAGAAGGGCATATGCTGACATCTCTGACAAGAGGTGTTTTGTCAGAGTATTCATGATCACTAAAAAGCAAATATTTACACACCCAAGTCTTTAAAATTCTATGGAAATGACTAAAAGATACATGCACATTTCCTAATAGTTACACTGGAGATAAAACAGAAGCTATGGACGAGTAATGGTCTTCATACTGTAGGTATTGCAAAATGCTCTTGACCCACGATATGCAGTAGGATGGAAGAATAATAACAATCTCCTCTGGATATGAGTGTGTACCTCTGACAGATTTCAGAATTCAATTTGCCTTCACTGTTTTCAGGTAGATGAGGATAGTGCATGGAACTGAGTAGGTTCAAGTATGTTATATTAATATCACAGACTACTTGCATATATTTCCCAGGCAAATTCATTAGCTGTGAAGACACAACTAATAGGAGATTTGCTTCTACTTTAGATCTTGTATTTTCCTATACCATTCTTTCAAAGATAGGAAAAAACCCAAAACGTAAATTAAGTAAAATTATGTGCAAAAATTCAACAGCACCCCGATTGATAAAAAAAAACTATTCTGAAGACACCGTGTCCCACAACAAGGTATGTATTCTACTTAATTCAGAAATTTGGCACATCCATCAAAAAGGAGTGTCCTCATTACACTAAGCCATCACTAAGGTTTGAAGAAATGAAGACTATTCCATTCACATGAAATTGTTTGATTTGTGCTTGAAAGTGTTAGCTTAAAGACATAATATTTCTTTCTCACGTATAATAAAATCGTTCATAATCTCTCCGTATAATACTATTTATATATGTATTAGCAAGTATATGGTACTGTTATGAATTCAGGGGGTTGTATATCTCTTGATACAAGTCTCAATCTAAGCAGAATGGAACTCCATAACTGATGCTAACATGAGGCAGAGGAGGACAAGATAAATTCTTCTATTCTCTTCCCAACTTTTCTTCTATTTCTGAAAGAACTAATACAACTGTTGCCTTCTCTACTCGTAAGAAAGGAAAGGGTTCTATTAGCTGCAGCTGATTAGCACTCAAAGATAGTTATTTCTTCTTTGTGTTTCAAAACAGAGGTTCACTTTTAAACTATAGGTGATAGAAGAGTGATGGGTTATCAAAACTCTCTACATAAGATGAAGCAGCAGCTGCTGAATGGATGATAACAGGTAAGAGAGAAGTACTTAAATTGGGGGGCTCAAGTCAGATATCTAGATAATTCAGCTATTTCAGTTGTAACTAACATGCCTTACAGACGTAAGATTGCAATTGCTTTTCAGTGAACCTCTATTATTTGTGTCTTTTATGAATACCAGTATCTGAATGCTGATATTCACATCATGTTACTCATTACTGCTGACTGATTGGTAAAAGCAAGTTCATATAAATAAATGTATCTTCAAGCTATTTCCAGAAGAAGGGTAACTGACATCATGTTAAAGGTACAGGACTATGATAGAAACTGGAGAAAGACTCCCAACTAACAAGGTAGTGAATAGCTATTGTGGAACAGACTTACAAGATGGATGTGGGGGACCTAAAAGAAAAATTTTGTGTTTTATGAAAGAAATTACATGGTGAAGGTGTTTACAATACACAAGATTGAACTTACTGGCCAGAAGATTTCAGTAAACTGTACCATGCATATTAATTTTGTTGTTCAAAGATATAATAAACCTAAGAAAGATTAGACACAAACGACACGTGATTCACCCAAAACTGTATTTGTGCTTTCCCCACAAAAAATTATATTTGCTATGAATTATGTATCAGGTATTTGGCAGAAGACAGCTGTAGAGAAGGTTCTTCAAAGTATCAAATTATACTGAAATGGAAGTAATTTGTTTTCTTTGTCACTTGCAATCCAAGCAAATCTCATAAGTCCATGATCATTTCATTTCCACGAACAGTCTGAAAAGCTAACAATAAAAACATAAGAGCCTCAGGAAAGAGGAAAAGGATCCACCTAGACCCAACTACTTATCAGGTTTTGATAATCTGGTAGATGTGTCTACTGGCAAAATAAAGGCATGAGTTAGAAATCTGTGTTGAAGAGATGAAATAGCTTCAAAGAGTTTAAAATGACTGCTCTTAATTATTCTAAGAGTTTACAATTGTGCTGATTTGGGATTAATATGGTGAGATTTAAACTGCTCCAATGCATTCTGTAACCAGTATCTGTCAGACAGTTGAGCAGAGAAGCAGACACATCATCTTTCTGTTCCTTAATGGTTTCTTTCCCTTTCCTGCTTGCATTTCATTTTTTCAGCTCTTTCTTCTATTGCTTTTCTGTTTTTCTGGTTTTATTACGTTCATCATAGCTATAAATAAATAAACAAAGCACAATACTCACTGATTGCTATTTTATATGCTAAGATACAGTATTTCATAGATAGAAAAAAAAATAATCTCATCTCCAGGATAGTACTTGTTCTATTTCTGGAGTAACCATCAATAGCAAAAATCACATTACAATAACAAAAGCCACATTTTTTCCAATGTTGGTGAAGAAATATTCAAACTCTTCCTAATAAAAAGTTTTCTTAAAACTCCTTTAGACTTCTAATACATTGGTGAAGATTTTTGTACAAATTCTCCGAGGAGTACTTATATTTCTAGAGAAAGTACACACAGACCAGAAAAAAAAAAAAAAAAAAGAATCACACTGGTTCGCCTTCATCTTTGAACACAAAAGATCCCAAAGGTTTCTTGATATTTTCACCTCTTCTTTTCTATAACTATAGAAGAAAATTACCGTTATGCTCTCTGGCCTCTCAGCCTTTTAGTCAACAGCAGGATCTCCTGCAGAAAAGATGGCTCCAGTTTTAACATATTCATCAGATTTCATGATTAACAGGCCTGGCTATTTTTAACTGCAGTGGTCATTGCTGCTCAGTTTCTCAAGCCTGACATCCAAAGCTTGCCCAACTATTAACTATAACCTCTCGGATTGAGATTCTCCCAGGGAGAACACATCTGCACAGCTCTCCAGTGTGGCCATGTCATACATACTGTCTGTCAAATGTACTGTTTGACGCTGCTGCTCTAAGCATATCAAAAACAGCAGGGTCTGAAAATAATTTTGTGGTTGTATGGCACCAAGGAAAAAAGAAGCCACATGAAACCATGTAAAACATACTTCTGAAAAGATCAACAATGCCAACTTCAGAGCGCAAGGAGAGTTTTGAAGCGTATGAGCTCTCATGGGGACCTGAGCTGGCCCTCTAAGTAACTGCAATCCTTCCCCCAAGCCCTCCCGTTTCCAAAGGGCAGGCATTCTTGGATACACTGCTGGAAAGTGTAGGAAAGCTTAAGACACTCTGGAACAACCAAAACAATATGATGGTGATAGTATTTTCAGTTCCAACCGTGGATGACATCTGGTAGCTAGAGATAAAAGGCTGTGTAGAGTAAGAAGCAATAGCTAGTAGGTCAAAAATATAATTTGAAGATTATGATGTCTTCATAATGCTTATAATGAGCAAAAGCCTTGAAAGCAGACTCTAATTTCAGGATTGTAGTTAAGCAAACCTATAAAATATGTAGATGCAAACCAAAACATTTTGGGGAAAAAAAAAAAACATAATTTAAATACTGGGGTTTTTTCTGTGTTTTTTCCATTATAAGTATTGTACATTCAGATCTTGATTTTGTTTCAGGGCCTTTGCCTCTGGATTTCTGGCTTCTAAAAAAGAGTCTGCTCATAACATCTCAGAAGTTCACTAGGATTCAGAGCAAAATGACGAAAATTTAGCAAGTCAGAGTGAAAACAAACAAAAAAATACTAGCCTCTTTGCAGCAGTATTAAAAATGGAATTCCTTAGCCTCTGATAGTGCTGTTTTGATATGTCATATGCTGTTACATCAGTCATGGTCTGTTATGTTAATATGTTGAGATGCATCACAGTAATGACACTGCAGCCAAGAAATGTCAAACACCAAAAATAAGAAATAGCCCTTATAGGGCTTAGACCTTTGACTCACCATCTTACATTCCACAAAAAATATAATCCAAGGTCCACGCACTTACTGGAAGTAAAAAATGAAGCATTTTTCAATTCAGATGGGTTTTGCTTTAAGTAAGAACTGTAGAAGTTGATAAACTTTAAGGCTTCATCATCTCATCATCTTCCAATTTTACAGACAGGTATATTCATTTATTCACCTTGTTCTCATGAAAAGGCTAGTCATTGAAATCTAGTAAGGAATGATGGAAAGTCACTGAGAAAATGCAAGCATGTTTTGTTTCTGCTATGTAACATGGAGATTGTTACCTTCAGTGAGGTAACAAAATAATAACCACGTGGAAATCTCTACTTCTCCTAATGGATTATCAGCAACAGCTAAACCCAAAAAGAAATTATTTTAAATAATGTACTCAAATTTAGGTGACAAAAGCATCTATAATTTTAGCACTGAGTCAAGCTTTAACTTCTTTTCAAATATCCACAAAAAAACCCACAAGTTTTTTCTTTAAAAATAGACTGCCGAAACAGACAGATTTGTGATTAAATTCAGTGACTACTGCTATCCTTCAATACCTAGCAACTCTGCTGAATACAATGGTCCTGATACTACAACAATCCTATGTGCTGTACTGACACCACTTCTAATTTAAATAACATCTAACAAAGTCTCCATTTCGTCAGTTTATCAGATGATTTACATCTGTAGTCAAACCACCTCTTCATTTGCCTTTAGAGGATGAATTCATTCATCTGTAATTTTATTACTTTTTCTGGTAGACCTGAAGCACAGTTTCCCTCCACCCGATTTAAATATGCAGCCATGTAGATGTTATCCTTCTTTTGTAGCACGTCTTCCAGGAAACAGAGCAGTAAGGAGTCAACTGCAAAGACTCTGCGATAGCAACTTCATGGACTCCTTAAATTATTCCACTGCAAGTGTTAACCTCACACTGCATTTACATTTGGAAAGTTAGTCCTCTTGAACTCACTCCAGGCATTATACAGATTCAGAGGGCTAGATTTAATAAGAACAACTTGGTCAGAGTAGCTTAAATTTATACATGTACAAAGGGAAGTCATTAGAGATGCAGTTCACATAAAAGCCATGCATTTATGCATTTCGATTCTGCCCCTTTTTCTACTTTGGCAGAAGAACATGAGGACAAGAAAAAAAAAAAAGATCAAAAGCTATGGAAGTTTTGCAAGAAGCCAAGTTAGTTCATAAGACCATAGAACAAAGTAATGTTATTTCCTAAGTCGATGTGGCCTTAAGTGTCTTAAATATGCCTTGAGCTTGCCAGAGGCAAACAACTACTGCAGACCATCGTACTTCTCGTCTACTTTTTGTTCCTTCATTAGGAGAAGTTTTCCATGTCGTGTCTTACCTACCTCAGTCTTCCTCCTGCTCTGAAAACACTTATTTTGAGAGTACATCTGCAAAATGTGCTATCACTGACTCACCTCATACATGCGTACGTACATATACACATGGACATGCACCTTGTTTGCATAAAAACGGTTTTTGTTGAATCTTTCCTTAAAACCAGTGTTGTTGTGATATCCTGTGCCTGCAGGTTTGCTATGCTTAACAGAATTACCAGCTGTCACTAAATTCATGTGCTGTTCATAAATTTAACTGAATTTCTTGGACAGCTGTTCATCTGGGCATAAACACATTCATTCTAATAGCTACATTAGCTCTACAAGTTTATTTGTTTGGTTGTGGTTTTTTAACTTTCACTCAGTATAATTACTTTTGACACTCTCTCATCAAATAAGTTTTTGTGCATTGAGAGTTTTCTTACTTTCATTTGCTTTAAGCCAATCAACTACATTATTTTTTTTCATAGCAGATGCTGTAACATGATGGACAGTCTGTCATAAACAGATGGACTTGGTCTAAATCCATCTTCAAAGCAACATCCCATCAAGAATGAAGAGCTGGTCTCCTGGGAATATCAGTCAATACTCAGCACACGTTCCCTGATGTTTAGTCAGCACAACTCCTGGGCAAATTTCGCACAAGTGACTACAAGTGTCTGAATAATAAAGGGAAATAGTAGCAGTCTTACCAAAAATACAGCAGTCTGCTTATCTTCATGCATATAATGGGATAGCGATATGGTAACAAACACAGCATGGAGAGAGAGGTAGGACAATATGGGAGGAAGAGAGCAGGTGGGGGCTGAGTTTGGATCACAACTGCTACAGTCAGAGAATGATTCAGTAAATGATCATGGAGCCAGTGAGATTTGTTTCTGTCTCACATACCTATAAATCCAAAGCCAGCAAGAAATGGTAATCTGTATTCAGCACAGAAGACATTCTTCTCAGTGCTAAACAGAATGGGGTAAATTTCAATTCTATTGGCTCACAAGCATCTGAGTGATCTTCTGAAGCAGATTGCATTTCACTTCTCCTGAGGGCCGCTATCTTTCATTGTTCACCAGGCCAAGAATGACTACCTGGTGTCACCACTGGCTGACAGCATAATTAACTGCTGGTCACAGTATAAACAACTTTTTTTGTGTGTGTGCGTGAATTGTCACTAATATTTGATTCTTTGAGATTCTAGTAACTCGTAGCAACTCTAGTAACACAAAGCACCCGTGTATTTGTCCATTTCTTTATATTTATGGCTACTCTGAGCATCTATGAATGACAATTAATGTGCTTCCACATAAGCATCCAAAACAAACCCTTGTGTGTTAGTGTGGTTAACTTCTCTGTGACAATTTATCCACCTCTATAAAACATAGTACAAGTTCATGATGTAAAAAAATTATCATTATTAATGAGTATGTCAGGCTGCAGCAGAATAGTTAGCAACTCCTGGCTTGGTACATCTACTTAAACTAGACCACACAATAGGATGAGGGGGTAAAAGATGCAGAACATGAAATTTTTAAAGTATGAAGGTCGGCTCACATTTCTGTGTACTTGTTCCAATTTCATTACAGAAGCATACATAGGTTAAAGAAAAATGAAAGTGGAGAAGTAGAAAAAGGAAGAGGGCATTGAAATGGATAAAAGGAGAAGTGAATAATAGGAAAGGATAGAAGACTGGAAGGAGAAACTGCTATGAGACAAAGGTGGCAGAACAAAACTAAGAGGTGACAAGGATTATTCATCACCTCAATTGCCTTCAGGTGATATGGGCCAAGCACAGAGCACTGCAGACATCACCCTGCAGATCAGACTGTATTTGCAGGTCCTCAGTACACAGCCTCCCTAACAAGAAGTGGCATATGAAATTTTACCCAATCACCAACAATTTTTAAACTCTAACAGAACTGATCCACTAAATGAGATTCCCTACTTCCCTGAAGATGCCAGTAACCTGCATAAAAACTCATAGCAATGTCATCTGTTTGTCAACACTGGTACTCTGTTTCATAAGATGCTTTTACTAACCTAATAACGTTCCACTACATCATGTGAACTAACCACGGTGGAACAAAAAAGCCCAGTTGTTTAATACATATATGTGATTTGATCCAGATAAGAACAGTAGTCATGCTAGGGGTAGAGATCATGCTGCATAATTGATCTCCTTAGCCCTTATAAACAATGGTGGATGAACGACTACTGTAACAATAAAACAATATGAAAGCCCACATTCTTTTTACATCTCAGTGAAGGAAAAACAGCATTACATAATGTTTATACACCAAAATTCAGACACGTGGTCAATCAACCTGCCCCTGGATGTCACTATTCTTTGAGTGCTGAAAACATTTTAGTTGAGAAAAAGGAAAAAAAAAAAAAAAAAAACCACACACCTGGTTTTTTACAGACTTTAGATGTAGAACATTCAAACCTCTTAGATTATAAAGTATTTTTTTTACATCCTTCCTTTTAGCTTCACTTCCAGAAAGGTTCTGTTTAGTAGCTGGATATCTGAAAAGAGGTCTGCAAAGTGCTTGCATAAAGCCAACCAAACAACTGTACTGTAAAAGCAATCCTCAGGTATTTCACAGACATTATCTGAAAGAGATGGCACAAAAAAGAGCAAGGGGATTTTCCATTATTCCAATGCATTTACTATATTCTGATGAACTGCTGTGATAAGGAAAGGAGGCACAAATCAATCTGGATTTTACATTCCATTTAATTGCACATACATCGCAGTATTTTGAAGCTTTCTGTGCAATCTGTAAGCTACCATCAGCACAACAAAGTTGCTTGTATCGGTTGCATCACCGTAACCAATTTTTCTGGAAAAGATGTACCTTTGTGTCTGGGAATTAGAATAGAATTTTTGGTTTCAAGCTAGGGCTTGAATCAAGATCCCCTAGATGTTATAATTAAAGCCTTTTTTTCTAATCTGCCAGAATGAAATGGCTTAAAACGGACAGCAATTTTCCCAAATACTTTCTCTTGTTAATACAGCAATGAAGTGAATATACTGCATCAGAGCTGAATTAATTTTACAGTATTTCAAGACTGCCTGCCACTGTAGTTATGCTTTGTTTTACTCTCCAGGAAGCAAAGCAATACAGAATCTCCTGTTTTACCAGCGAGGGAGCTGGCAGCCATCTGCACAGTTCAGAACAGAGTATGACTCATATATGAGAGAGATACATCATTCATGAGATGTTCCAGGGTTGCTTCCATTCTCTTGTGTAAGAGGTAAAAAGCTGCGTCAGCACGGGGGGCTGCTCAGTAAATTGAGTTCTGTGTAAAGAGGCATTTTAGCAGAGACGTGGGTCCTTAGATGTGGATCCTAACACCACCAGGGGACTTGGCAATTCAACAGCATGTGATGCTCAGCTCCATGGAGAAGCAGGTTGCTTAAAGAATCGTCATTTTTTGCTGCAAGGTATTCCTAGAGCACTCCTTATCATCTGTATGTTTGAGGTATAAGTATCCTGGGAGTCTTGATGGTATTTTATGGTGTTTGTGGAGTCAAGAAGATTCATCACTGATACTGCAGATCACTGAAAATTTAAAATGAAATTTAAGAGGCAGGCAGAGGTGAGAATCATACTGTCTGTTTCTAGTCAGTTTTTTAGGTCTCTCAACAGGATAAAATGCAAAACAGAATGACTATGTTCCAAAAATATGAGTTATTCATACAGGATAAAAGATGTAGTGAATTCAAAAATCCACAGAAGGAAGTTCTGGAAAGCCTCCTCGCCTCTTCACTTCGGGAACAAGAGAGGTGGGGATAGAGAATACTGTCACTGAGATAACTGCCTTATCTTCTAGAAGTAGCTTTAGTTTTTGTAGACACCTGTGTCTCCCTTAATGACACCAGCTACCCACCACGCTTTCCAGGACTGCAGCAGAGGTGAACTCGCAGTAATTATTTTGCTGTTGTCAGTCCACAGTCTCATAATTCCTTGTGGAAACTGGCATTTCATGTTTCTAACTATCATCAGCTCGCAAACCTTCTTCACTAGGAGAACCTTTCCCAAAATTCCACCATGGCAGTACTCTAAAATATCCCTGGGTGACTGATTTTGTCAAGTCTAATCATCTTGGATAAGACAGCTGAGATCTCAGTTTGATTATATCTGGACTACAGTTTGCTCAGGCGTGAGCTTTCAACACCAGGGAAGACTCTGTGTAAGGGCATTGTGGTGACTGCAAAGGCTTGGTGATTAAATCACATTTTCCAGGACAATTTTCAACTTTTCCAGGGAGACTCCCTAATCAGTGATCCATATAATTACTTTTCCATGTAGTTGAATTTGAGAACTGTTCACTAATTCTTTAAATATATGGATATCAGTGTTTAAGTATCCACAATCATAAATACTGGCAGATGCAAAATTTTCCAATGGGTTTGTCTGGATATAGTGGCATAAAATATGCAGGAATATAAAGACACTAGAAATCAGAAGAGTCCTCTGCAATGGAGAAGAACTACTGGTGGGAGTTGCTACAGTGCCTGATTTCTACTGGGGATCTAAAGTCCATGACACACACCCCCCCCACACACACACACAAATCAGTTCTCTGATCACTGGAATATCAGTTGGTTTTGCTTCAGTGTTTTGCAATAAAAGGAAAATTTTGTCACAAGCATAACCTATGGAAAGTAAAATACTGAAATAATTCCAAGAGAAAAATAATGTATAGATATAAAATCAGCAACAAAATATCTAAAACCTCCAATTCATTTTCTTCTCCCTGGACAGATAATTTCAAAACACCACAGGCTCCCTTTGCTGAGACCCAGAGACAGAATGGTCAATCTGAGAGGCCAAAGCAGAGACCAACAGTGCTCTATGTCTTTCAGTTTGGGCCGCTGCTTCTGAAAAACCAAACACGTTTTTACACAGATACAAAAGAAAATAAAAATGTTAAAAGCTTTATGAGAGATACGTCTTTTTTATGTTTGCTTTTTTCTTACTTAGCATCTCAGTAAAAGAAAAAGCAACTACATGAAACAACAGTAGACTTTTCAGTACTGCTATTACACCTGATGATTATATTTGTCCATTTTTATCACCCAAATAACTCATTCACCCCTGTGACCAGTGTTCATTTATATCTGTACCTAAATAAAATTTTAATTTGAGAAATAAAAGCCTCTACCTTCAAGCATTCATGCTGTGCAAATTATCAACTGGTAATCAATTTTTTCATATGTGACAGGGACCTCACCCCATATATTAGTGCTCAATCTGAGACCATTCAGATGTTGGATGCGGTATCCAGGTTAAATGATGGCACTTCTGACACTTCAAATATTCTGATATCCCCCAACTCACAGGTATTGAAACAAAGGACACAGGAAGCGTGTAATCATCTTGAGGGATAAAAAGACATTAGCTCTGGTGACAAAAACAGTAGAGGAAGTAGTGTATCACTGTACCCAAGCTGATAAACTGTACCTCCCAAGGCTTCAAGTTCTCTGTGCAAGCTCAGAGATATCAGCATTACATGCTAAAAATACCCAAAACAACCTGTCTAAAGGCACCTGCAATGTTCAGTACCCACAGATCCCACCTGTATTCAAATCTGCTCAGTCCACGCCTAACAATTAAAATAAAACAATTCTTCTGCATGAATTCTCTTCTTTGCACACATGAACTAATCTGTATGGGAACCCCACACAACTGTTATTTCTTTGGCAATATGAAGCTTCGGTGACACATGTTGAAGCTTCAGAAGCTCCAGCAGAACCATTATTTAGGCTTATTGGCTTGGTCTTCTAGTTTTTATGTGTGCAAAGTAATAATATAATGCCATCAAGTGCAGTTCTAATATGCCTTGCAATTATGACACCAAGCTCTAATTATGCTGTTATTGTTATTTTTTATGATGAGAATTTCACTTTTTTTTTTTTTAGTTCAAGGGAATAGAAAACCACACAGAAAAGCATGGTTGTGAATTTTAATTGCTGAGCCTTAATCAAAAAAAAAATACTGAGGAAAGGAATTAGGCAAATACAATGTAACAGAAAAAATTACTCATATCTATGCAGTTTGCCATAACGACATCTGGGACTGTCAAAACTGGCAGTTGAGACTCTACAGGATGAAACTTTGAAAAAAATGTATATTCTGAATTCGAGCTAAGTTTAACAAATTTTCTGCACTTCTAATTCTCAATACCAAAGTCTTTGCAGTACGTTGTAAGATGAAATAACCCCTGACCAAACCAGGTTATAACTTCAGCTGACAAAATTCCCAACTCCATTGACTTCAATGGATAATATAAAGCAAGTGAAGATCCTGTCTCAATTATTAAACATGGGGTTTACCAGACAATGTTGGCCTAAATCTGAGATTCAGAATGGGAAGTAACTGAGAGACTATGGTATTCCTAGAAGAAAACACATTTATACAAGAAATGGTTCCCTTTGCTGGATTTCTAATTCCTTCAATAATGCTTTTTAAAAGCATTTTCATTTTTCTATTTTTAATGTGGTGAGCTGCTTTCCGTTAACACCAAAACTTGAATTTAATTGTAGTTATAGAAATGTAAGTCTGCACCCGCTACTTCCATGCAGCACGTCACTTCATATTTTTTCCTTGTTATACATAGAACTATACCAAAATTAATTTTAGGACTGTGCACATTTTTAAACAACATTTTAAAATTTTAACAGCTGACAACAGTAATTTAATTTCATTTTTCACATCTTCTAAGAATGGTAGAGAAAATTTAATTCATTCCTGCAAACAGTATCATTTACTTTTCTCACAAGGGTATTTTTTAGGAGCAATCTCCTTGGTACTGTTGAGAATTTCCTGTTTCCAGAAAAGTCTCTGTAATTCAGAGCAGATTACAAACTTTAAGGAAAAACAAAACAACAAAAAAACCCCAAAACCCCAAAGTAAAGATTAGGAGGAAACAATAAAAATGGAGCCCAAAAGGTATAAAGTCAAACATTACAGAAACGACTGTAGTTCTTATGAGATATGTTCTCCAGATGGTTTAGTACTGAAGGCAGTACACTACTATTTAGATGTATTTTATGCTTCTTGAAGAAAAGAAATCCAGTGTTTCCCCCCCTGCTTCCACATTGCCTGTTTCCCAAGAGTTTTGCTCCACAAGTATTGCTCTCAACTTAGGAGACGTACATAATTGGTCCTCCCTCTCTCACGCTTCCTTGCATTCTTCTTCCATACAGCACATTACCTTCATAACTTCCAATCATTTACTGACTCATCAAACATGTTGTCAAGCCTCATAAGTCTCACTAGAAGTAAACTATTTCCTTAGTACTCATTCAACCTTTATTGCATGAACTGATTTTCTCTTTTCTTTAATGACGTGAATTTGTAGACACAGATATTCTTGCTTTTGTCGTATACTTTATTTCTCTAATGCATTTTATAGGTAAGAGGTGATTAACTGCTGGAACTACTCTTCATAAAACTGCTAAGAATTTGCAAACAAATGGTATTGGTGTTATAACTACAATATCCAGGACAAAAATGCCTTAAGGAATTTGTTTAGTTAATTGTTTCACAAAGGCCTGGATTTTTTTTTTTTCTAATTCTATACTGTAAGAGAAAAAGGATAAAGGATTTACGCATCCAAATATTCTTTACTATTACAGTCATTAAAAAGTACAGTGGTTTTAACAGTAGTTTGACCCCTTTCACAGATTAGCAAATACTGTGTATCTTGAAGACTTCAGTCTTCCTTACTATATTTTCCATACATATATTCATTACAACTATTTCACTGTGAAAAAGTCACTGAAGCTGAAGTCCTCTGTCTCTAGCAGACAGTGCAATCTATTATGTGCAATCTTTCCTAATGCTTAAAGTTTACTCATGAGACAAACCGCAGTCTTGATGTAGGCTGGTACACAACCTTAAAATGAAATCCATTTTCCACTGCTTATATGATGGATGAATTGAAATTCGGGTGTGCTATAGTGCAGCTAAAGAAAGTTTGCTGGGCAAAATGATCAAATTATTTTTTTTTACCCTTTCCTAGATATCTTTCCTGATAAACTATTTGTAACCCAACTTGGTCCTTTTTTTTTTATCCCTCTTAGGAATAGTATATAATAATAAAAAAGTATATTTTTAATTTGATCTACTTTGATTTTTTATTTCATCTTCTGCATTTCTTTAGCTTCTCCACTGTGCAAATTTAAGAGTAACCCAAATGCTAACAGTTTCAAAGATGTTAGTCAAATAATTATATATCAGAGCATGACAGAAATTACACAAAGATCAGAAGAAAACCTCAAAAGAACTCATCTGACAGAATACAGTTTCCAAACTTGGCATTATTTTACATTACAAGACAGTACATTAATCATATGTCACGGGTGAAGAGCAGGTGAAGAATTTAGATTGGAGGGTTAATAACATCGTTTCCACGTTGTATCAGGCAACCTCGGCTAACTTCAGCTGTGCTTGTACCGCTACAAGAGGTCAAGTATTTTAGCTTCTACAACTAATGAAACACACCCCGAACACTGCTCTTTCTTCCTCTACATGGGAAATTGATAAATGAAAGGATGAAGTATTTCTTACAGATAAGTGGGTTATTGTGAAAATACAAAATTGTATCAAATATTTCCCTTCCTTTTTTCTAACAAACTTCCCAGTAAAGGCCTTTGCATCCAAATGCAGATGTTCTTGGACTACAAGTGATTAGGAAAAATAGGATCTGCCCTGTGCTACATCTTGCAAAGAATTCAGAGGATGTCTGAAAACATAGTGCAATGTGATCATTGTAAAATAGGCCACAAAGGGTCAACTTCCAGGCATAGAAACTGCTTTCATTACAACATGGGGGTGGGCTTCCTTTCCAGCATGGTGAGATTTTTGCTGAGAAGGACAAGGTTTGAAGAAGCAGACTTAGTTCTGTGATCCCCGTAGAGCCTCCGTGCTCTTCAGGAGCCAGCCCTGACCCTGTGGGTAAGGCAGCAGCAGTGGGGACCAGACTCCTCACCTCCTGTCCAAGCTCTGCCACTTGAAAACCCCTTTTCTGTGCTGCTGCTCTCCCACCTGGAGAATGGGAAGAAAGCTAACTAATTTGTTGTATAAAAGGCCACATTACTAAACGATTAGATCAAAATCTCAGAAGCAAATAAAACTAATCTCATAGCTAAATTCTGTATTACTGCTTTTAGCCTGGTGATTAAAGCCTGCAGGGTTAGAATGGGAATCGTTCTAGCTCACTTCTCTAGAGACAACAGTAAACTCTAGCTATGCTCTTACCAATTTTGAGATATTTATACTGTATTTCTGAAAAAAAAAAAAAAAAAAAAAGGCAACTAATAAGGAACCAGGCTTCAATGGACCACAGTCAAATTTCAAGCTCTATGAATCTCAGCAGAATTTCTACCTACTTGAATCCAGAATTATTTTATTAGGTAAGTGGAATTCCAGTCACTTACATCAGCTATAAAATGCTGAGGAACAAGACTGGAAAAGAACTGCAAGGACCTGCAGTAAGTACACAGACACAGCAAGCCACACGTGTTACATGCCCTCACTGGATTTTGACAGGACAGAGGTTAAGTTCAGTCCTTTTAACATACTTACCAGGTCTCTACTAAGAAACTGTAGTAAAGTAACACAAAGGATCACATTAGAAATTGTGTGATAAAAAAGTAAATTGAAAGAATCCCTTTCCATTAGCTCTATTTTAACATGGTGCATGGAAGATGAACACAACATGAAATGCTAGATATAAAAAGTGGAGCATATGTAAAATAGTTCTTCAATCAAAATAAGGAAGCTATGCTGTTTTGCTCAAA
This sequence comes from Athene noctua, assembly GCF_965140245.1. NCBI lineage: Eukaryota > Metazoa > Chordata > Aves > Strigiformes > Strigidae > Athene > Athene noctua. The sequence goes on along the minus strand of NC_134047.1, from coordinate 20,627,947 downwards.
GTACTCCAGCAGTCATGGTGGGTTTTCCTGTTATCTGATGCCATAGCAACAATAATCCATTTTAAAAACTGTAGTAAGAAGGTAATATATTATCATGACAACTGCGTTAAATGACTGCCTCTCCTGTGTTATGCTCTTGACTTTACACAACAATGTTAAGATGTTTTTTAACCAAGTTTTCAAGATGAAAATAACATGGTGTCAAAATATTTTTTCTAACCAATCAGCAGTATTGAAAAACATCACTGAGCTTTGTGTTTCCATGACAACTAGTCTCAAATGTTACAAAACTGCACCAAATTTACTTACAAAGAAGGGCTCTTACAAGAAAAATTGGTTCATGTAACATACTATACCATCCAAACCCATGTATGTAATGTACGCTCACAACAAAAACTGTACTGGTGATGTTTAAGTCTTCTAGACTTAAATTTCTTGTAGAAACTTTTCACATTTGGTAGGGACATAATATATTTCATTTATTCTCAGTTTTAATAAAACATAGATTTAGCTATGAATCATTCATTACAAAGTAACTGCAAAATCTATAAACACCAGAAGTTGAAACCATTACTTATTTTCATCAAAAAGAGCAGGGGCAATTTTGGCCTGGATGGACAGCTATACATTTTTTATTTTTTTTTTTAAATATATTTTATAGTTTCCTTGTGTTTTTCCCCTGAGATTTGCACTACCGTCAACAGCTGAGAAACTCAACTTCACTGCTTCTTCTAAAGACAGCTCATCTTGTGATTCCAATGATTTGTGGTTAAGGAAAATAATCCCCTTAATATACTGGCAGAGATGCCTTATCAAACATGCTCTGTTATGAGATTAATGATTTATTATCAAACCGAAAATCACTCAGATTAGTGGCATAGTGCGATTAGTGGAATAAACATCATCAAAGTATTATAAACCAAAAACTGAATTTCATTTATAGTGGATTTGCAAATAACCAATTACAATTTACAATCCATTTACAATGGATTACTGTGTAATTTAAGAGGGTTTTTTTATTAACAGTCGGATGCAGAAAAAAAAGAATTGGATTTCCAGTACTATTCCACCTACCCTGTTCATATCAAACTCTTAAAGCACATAGTAAAATAGTAATGACAGTGCTTAAATTAGGTATCCTTTGACAATTAACTTGAACTTCTAATAAAATAGTACTATCCTTTTTCAGTAAAGTGCATGTTCAGAGATTGAGGGAACTACAAAAGGAATCGGAAAGAGGGGGGTGATAACCTGTATGAAGTGAAGTGGAAAGTCAAGGATTTAGAATAATGATTAACTTTTAAATGGTTATAGAATATTCTTCTAACTCACCTTTCTGCAGATGTGACTTTCTTTTGATTAAAAAAAGAATTTTGATGTCACTAACAAATGGGTTTAAAGATGGTCAGAATCTTGGTTTTAATTGGTTGACATAACCCAAGCTGGTACTTTATTACAATATGAACATCAAATCAAAAATAAAAGAGATGTCAAAGACTTGTTACATACTCGATTCTTTATTAACAGACTTTATTACATCTGTCATTCTTGTGACCTCCACGAGAAACATTAAAGAATAGTATTTTTCATGACTGAAATAGAATGAGAAAACTCTGAATTTGTGAGCTTTATCCAGCGGTTCATTTCATGACTGATACTGCTTTGAGTATAGTAATCAATCTTTCAGGAAGTGGCTTTAGAAAGTGATGGGTACATTCTACTCTGGCTGGGGTACTCTGGGAAAGATTGCTGAAAACTACTCACATTGCAAAGCAACAACTCAGAACAGTCATTCCAAATGATTTCTATGCAAATCATTAATTGAAAAAAGATCCCTAAATCCTCACATTTTCAAGTGATTTGTCTGCCTAGTTGGCAAGTTCCAGTGAAAGACAATTCTATGGCAAAGAACAGGATTCAGTGAAGCACACTGTGATCAATCTAAATGAAGTATGAAACATAAAATGTTTCTCTGCATTGATTTCGCTACATCTTGCAATAATCATTCCAGCCTCTTTGATTGACTCTTAAAATTATAGCACACATTTTTCAGAATGACATGTCTATAACATCAAATGCCTTCTGGCACAAAGTACCTGTTATTAAGTATCCTTTAGAAAGTGACATTAAACCCCCATAAAAAGAAAAAAAAAAAAAAAAAAAAAAAGACCAGATAAGACATATGCAGGTTGCGTTTGGATGATAGAAAATAACAACAAACAAACCAACCAACCAAGCCACACACAGAACGAGGAATTCTGAGGAAATGACAATGTTTATAAGGATAAAAAGAAGAATCTGTTATTGTACTTTGGTTTGAGGTGAACTTGACTACTCAGTCAGCCTCTCTATCAGATGTGCACAAGGCCCTAGTACTCACTCTTGGCAATATTCTTATACCTTATTAAGAAATAGCATTAATTTCTTTCTATTTAAGACTTATGGTCCAGAAACAGTTCATTATTTATTAAGTGATTAACTATGACAACAGTCACTGTGAGTTAGCTAACTATCACCATATGTGCTCTACAGATAGAAAAAAAAAACAGGTAAAGAAACCTAAGCACACCTCTTCACAAAATGGCAGTAGCAGAGAATGGTGACCTTAGTTTCCACATTGACAAAACCGCAAGAAATGTAGATAAAACCATTTGAAAGTTTTGCCTTTTTTCCTAACTGCTTTAAGTGCTTTGGATGACAAAACCAAATGAGTATGGTTTTTCTTTGTTTAGATGCAAAAGCAACCTCATTCACTGCTACACACAAGAAATGAGTTAAGCCAAATATTGAGAGCAATCTTTCAGGAAGAGTTCCTGAGTCACTCACACAATGTGAGGCAGTTTCCATTTTAGGGTTTTTTAAAGGATGGCCAATAACTTTTAAAAAACCCTTCTGAGAAAGCAGAATTGTTTGGGATTTTAAAAACTAAACAAAGCAAACAAGAAATCATCAATCCAAAAGCATCAAGCTTTTAATCTTAAAAGTCTATCTCAATAAAAAAATTTAAGAACATGCAAAATAAATATTCAACCTCTGAAAATGATAAAAAAATAACAAACTTTTCTGCTGGTCTACTCAACCTTCTCACTGCCTTGCTAGCACACCCATTGATGCCCTTAAAGCATACTAGGGTTGTGATGTAAGTAGATGAGCCCTGAGCCAGACTTGCGGGTTCCTCTGTTCTCTCCTCAACAGTGACAAACTGGATACGTACCAGTATTTGGCACTGTGGCTGGAGAACAAGGTGACTATGTGATGGTATTTCTCTACAAGTACCCCAACCTCCAGGGAATCGCAGGACAAAGAGTTTTTGAGCCAGAAGATATTAGCTACCTATGAATAGATTTTTATGTGTTTGCACACACCATTTTTGGCCCACGTAAACTTTCACTAAGTTCTGTGGCAGAATTCCTCTGTTTGAACATATTCTTTTCTTTCTCCTGAGCCTGGCACCTTCTAACTTCAGTTGCCACATCCTACTACTTGTCTGAAAAAATACAACAAACATCATTCCCAGGAGGTTTTCTCTATGTGATGTATGACTTAAAGACCTTTATTGTGTCTCAGCCATCCTTTCTCCTGGTTGAAGCATCTTGGTGTGTATCATTAGTCCTTGTATGGAAGCCTTTCTACACACTTGAACATCAACTGCAGTTTTCCCTGCAACTTTCATTATACTATGCTCTTTTTTTAAATGGCAAGAAACAGAGGCACACGAAGCATTCAAAAAGCAAGTACACCACAGATTTACAAGAACTTAATAATGTTTTTCTGGGGTTTTTTTGTTTTGTTTTGTTTTGTTTTTTTTTAATTCTGTTTCTGACAAATCCTAACATTTGAGATTCTTTGGGGGTACTTTTTGAGAATTGAGCTAAAGTCTTCCTAACATGCTTCGATCAGTTAATTCATTTTCCTGGGTTAATGATGTCAACAACAATAATGTCATCCTCCTGAACCTCCTATGGCAACATGGCACCTATTCTCTGCCTGCGCTGCCAAGAACAAATGTGGTGTTGGGTTTATTAATGTTACCTGAAGCAATCTGTTGGCCCCACAGCCTCCAGCAAGTGGGCATGCCAAATTCACAAGAGAAATAATTGTTTTAATTTCTTTGGCTTGTTTAGATCTTCATTTCAGTAACTGCCCCCTCAAAATCCAAGAAATTAATTTAACTCACTTACTAGCTGATCACTAGCAGAATACTAAAAGGAAAAAAAAAAAAAAAAAGAAAAAATACTTATTCCTACTGTTCTTTCTCATCATTTTCAGTAAGATATTCTCTACCTTCACCAATACATAAGAAAACAACAAACTTCATTAAACATCTTTTATATGCAGGTCATTTCATTTTCTTCTACATTCTTCAAATGACTTAGCCTCACCTGCACCCTTGCCAAGCCACTAAGACAAATTAAAGAGGGAGGGACACATCTTCTCACAGACAGTTTAATATATTCTCATCTTTGCCCTGGGCAAGACATTCACCACCTTCTCACAATTACTCTTGGGTGTAAGACAGGAGCAGAAGGCAGGGCTGGGGTTTTTGTCTCTACAAACAGCACTGCAAACTTTTTTCATCAGACAGTCTGGTCTGTACTCCCCAGTATCTAGCATCACATTTCAAATATGATAACTAATTGCCAGAATTACAACCACACTGACATAAAAGGTAAAGCCAGATACTCCCTTAAAAATTTTATACAGGATCACGTTCACTGCTTTTTGCAAAGGGCTCGGGAGGATACCCACGCCACTGACTACCCAATGCTACCACCTCAGAGCTACCTTATGAAACTTCCTGGAGCACAGATGGCATTCTGCAGAGACATGGAAGCACACATGGAATAGACTAAACTGAACTTAATGCAGAAACAAACATTTGGCAGTTTAAGAAAATGATTGCACAGCTTTTTCTGTAAATTAAGCACTTCTTAGGGTTGATTAAAGCTGCATTTGTAGAGAATTTGTAAAGACACTCATGAATAAAAATCACTTGCTGGACACTTTGGTCTAGGTTAATCACTGGGTCTCTGGAGAGACCGCAGTAGAAGCGTGAAATTTTCTGGAATAGATGTTAAGCGTCTTCAACATTTTAGAACTCAAAATATTCTTAATCCAATGTGTAGAGTCAGACCTACACCAAAGTAATCCTTCTTCTACGTTTCTCAGGCCTTTAAATATGGGCAGGCAATTGAGAGAAAACAGTTTCAATTAGAGCAATTTTTATAGGCAAGTTATAAATCTCTGAAACCAGGAGTTTATAATAGCAACACTGACATAACTGTAATACAGCTTCACTATAATAAATCAGTTGCTTGTCCTGTAAGTCACGTTCTATAAATCAGAAATTTGGAATGTAAATCTTAAGACTTATTCATAAATCAGCAATACTGATCAACACTAGAAATAATATTTTGGCAGTAAATCACATTTGGCAAAGATATTCCCCTGCATTAGTTCACTTAAAAACTGCTTAAAGTTGTATCTCAGAGATTCTCCCCGAGAGCCTCCTGAACGTGCCTGGTATAGCCAGAGGGACTCAGCCGCCTCCTCACAGCATGAGACAGTGCTGCCTGGTCAGAGTAACTCTTCTTAGTCCAGGGAAACGCTTTGTAAGGACGTTTCTGTTACTAATATTTGTCTCACAATAGCAGTTAGTACCAAATAGACATCTGAAAGTTGATTAACAGCCCAGGTTCCTGCACACTCTGCATGCCTACTTCAAAATCTGGTGTTCTTGCTGAACAGCTGAAGCCCATGCAACCAGATTCCCACCACACTTAGTGTCTGTCAGAGCAGGAACAGGAGGTACAGTAATACCTCTGCAGGTCCCAAAAAATAATTTCCACCTGAAAGGTAGATAGGTATAACAACAGGCATGGGATGTATAGGGAAATGCATGTAATAGGGTAAAACAATGAGACTGAAAGACAGAAATAAGCTGGTGCTGGTTTTTGGCTCATTAGTAACTAACCAACTTAATGCTACAGCACTTTTAACATCATCTCTTCGTTAACAACTACAACTTTCAACTACATATCAAAACTTTTGCTTTTAAAAGAAGAAAACAGCACCAGTACAAGAAGTATTCCGGTTTATTTTCTGGTTTGCCAGTGTAAATTTGCCAGGGGTTTTCTTTAAAACAAACAGAAAAAAACCCTGTGAAACTGAATTTCCAACTTGTAAAATCTTTTCTACCACAGTGAGAATGGCACTTTCTAGATAACACTTCTTCCCAGCATATGTTTCATGTGACGTATATTTCTAAGTGAAAGCTGTTTATCTCTTCAGTGCAATCAGTAAACACGCACATGTACATGTTCATTTAGAGCATTTTAATAATGTTCTGTGTTTACTGAACTCAGGAAGGGTCATCAGGTTTCAAATTCAACTTATCTTCCCTCCAGCTTTTGATACACATAGAAAATCAGGGATAAGTTATTTATTCTCTATTATTGAATTTTGAAGAAATTATTGTTGAAAAATACCATTCTGCATCAATAATTAACACTGCAGAATGAAACAAGTTTCTTTCCTTAGTAATATTAATTATTTATTGCCTCTAATATAAACCAGTGCAATCAGTGAGAGATTAACTTTGGTTGCCTTCCTGAACTACACCTAAATCTATAGTTTCTATGGATGTAAGATGGAGATTTCTCCTGTGGAAATACATAACTTCCAAAAGGCATACCTGATACCGCTATAGGAAATCATGCACTAGAAGAATATAGTTTCTATTCTTAACACTGTTGTTTCTTCAGTTTATAGGAACAGCACACATGTGCTGACTTGATAACAGAACTAGTTACAAACACAACTCATCTTCTCTCCTTCTACTTGCAATTCTGGTGGCTAAAATGTGAAAAGAAATTAATGCCATTAAAAACACACCTCCACATCTCCCAGAAGCTTTATACCTGCGGGGTGGGGTTCCAAGAACGACAAAATGTTTGCCCTTGAAGAGCATACTCCACACCTGCCTGTCACTGCCTTTCCCAGGGCTCTACAGATGTCACTAAATGAGCAAATAAAGGGCAAGAGAAATTCTGTGGAGACATTAATCTTAATAACATGGTCTTCTACAGTCAACCAACAACTGGGAAGGCCTGATGTATTCCTTTTGCTCCAGTATATTTTTCAGAGGTCTCTTCTAAGTACATATTGGGCATAATATTTCACAGGCATTATCAGAAATGAGAAATTTAGACAGCATGTTGCAGCTCCCTCCCCCACATCAGTGTAGGTTCATGTTCCGGAGGCAGGAGAAGAACACTGCTGTGAGATTATGGACTGTGAATTACAAAACTAGCTTATCCAGAAAATTAAAACAGAAAATAGATAAACTCACTAGAATATCATGTCAAATCCTTGTGTAATTACAAGTTCAGATAGCAAGACTGATAGGAAGTCCCTAGTTAAACAGCATTTTCATATTGGATTTTTGAGTAGTGAACTGGCCTGTTCTGTTAAAAAGCTCCTTTATTTTTTTCTCTAGCGACTTTCAGGGATGTAGTTGAAGTTCTAGTATTTGTGAAGTGTCTGTAAGAACATTCCTACATAACACAGATTGCCTATGTTTTAATGATTTCACCTTCGCAAATAACTGAAAAAAGTGAGCTATAATGGGAAAGATTAAGCAAATTTAATGTAAAATTTACTATGGTCTAAGGAAGTATTATGGAGTATCTATAGTTGCCTTCATGATAAGCAATTTCAATCACAAAGTTTAAGATCTAACAGGTGCTGCTGCCTATTATTTGCTGAGAAACATTTTCTCTGATTTTGCTAGAACTTATTCCTGGTGCATGGTGTTTTACGGAACATGTAGATAGAGAGATGTGGAAGAGGAGCAAGACCTGTAGCAAACAAATGCTTACATAGCTGTCCTGGTCTGGAATAAAGTTCATTTTCTTCATAGTAGCTGGTACAGTGCTGTGGTTTGGATTTAGAATGAGAATAATGTTGATAACACACTGATGATTTTAGATGTTGCTAAGCTGTGTTTATACTAAGTCAAGGACTTTTCAGCTCCTCCTGCTGCCCTGCCAGTGGAGGTTGGGAGTGCACAAGTACTGGCAGGGGACATGGCCAGGTCAGCTGACCCAGACTGGACAAAGGGGTATCCCATAATATATCATGTCATGCCCAGTACATAAACTGGGGGGAGTTGGCTGGGAGACACTGCATCTTGGGGATTGGCTGGGCATTGGCCAGTGGGGGGTGAGAAATTGCATCATGCATCACTTGGTTTGTATATTCTATTATTATTATCCCTTCATTTTCTGTCCTATTAAACTGTCTTTATCTTAACCCACAAGTTTTACTTTATTTTTTTTTTTCATTCCCCCCCATCCCACTGGGTGGAGACTGAACAAGCACCTGCATGGTCTTAATTGCCAGATGGTGTTAAACCATAACAACAGCACAGGTTCACAAAAAAATTTGATATGTTAGCAGCTGTGTTTGTGATTTTGAATAATTTCAAAATGTTTTGAAATGGTATTAAAATCTTCGCCAAGCAATACATTTCAGAGATTCACACAGTCTGACACACTGTAAAGAAAATATTCCAAAGAATAACCTTTGAATCCAAAGGGAATTCTTAACCGTGCAAAGGAAATTAGAAGTATTTGATAGTTATTTGTAAAGAATTACGCCCAGACTTGTGAAGGATTTTAATAACATGATATAATGTAGATAAAATATTTCTGCCATATAGGTATTTCCAAAGAATCTCTCAAGGAATCTTGACCAATCTCTGGTAATTGAAAAGATTATAAAACTGTTTCTGAAGTAGAGTTGAAAACTGTTAAATGCACATAACTGAAGAGGTAAGGTAGTTCCTTTTAAAAGCTTATTTCTCTGACAAAGGCTATATTGCTGCGGTGTATACTGCCTTTAGATACCCCAAAGATGACTTTTTTGAATACAGCATCTAAAAGAACTGAAGTTTTCATGTGTATAGAAGGAGAGGATAAAGAGGATAATGAAGGGGAGGTAAGCTCACTATCACCAAGGTGTTAAATTCCTTAAGCTCATCTTTTTTTCTCGCACAGGTGATTATTTTTGGCAAGTTATTCCTCCAGTGAATTAAAGAAATTAAATACAATTTGTAGAGGAAAGCAAAACAAAATATGGAGAGACTACAGTTTTCTTGAAATCAGATATTCACTTTTTTTCGCCATCTCTCCATGACTTTATTGTGCAGGACACATTATGCTTTTGAAATGTAATCCACATACCCAGATAAGAATTGGTGAGATCCATTCTGGAAGCTCAATATTAAATTATAAATAAAATTCTGAAGCAGATGCAACTCACCTCCTTCTCTGAATGTAAAGTGGGATGGGTAAACATGGGTAAATGTTATGTATTTCAAAACACACAAAGTTTAATCAAATTAAAGCTGTTTCACATTCTTTGGCTCTCCTTTCAAGGAAATGTTCCTATTCTAACTAGCTGCATATTTATTTTAATATACAACACTGCAAAATATCATCTTACTTCTGTTATTTGCCTGAAGGAAATTCATTTCAAATATGAAACTTTTACACAATATTTACTGTTCAAGTATTGCAGCTTTTATTAAATGGGGCCAGAGAGGATGCCGAGGGATTTAAAGAGAGAATTAATAACAACCATTGCTAATTTAGGCTTATGCACTACTTCATTGCAAAAGCAAGGATGAAGATAGGAAACCAGGGATAATCCAATTGATACTAAACATTTTGAACCTATTAACTGCATTTGAACAAAACAGTTTTTAAAAGAAGGCTACGTAGCTAAAATAAGACACGTAATCCATCAGAGATAGCATACAAAATTAATCTTTTCCTTTTTAATTTTTGTAAATGTGTGATAACAGTATGCAAATCTCTTTCTCACCTTCATATGATCTACAGTGATTTCAGTGAGATCTCCAATATAATAAATTAAATAAAGACAAATGAAAACCAACTGTAATTCACAGAAGCTTAAAAAACAGATTTAAAATGACAATTATTTTAAAGTAAGAACACTGGAACTAAAACAGGACCCCAGGACAATTCAGATTGGAAGAGACCTCAGGAAGTCATCTAGTCCAACCTCGAGCTCAAAACAGTGTGACTCATGGTCAGACATTTATCTAGTCTGCTTTTGAAACCTCCAAGAAGAGACAGCACAACCTCTCTTGGGCAACCTGTTCCAAAGTTGGATTGTCCTCATCATAAAAAAGCTTTTCCTTAAATCCAGTCAGAGATGCAAGGACTGTAATACAGATGTAAGGCCTATGAATTTCCATAAAAAGATAGACCGCATTTATACAATGAGCCAGAGTGAGAAATTAGTCTCTGGTTTCATTTCACAATGTAATGAATTAGTCCACTCTTATAATACCTCTGTAGAGGAAACAGAAAAAGTTGAGGAGAAATCCTAAATTATTGGAAATCCATACCATTAAGGGGTCTCCTTTTTCAGTAGACAGGGTGGATACATTCTTTTTAATTCAACATGTACATTTTGAATTCAATCCAAACTCTATTGACTTTATACAGCAACCATTTTGACTTAACTTACCCTTTCCCTAGAGTTACCAGTAATTATTTAAGTCAAAAACCAATTTTGTTTCAGCAACCATCACAGAACATTTCCCTCAAACCCAAGAGAGGTCAATAGATTAATCTAAGTATCTCATGAAAGAAATATGTGACTCTATTGATGTCAACAGAAGGAAAGAAACATTTGGTCCATATGACTTTCAGCAGTGCCTCTTACCATATAGATGATGCAGTAATAAAATCTCTATATGTAAATAAACCAGAAAATGCTAGGAAAAATAGATTTAATGGACTTTGACCATTTATGTTTTGTACCTGATTGTTGTCTTTGTTCCTCAGTCTGTCTGTAAAATTCAAATTTCAGAACAGAAAATCAAGGCAAAAGCAGATGAAGAGGAGGAGAGGTAGTATAACTGAAGCATTCAAAAGGCATTCAGGCATTTGCAACATATATGGATCTAAAATGCTCTGATTTTATAAAAATATTGATGTGAAGAGAAAATATTTCTCATGCAGTTGCTACTATGAAATTTCTCCATGAGTTTTCCTAATTTAAAAAGCTAACATTTAATTTAAAACATGCAAAGCAATCTGTAATGGATCTCTTAAGTGAATAGTAACTGCTAGTTCATCGCCACTTCTTCGCACAGTTCACATTATGCAGCTAATCTAACAGGCTCAGTTCTACTGCCATAATTTGAGAGCATCTTCCACAAACATAATTCTGTATATAAATGCATGGTTTATATACACCTTCCAAGCATCTTCCAAAATATGTTAACTAATAGAATCTAGGAATCAAAAATTAGTGTGTGACAGATTTACATCATTACTGCCAACTTAAAAGTACAAATTCTAATAAAGCCCGATTCCATGATCATAGATCATTTATCCTCTCAGGATCCATGCCTCACTAAATATGGAGTTACTTTATATTTACTTTTAGCTCACCATAAAATTCATCTCTCATTCTAATTAATTCTTTGCTATCCAAAAACCCCACTTAAACACAAGAAACAGTTTCTCTCAAGTTTTTCTGTGATATTCATCAACATAGTATCTGAATGGTTTACAAATACGTAGTTAATTAATCTTCATAGCACTCAGTCCATTTAAAAAATAAGAAACTAAAGCACAAAGTACTAATTACAAATCTTCACTCATTTCCTGTGCTGCATTTGTGGTATCAAACTGCGTAGTACTGCTACGCCTTATGTCCAAACCACAGCTCCCACTGCCTTGCCCTGCCCAAGCACCCACCTCCACACAAACCACTGGAGGAGCCTCCAATGCAGTAGGTCACCATGACCCTTAAATACATCTTCTCTAAAGAGTGAAGACTATTACTGATGGGAATGCTCTGTTCAGAAACTCAAAATGTGGTTTTTATTTAGCCCTGGAGAGCAGTGCTGCTTGATCTTCATTGCCTCACACCTCCTATCCCTTCCCAAGTTTCTATCTCTGCGCCACTTCTTTAGCCTCTGTATTTAAGTCAGACCATTCCCTCCAGCAGAAAGGGTGTAAATTCCTTCCTCTTAGCACACGCGCTTGAAACCCCAGTAGTCTTTCATGTTTAATGGCTTCAGAAGACAACAGACATGCTATCAAGCAGGACTTTTACAGGACTAGAAGGTGCTTAACACAAACTGATTGTTAAATAATTTATTTTTCACCCACCCTTCCAGAATGTGTGTGACAAAATGTTCAAAGATGTGCTAGCAAATCTGCATGACTTCTTATAGAAACAGCAAAGGGCATGTCCCTACACTAAAATAAACTTATGATAAAGGTCATTCTGCAAACCATGAAATCTCTCTGTTGATCCCAATATCATAGCAATATACCACCATACACCACCTGAAAATAGTGCAGTTTCCAAATTCTCAGAATCATATATCTATCCTATGAGCCTCAAAAATGTTAGATTAAAACGCTCAAAAGTGGTAGTTCCTAAACCTACTATGGGCCCTAAGAGAATATAGCAATCACATTTTTCCCTTTGTGTTCCATGCAAGGCTTTTCTCATGATGAAAAACAACAAAATTCCTGCAAGAACTTAAAAATAGCCCCCTATGGCAGAATCCTTGTCATAAAAAAAGCTGTTCCGTGTGAATTATATCTGGACATTAATTCAGAAGAATGAAATCTGGCCAGGGATGTCAAGGGCAACAAGAAAAGCTTCTACAGGTATGTCGCGAGTAAAAAGGAGACTAGAGAAAATGTGGGCCCTCTCCTGAAGGAAATGGGCCACCTGGTTACCTGGGATGGGAAAGGCTGATGTACTCAATGACTTTTGCCTCAGTCTTCACCGGCAAGTGCTCCAGCCACACCACCCAAGACACAGAAGGCAGAGGCAGGGACTGGGAAAATGAAAAAATCGGCCACTGTACAAGAAGATCAGGTTCAAGACCATCTAAGGAACATGAAGGTGCACAAGTCCCTGGGACCTGATGAGATGCGTCCATCTGTCCTGAGGGAACTGGTGGATGAAACGGCTAAGCCACCACCCATCATATCTGAGAAGCTGTGGCAGTCCAGTGAAGTTCCTGCTGACTGGAAATGGGGAATCAAAACCCCCATTTTTAAAAATGGAAAAAGGAAGACCTGGAGACCTACATGCCAGTCAGTCTCTTCTCTGTGCCTGACCAGATCATGGAGTAGATCCTCCTGGAAACTGCTAAGGCATATGGAAAATACACGTGATTGTTGACAGCCAGCATGGCTTCACTAGGGGCAAACTTTGCCTGACAAATCTGGTGGCCTTCTACAACGGGGTTACAGTGCCAGTGGGTAAGGGCAGAGCAACTGATGTCATCTACGCGGACTTTTGTGAAGCTTTTAACACTGTCCTGCATGATACTCTTGATCTTAAATTGGAGAGACATGGATTGGATGGATGAAGCACTCAGTGGACAAGGAACTGGCTGGATGGTTGCACTCAGACAGCAGTGGTCAATGGCTCAATGTCTGAGCGCAGAGCGGCGAGGAGTACTGTTCCTCAGGGGTCGGTACTGGGACCAGCGCTGTTTGTTGGTGACACAGACAGTGGGATCGAGGCACCTTCAGCAAGTTCACTGACAACACCAAGCTGTGTGGTACAGTCAGTGCGCTGGAGGGAAGGGATGGGCCATCCAGAGGGACCTGGACAGGCTGGAGAGGTGAGCCCGTGTGAACCTCATGGAGTTCAACAAGGGCAAGGTCCTGCACATGGGTCAGGACAATCTCAAGCACAAATACAGGCTGGGGGATGAGTGGAATGGGAGCAGCCCCGGGGAGGAGGACTTGAGGATATTAGTGGATGGAAAACTGACTGTGAGGCAGCAATGTGCGCTCACAGGCCAGGGAACCAGCCGTGTCCTGGGCTGCATCAAGAGCAGTGTGGCCAGCAGGGCAAGGGAGGGGATTCTCCCCCTTTACTCTGCTCTCAGAGACACCCCCCTGCAGTGCTGTGTCCAGCTCCGGGGACACCAACATCAGAAGGACTTGGACCTGCTCAAGCAGGTCCAGAGGAGGCCACAAAGATGCTCAGGGTCTGGAGCACCTCCCCTGTGAGGACAGGCTGAGAGAGCTGGGGGTGTTCAGCTGGAGAAGAGAAGGCTCCAGGGAGAGCTTAGAGCAGAATTACAGTGGTTAAAGGGGGCTACAGGAAAGGTGGGGAGGGACTCTTGATCAGGGGGTGTAGGGATAGGACACGGGGTAATGGTTTTAAGCTGACAGAGGGCAGATTTATATTAGCTATAAGGAAGAAATTCTTCCCTGTGAGGGTGCTGAGGCCCTGGCACAGGTTGCCCAGAGCAGCTGTGGCTGCCCCCTCCCTGGAAGGGTTCAAGGCCAGGTTGGACGGGGCTTTGGGCAACCTGGGCTAGTGGAAGGTGGCCCTGCCCGTGGCGGGGGGTTGGGACTGGATGATCTTTAAGGGCCATTGCAACCCAAACCATTCCATGATTCTACGAATTTTAAAGTCAGCACCGAAGATGAAAACCTGTTACAAAGGGTGTTAGGAAATTCTCACAACAAATGGAGTTACAGTTCCTTTACAAGCAGCATGTGAATGCAGCTGAAGACGTATATGATTCCTATGGCTATTCTCTGGGTGATTTCACACAAAGGTGTATAAAAACTGACTGTAATTAATGACAGATAAGCAAGACAAAAAAGGTATCAGAATTTGCCTGCAACAGAGAACTTACATGACTTCATCAGTCAAAAAAAAAGTGGAAAAGCAAACAACCTATCAGAGTGACAAGGTGCTGAACTTCAACAGAATACAAAATATATCATTTTATTACCTAAAAGAGAATATGTGTCTATGTTTGTTTCTTTCTACTAACAGTCTGAACAGATTTAGAGACCAGTGAGCAAAGGTATTATTAATACTAATTATGCATCTTTTCTCTGTTATTTATAATGCATCACAAATATATACCATAATATAATTTAAAATTACTCAGAAAAAATATAAATATCCTTGCATTAAGTAATTTAAAGATTACCATCATCATAAGTCTATATAATGCTGAAGAGAGCATCGAGTTAGTTTTATGGTAAAAATCCTTTATGGAACAGATAAATCTTATGTATTGAAAACTAGAACTGTGAGTTTTATAACAAAGCTGTATAAAATTAACTACAGTAGATGACAATGAACTATATTAATTATTAATGGTTCTAATGACCATTAGCTGGAATTATGGTCAAAGCATTAATGAAGGCATAAAAGACACCCCAAGCAATAAGGAAGACAGAAGCTAAGACACCTATGCTTAGGAAGAGTAGTGTGAACTGCTCTGAGCTTATTTTGCAAATGAAAAGCTGCATGCCACTGTAACCTGTAATATTCTTTGCACAAAATCTGTTATTTGAGGCATCCGATCTGTAAAATCGGAGTTCCTGCACTGGTTCAAGGAATCTCAGTTTTTATTATTTAAAATTCAGGTTTTAGTTGCTCACGTCCTATGAGAAACCCACACTCGGGTAATTTGTCTTTCCCACTCATCTTTCCAACTACCACCCCATTTTTCCTCTCTTTTTATCCCCTGTACTCACTGAATGAACTATTTACCGTTCTCTCTTTACATGCTCTCTGGGAAAAAAAAAACCTCTGACTCCATTCCAGACAGCCTCCAACTCTGCCTCTGCTCCCTGCACTGCACTGACACTGCTTTTAACAAAGTCTCTAATTACATCTCACTGGTTACACTTCAGAATCGATACTTATTTTATCTTAACTGACCTGTCAGCCACTTTTGACACCCATCAGCCACTTTCTTTCTTCGTGATATTTTATCATCATTAACTTCTGTGTTTCTATCCTCCACAGATATTCTTCAAGCATTCCCACACTAGTTTCTTGAGGGCAATGAATACAACTCTGGCTTTTGTCCCCACTTTTTCTCTGTGCCCTGCCTCAGGATAATCTCTCAAATCAATTTTCTGCTTAATATAACTACTATAACACCAAAAATCTCACTTCTGTGCAGTAATATCAGCTCAAATCCCACCACCTCTGCATCACATTTAGTTACATGCATTATAATCTTTATCTACTTAGAAAAATCTGAAACTCTCCGATGCAAACTTGTGGATGTTCAGTCAAAAGAACAACTTCAGCTTTTCTAAGCTGAGTTTTCACTGTTCCCCAAAGCTTCTCCAAATACTTAACCTTTGGCAGTCATTGCGATTTCTACCACTGCTCCTATTAACCCTCTGGTTAATACCACCCTGTTCCACAGACCTATAGCACAAACACATTTTTATTACTCCATTCTCTCAACATTTGCAGGGTCCTGTTGACTTTTCTTCCATGGCACTAAATAAAAACCTATCTTCACTAAAAGTCTGACAGGGTAGGAATCATATTGTAAATGTAAGAAGCCTGGTAAAATGGGGAATATTGAGGAGGATGACATTATCCTCATCCCACTGCTCCACGGAGACGCTAAGTTATGGCAAAAATAGCAATTTTTACAGAGAGATTACCAACCTTTCAAAAGATCTGCACATTCTCTCATTTTTCCTTCCCCTTAATTAAATGGCTGGAAGGTGCAATTTATTTTTTTTAAATAACAACAAGAAATCATACTAATTCATCAAAGCACATAAAAACCAGTACAGGTGGATAATCATCCACTAAAACATAGCACAAAAAACAAACCCAAAACAAACGCACGCCCACCACCAATCACATCCGATTCTCCCGAATGACTGCTAGTTCCAAAAACTGCAGAAGAGTTAAAAACTAAAAAGAAAAAATATTAAGCAACACTCTGATCACCATCAGAGGGGATGGGGATCCCAGCCCTCTTTAGGAAAAGGACTGCAGTTGTGTCATGCCATTTTGCAATCCTCAGGCCAATAATTTTCTTATGTGTGTATGTAGTTGCCTTTACAAAGAAATTCACTAGATATTACCATAACAAAATGAAACCCTAACTGAAATGACCAACAGCAATTCTAAAACTCTTCTCTTATACTGCCAATCCCGTTCCACAGCCTCATTTCAGTTTTGTGGGTTTTTCTTCCAAATTCAGTTAGAACTGATCTACTCTTCCGGCATCTCCATCCCAAAATGTCAGCTTCCGGTTTCTCAAGAAAAAAATTCAAGTCTTCAGGATGATCACACTTTTTCCCTAAAAATGTAGTTTTACTGTTTGGTTTCCTCCAAGAAATTGCAGCAACAAATTTTAAGCAATTTATAGTTATAACTAACTCAGAACAAAAATGGAACACATTCAGTGAAGACAGATAACTTGTTTCCTTTAAAAACTTCTAAAAGTAACCTGTGCAAGTCCTCACCACATTAACTCTAACAAGAATACAAGATATTTGTATTTCTACAAAAATACAACAAAAGTCCTATGCTTTTGCTGATTAAAATGTTTTCAAAAAGTAATTTTTACAAGCACAAACTTTCCTTCTTTGATGATCTCTAGTCTGCCACTTTATATAGATGGGTGGGATCATATACTAGTTTGAGACATTTACACCTCAGCTCATGAATCAAAGTGCTGGCACTCTATAATGACAGATCAATAGTGTTTTTGTAGAAAGACCCTATAGAATTTTATAAATAATGAGCATTTAGTGGAATGTGCAGGCAACAGAGAACAAATTACTTTTTCTCCAGAGGGGTTTTTAAAACCACACCTCAGATGTGATAAATGTAGTGTGATGGAAAAGACTACAAATGTTAATACGCTGCGCAGCACAAAGTGTTCAAAAATTACAAGCCGGTGCATTTACTTTCTCCTGTTTAATGGTTAAGCAATCATTTCATCAAGACATTTGCCCTTGTTACAGTAGCAGTGGGTCATAGCATTTCTCAAGATTTTACAGATGGCAGCAAAATATTTTTATTTTTTTTTTCCCCAAAGATGTTGATCAAGATATTTTAACATAGGTGGAGTTCCTTGGGAAGCATGCACATATTTTCACAAATTCATTATACTTTACTCCTAAGTAATGAGGCAATAGAGTCTTCGACTAAGACACTGTCTGGGAGTCACAGAAAAAGCTTTTATTATTGAGCTCAACTTCCCATCCTTCAGCAGGAGGGCTGTCAGAGACACAGGCACTTAGCCAGCTGTGGAGTACAGCAGGGTAGCACCTCTCACTTCTAACGGATGAGGATATAGGTTGAACATCCTCCCTTATTTCTAATCTGTAGCTCTCCGCTGGTGCCACCACTGCCACTGGGAGGTGTTTTGGATGACCACACACACGAAGCACAAAAACCTCTTCCTTTCTGCCGCCCTTCTACCTTGCAGGCCTCACTCCCATCCTCTCTCTTTCTCTGGCACAAGAGAATCAAGCCTTGACCTTGCTCTGGTCCCTTTTCTCTCCTCTCACTAATGATGCAATATTTTAGCAAAAGAGAAGGGGACAGAAAGAAGAATAGAGCTCAGCAGAAATAGGGATAGAAGCAACGGCTCAATTACTTCTTCACAGGTAGAAGATTCAAGCAGCAGTTACCAGTTACTCTTGAAATGATCCCTTGAATTATGAACACTACCGAGAAGCCTTGTCAAAATACCTGGCTATTATAACCCAGAGATAAAACACAAAATCTGAGCCTCCAACCTGGGCAGTAATGCCTGGCTTATGGAAAAAATCCTTAATTGTTTCCCATACAGTCATCTCAAACATACCAGTAATACTCACTCTTACATCTCTTAGAACCTGATCTTAGAAAATACTTAAGTACTCGTGAGGAAAGGGAACACTTGGGAAATAAAAAGGCTCTTCTACCATTTCAGTGCTTGATTCAAATACTGTCAGTTATCAGTCTATAAATATGATTTTCCTCATGTTCCCTTCTATACTCTCCTGCTTACTTTAGAAATGTAAGATCATGTTAAAAGGGACAGGAGACTTGCTAATTACTGCATGAGATCGCTACTTGCCATTTGCTGCTTTCCAAGCCTACTTGTTTTTGTCTCTCTCTCTCTCTGACCACATGCCTCTCCCCCATGCTGCAGTAGAAATCCTGGCTGCCGTTAATCAAAGCCAGACTTGTTAGCTGAGCACACGTTAATACCAGATCCCTGACCTCTAGGACAATCTCCTGTTTTCAAATGGCATTTGGAAAGAACTAGATGTTCTCTTTGAGCGGATTTTTATTGGAGAAAGCTTTAGTGGGTTATGTGAGGCATGCAGTCTTACTAGAGGTATGCTGTCAATCCCATTTGGAGTGCCTTGCTATTTTAAATACTGTCAAGAAGGTTCAGAGTAAATAATGGGTGCCTTTCTATGTTACCATAAATCAAGGCAAATAATGAATAAAAATAATGTTCCACTTCATAGAGTTAAAGTTCTTTATGCTCTTCTAATGAACTGTAACTCGGAAAAATATGAATGCAAAGACTAACTCCGTGTCTAATGCATCTAGAAGATTTAAGTAGGGAAAAAAAACGGTGGTAACCAATAAACAAGATTTACCTGATTGCTGTATGGCAATGTTATTTAATGCACATCTGTGTTTAGAAGCTTAGAAGCAGCAGGGAACACGGCATTCCTATCTTAGTTCTGTCAAGGTCATGATAGCCTTTATGCTCTAGACAGTAGTAGCCCAAAGTCATGCAGTTAGTTTTAAGTTATTGCAAAACATTGATGTTAATTCATCTAAAAGAACACCTATTCATTTTGATTTATTTCTGGAAGGGACTTCGCCTACTTGGAGGCTTCAGTAAGTCAATAAATTTCATCAGCGGTTATAATCTCTTGGCATGGACTGAAAAGAAAAGATGAACTGACAAAACAGAGTCAGTAAAGTGAAGGTGCTAAACCAGCCTTACAGATCTGCTCATCTACCTGCCTTAGGTAGAGAGACACAGTGCTCAGTTTAGCAGTTAAGAACTGCGGTACCTTTACTTTGTTAGTCAGTGTAACTCGTGGGACCTTCTACTCTCCTTACATTTCAGAAAACATAGCAAGGCAGATGTAAAATGCAGTAGGCTAATGAATTTTAAAATCAACTAACTCTAACATGAGTGTTTTATATCTCTATCTCTCTACATATGTTTACATATGGACACAGGGTATATATGAAAGCACACGCACTTAGCAATGAAGATATTTAAGTGAATAGTTCAAGTTCACTTATATGAAGACCCAAGGGTGGTTTTTTTTTTCTTATAGAATAAATTAAATTTGACACAATCAACAATGTTAATTTACTTGGAAGCTTCTGCCCACATATTGCCAAATTAATTTTTTCAACTTTCTATTTTAACAATAGTTTTCTGCAGTTCCAGAACTTCCAATCTAAGGACAAAAAGTCTCGTATTATGAGTGACAATGAGCTGAACACCATTTTTATCAAAGGATTTTCCCCAATGATGGCTCAGCCTGCTTAGTCTGTTTTGTCCAGAATCTCTTTGGGTCAAGTCCTCATATGATTCCCCCACCAAATATGCAAACAATCAAAATTTCTCAAGGTGGCAATACTGCTCAGTGCTATTCTGTGGCACTCATGAGACCAAAAAGCTTACAATATTTTCCTGGTATAGAAAATTGAAAGGTATCTTCAGAATGAACAAGAATAGGTGTGATAGCACCAAGTTTAATGAAGAAATTTAGGTTTAAAGGAACTACAGACTCAAGGTCCCAAACCCTTCGAATGCCGACTAGATGAATGTATTAGCTGCTGTGAGCCTTCTGTTTACTATGCAAAGTGCACACATTTCTGCAACACTGCAGGCAAAATTGCAACAGAGAAATCCATAAAAGATACTCATTAGAGCTAGATATCAATAGAGACTTTCAACTGTTGCAGTATTATAATGTTTATCCATGTCCTGTGACAGAAAATTGACTTTACTGTTCATTAAGTACTGACTGTCTATTAATGGTTTTGATTCTTAAAACACTAATACTTAAGCAGGTACCGCACGGATATGTTAACTTAGTGGAAATTAAGGCAAGTCTTTCAAGAGACTTTGTCTCTATACTCAGGCTTTATAAATGCTGTTCTTTAAGACTGTCAACATCAGCAAAACAAAAATCAGATTTGTTTAATGGAAAATGAGTAGTAAAGGCACTAAGAAAGCAGTAGGGGAGTGTCTTTATTAATGCTGCTATTACCAGAACAGTAGTCAAAGAATTTGGGGAATTTATTTAATTATGTCCTGAATAATTTAGTTTAGAAGGAACATGTTCACAAACACACATACACAAAAAACCAGAAAATTCCTATTTTTAAACAGAAGCAACATGAAAAAAATAATGCACAGGAAATTCTTATCATTGTTATTACATCGCTTTTGATATATATCATTTATTTTATCATTCTGAGGAGCCTGCAGGACAGAACAACATAAGAAAGGGAAGAACGGAAATTAAACAGTTATGCTGATGGGCAATAAAATTCTATGTGGGAGACTAAAATTCCATTATTCCACAGAACAAAAATGTTGTTTAACCTAAAAAACAGCCCTTGCATATCTCGTCTCTTCAATATAATCCAGGTCTAAAAGACCTTCACATTGTGTTCTCACTATAAGGGCCAGATCCTCTGTATATTTAGAGCACTTAATGTCCATTTTAATCACTTCATACTACTAAGTACTTTTTGTATTTCTAACCAACAGCCATCAAATAAAAAAAAAAAATAATCTGAGATTAATTTACTGTGTCAGTTCCAAGTTACTAAACGTGAAAAAGACACTTGCAAATGAAGTTTGCAAATTTTTTATTAATGTTAGAAACTGTTGTACTCAACACACAAAGCTGGAATTATACCTCTACTAACCACAGTGATATATCAGTGGAAACAAGGTCTTGCAAATAAAGACAACAATATAGTCCTCTGCCTCTGACTGACTCTCTTGTTTCAAGCAGCCCACTAACGAGTGGACTCTGGGAAAACAGAATCTGGAAATTCATCTGTAATTTTGTGGTAATGTTGTGGCTCTACTAGTTGAAAAAGTACTTTTTGCTATTTCCAGGGCAACTGTTCCAATATTTTAGAAAGCACTGCATATAGACAGGGAAAGTTTCACACCTCAGACTAAAATACGGCTCACATTTTGAAGCTGTATCTCTCCCTTAAGTGCTGAGTGCATCCGTCACTCCTGAGAGTGCAGTAAAATTCAACAAAATCTATGTGACTTCATATTAATAGTGGAAAAACAATAAATAGTCTCCAAATACTATTACATCTAAGAAATATATTCTTTCAGGAGATACTTTATCACTTAAAGCTATGAAAAAAATGTTAAGGCATTTCAGTATGTGGAAGGAATGGATACATAACATGCATATGGCATGAAGAAGAGCTAATATATAGTAACTGTTTTATTTAGACACTAAAATTTATCTCCTTAGAACAGGTAACTAACCCAGCAATTATACATACATATTTAGGTTGGACATCTAGCTTTCAAGTTAATTACCAGCCAAAAAATTAACCTGGGGTGTCAGCAAGAAATTAAAAAAAAACCCAATGTGTTAGAAACACAAAGCAGAGCAGTCTGCTTCAAGGCTCAGATCAATTTAATTTTTTAATCACTCTCTCACACATTCATTCTATTATTCATATTCATAATTTATTCATCCCAAGATGCACCTGTGAAACTCCTAGATACTGAAATTTTGATGCATTAGCTTTGGAAAAGGTGGGATATATTTACCTCTGAAAGTACATGAAAAATAAATCATTAAGAAGTTGATCTGTTCTGAGTGGTACATAGTGATCTGACCATGCTGTTGAGTTTTAACTAGCTATACCGGTGTCCAAATGTTATACATTCTGTTGAAACCTTTAATCATTGGAGCTGTTTCTGAACATACAGAAATTTATCAAGTACCAGATCCAAAGCTCCTGAAATATAGTTTTCAGCTGTCTTTCAATCAGTTCCTGCAATCCATAAGCATCATCAACATTTTATGCAAGTCCCTGTCTCTCGGAGCAGCACAGGCACTCATGCTACCTCCTTCAGCTGACTGTGGCACAGTTACTTTCCTCTCGCCTACTGAACACAGCATAAAGTAAACAGATCCTGGGGACATGGACATCCCTACCCGTAAGTTTGCTGCAATTCCTTTGCTTTGCTATCTGTGTTTCAAAAAAGATAGCGGAGATGTATCTCCCAGCCCTTGCACTTTCCAAATGCGTTCGGATTTGAAAACCAGAACGTGAGGTGTGTCAATAAAGTAAAAAGACAGGCTAATTAGGCCTTTAACGCAAACCAATCTGCTTCAGGTGACATTTACTTTTAGTCCCAATCCTCATGCAATATGTTTATGCAGCAATCACCACCTTCCCCCCTCTCCCTGCTCATACTCGGAATTCTTCAAATCGCGTGCCATTGTAGCCTGTATTTGGGATTCTCAAAGGTGTTCTGAGAGCAGTTTTATAAAAATCATGCTAAGGAAAGGCTGAATACTCAAAAAGAGCTTCCTCATGGCTTATTGATAATAGTTTTTGATGCAGATCATGCCTATGGACATTTCTTTATTTGCCACAGGAGTGAAGATAGATTCTACATTATTTTTCTAGAATTCTTTCTCTAAAAACTAACTTAAGAAAAAATACTAAATGTTTATGGTTTAAGCACAGTACTTTCTATACAGTTTGTAACTACAGGCTTTAAAATGATCCTATTTCACAGCAGAAGTATGCTCAGTTCAGCAAATGGAGATCCATCTGAATGAATTAGGAATTCTAAGATTCTAATCTTCTTATAAAAATTTTTGATCTCCCAAAGGGGACATAAGTAAAAGCTTGGAGCAATTTAGAAATGTAGAGAGATAAATGTAGTTAATGAAGTCTGGAAATAACTTCATTTAGTTATCACTTATTTTGTGATCCATTAATCTTGTCAACTCAGTGAACCAAATTACCACTTTTTCTTTTTTTATTTGATATTAAATTATTTTGTTATGTTTATGCAGGTCCACTGCAGGTGTTTATTTAGTTTTGAAACACTTACTGAACAACCAAAGATGCCAACTGCTAGCAACAATGTGAACAGCTTCAGTATTTCACCCTAGCCTACTGCAAAAAGCAGGAGCCAGAGTCATCTTCCGCCGGAATCTTGCTACGACTCAGTGCTCTTGCAGAACACGCCGGCAAAGTTTTAAAATCTTTCATCTGTAAGCTCTTTAGGTCCTGTCATTATATAGTTAAACAGAAATTGAAGGAGATTTTGCATCAAGTTCTGTTTAGCCAGTCCCCTTTAGTATCATTTCTAGATGATAATTAAGATAACTTTTCTAGAAGATAACTATGCGCAGCCATTTTGGTAGCCAGCTCTGAAAATTCTTCTCTGGGGAAAGGAGAATACAGGAATGTAAGTTGAGATGTCATTTCACTAACGGTACTGGCAGGTTATCCAGAGGAGACTGAAGGACAGAACCTGAAAGACTGATGCACTGTGCGAAGGCAGAATGGAGAACCCACCAGAGCCGAGTAGTTCCCTTTGCACAACTCACCGTCCATGCCAAATATTAAGCAGCAAAAATGTGACCAGAGGCAATTCAACTGTAATTCTTTTTCTTCAGCTTTGTCACACCTGCCACTTAAACAGAGCACTTAATTTTTTATTGAAACTCCAATATCACTAATAGATCTGGATTTTGCATCCTTCCTTCCATTTGTTTTGTTTCTGGTTTTGGGGTTTTGGTTGGGCTTTTTTTTTTTAAAGGGAAGTCAGTACATTACAATTTTAGATTACAATTTTAGATTACTGAAATATGTTACTCAGAAATTGGGGTTAGCACCCAACATGTGAAGGTACTAATTCTGCTTCACAGCTGTAATTAAAATGCTACAGATGCACTACTCCATGGAGAGCACTGAAAAGTGTATGTGGAAAATGTATTATTAAACATTGAAAAACAGCATCTCCTGCATTTCAGTGGTCTGAAAGACTGGAATAATAGCTTTCTTCACATTGTGATGGTGTCGTAAAGAAACTTTGAGTGTATAAAGTAAGAATCATTCTTAGCATAGCAGAGGTATAAACTATCTTTCACTTTGTTTACTATTATCCACCATACGTACTGAATTTCTTGAATGCAAGTTGTGTGTTAAACAGCTAATCCATTATTGAATGAATCCATTACTGTGAAATGACACAATTAAAAGCAAATTTAGAGTTAGCCAGTTACTATTATCTAGAAATGCATATTAAAAGGGTAAACATGATTATCACCAAGGATTAACATGTATGTTCACTACTCACACAGCAGGGTTCAAGAACAGTTCAAGAGATACAGGTTGTGCTTGTTCCACCTGCTTAACTGACGACTTTTAAGCGCTTTTTAAAATATCAGCTTTATTATTCTCTAGATTCTTTTTATTTCATAAGAGCAAACCTCTTCAGGAATCAAGGGGCTGACTCATTCACTACACAACAAAATGTGACATACAGCAAATTCTTCTGCCCATATAGCAGTGGATAGAAATAGGTCATATTGAGGTGAAAGCTCAATATTCCATTATAATAAAATAATGCTAATACTTAGTATGGCCTTCCATCTCAAAGAACTTTAGGAACAATTATTAATCTTCATACTTTGCTATGAACCTGCAGGGACTAAGTGAATAAATTCAGTATTTCTTCCTTTTTGCATTTCCTGTGTCTTAGGATAAACTTAAAAATATTATTAGTCTGATGGAGAAGCAGAGACTGTAAACTGGTAATAGGTATTATTTTTAGAGGTATTTGGGATCTTGCAGGTTTTAAAGGAACACCGCTGGACAGCCACAGAAACCCCAAGGTAGACACAGTATCCTGTATATCGTTCACCTGACTGCTATATAATTTTGATATTAAATACTGAATTATAAGAAAATTAATTATAAAAATGCCAGCATAGAAGATATTTTCATAATTCGGTAAAGAAAGGAAATAAAAATCCTGCAAAAACACACTATTGATGGGCTTTAAAATGTTTAGATAATATTTTTTCTTCAAGAAATAGGAGGCTGCTAGGACTAATCAATAACCAGAGCTTTTTGTATGAGATTCTAGAGATACTTCCCACATTTTGAAAATAAATTAACTGAATTTTCTCCAAATGATAGGACAAGCAAGAGTAGTTTAATTTCCCTGAACCGTAACAGACACACACCCAACACCCAAGCGCTATATTTCAAAGAATTTTAATTAAACCTGTAACAAAAAAAGGTATGTTTTACATCTTAATTGAAAAATCGCCAGCTAGAGAACTGAGACAGTGAAACAGTCTAGAAAACACTCAGATATAATGAAGAAAAGAATAAATGAGAATATTCCAAATGGTCTCACTAGTCAGCAACTAGAGTAAATACTGCAATTGAAATAATGTCATTTTAGTGATTAAGAAAGAACTAATTTCTGTTCTATTGCTCCTTTGCTTTGAGAATTATACCTCATTTTTGAGAATCCCTGACTGAACACAAAATTTCATTGGATACTCTACCAAACCAGAAGGCTTACTTTTGATATAAGCACTTTACATGATAGAGTAAGACACCAGCCTATAAGCAGTACGAGATAAGCACGTATTCATGATCACTTTCGTAGCTTTTATCTGTATTAACAAAAATTACCACCTTCTCAAGGGTCCCTTTGAAAGTATTTGGAAAGACAGGGAAAAGACTGGTATTTGAGTGCAATTACACCAAGTGAATGCTGTAAGAACAAGGTAACGGCTGAGCTTTACTCTGTGATGTGAAATGAAGCGGTTAAGTTCTAAGATTTTGACATGGGAAACCTGCCAAGGCCAGATGGAAATCTCAGCTGTCATAAGCAGAGGTCATTCTGTCCTTCTCAGCACAAGGTGTTGCTAAAATCCTGTGTACTATTCATACAAGTTCATCATACCTATCCTTTTAATTAGAAGCTAAAATGATTTATATGCGATTTCCTTGTTATACATTGTCTTGTCTTTGTTTGGTTCTACTTTTTAATTATAGAAGTCCACCAGAGATGCTCCCAAGGTAGTACTGATAATCTAGGTTTATATTTCTAAAGAATTTGTTTAAGGAAAGCTTGGATAAGCCTTAAAGGGATTCTTTGATAAGCCTTTGTTCTTTTATTTTACTATAATGCAGCATTTTCAGAAAGGGCAATTCTTGCTGAATAAAGGAAAGGTTTACTGATGACACTTTTATAGTAGAGTTTTAATGGAACTGCTTCTAAAATATTTTTACAAGGTCTATTTAACTCTCTGAAACTATCTATAAACAACTCTAATTACCAGACATGCTTAATGTTGATAATGTTGTCCACCAGAGAAGCATACAGAAACACCTCTTATATAACTAAGCATTATAGATAGGGTGGTTTGTACCTTTAAAAAAAAAAAAAAACCACAAAATTCCAGGGTTTTATTAACACACTGAGATAAAAAACAAGTAGCAATGACAGTTCAAGTTCTTCATGTGCTGATGAAGTCATATGTACGCAAAACAATGAAGAAAATTTTAAACAATACCACAACCAGTAGGGCAGTACATGAAATAGTGGATTTAAAGAACAGTAAAGCAATGTTGGCAAAAATAAAGAGTTTCTACTAAAAATAATTAGGTAATAACTGAACCCGATTTAGACCTCCCTAATGGATTAAACATACCCCTGAAGTACCTTTAAATCTTACTGTCTACATTCAGCTACACATGAAATAAGATCACTCCTAGATTTGAGATATTTTTCCATATGCTTATTTTGTTCTTGACTCCTGCATAGGTACTACTGAAGTCCTTCACCAAAGTCTGTCAAAGCAATTACGCAGATGTAGAAAGCCAGGGCCCTGCATGGAAAGCAGCTGGTAAGGGCAGGAAACAGACTGGGAGTCTTCAGAAGGAAGGGAGGACAATGTGGAGTTTGTGCTACCTGAGCTGGGGCCTACAAATCGTTTGTGGCATAGAAGAGGTGGGTAGGAACTGGTTGTTCTCTCCCTTTCAGTATGGAATCTAGAAGGCTTCAGAAGGTGGCAAGACCCATTTGGTTCAAAAACTGATTTTTAATAAGGGAAAAAAAAAAAGAGTGGCTTCTTCACACAAGTAGCATACCTGACCTCTGGTACTTCTACTGAAGAATGCTGTAGATGCTACAGTTCTACACATATAGCTTCTCTTTTCATAAAATAAATAAATACACAGAAGTTCTAAGTGAGTGAGGTGAAATCAGATGCCAGGCAGTTGGTATCAGGTGGATTTATCATGTATGTTTGTCCTGTCCTCTCTTTTCCCTAAATTTTTATTTATGGCCACTTTCAGAGACAGGATACTGAACTAGATGACCTACATGACATTACTGTTTTCAGGTTTACTTCAAATATTTTTGTGCAACTTACTTGTTTAACTTAAGTACAATTTTTGCTACTCCATTTTTAGCACATACAATCCACTCTTCTCCAACTACTATCTCAAGCTTAAACGGTGCAAATATTATTTCTAGACTAGCTTCAGCACTGTGATGACAAACACTTGAAACAAAGTACATCCCATCCAAATCCATAAAACGTTTTCTATGCTCTACTGTCAATGGTCAGGCCATTTTTCTCAGTATTCACTGAAATTGCTTTAAATTACACTAAAACTCCTTTGCAACTTAACATATATTTACTTAAAATCTTAGAATCACTGGACATATAATGAATGCTTTGAACAACTCCCAAGTCAGATTCTGGGGTTCTTGCAAAAATCTGAAGCCACGTAAAGCTGATTTCAAATTTCATTACATGAGACCTGGAAAGTTCTAATAGTTCATTGTAAATCAAAAAAAAATAAAACCTGTTAAGTAATTATTTGCTGGTCACTGATTGTGATATATTTACCTGATGCCTGAGCATCTGTATATGAAATCACAGTGCCTCCCCTTCCAGGTGCAAAGAAACACAAATCAAAGTTTTTTCTCTCTCCTGCTATCTCACAGATGAAAGCGGAGGGAAGAATTCAGAAAATCCACAGAGGTAAAATAAAAAAAGGCAGTTTATCTACACGAACCTATCCTGTCTCTCCTACCACATATTCAGTAGCATCAAAGCACATTACTAATTGCAGTATCAAGTAAATCTTCATATTATCATATAGGAAGAGAAGGAAAAGTATTTTGCACAAATTTGAAAGCAGTCACCATATGTTCTCCTATTGTTAAGCTTTTTTTTTTCTCCCTCACTTTTCTTCTTTCCTCAGTCCTGGTACCTACAGCTTACCTCATTAGGAAGCTGCATGGTTAAGTACCCAACTAGAATACGTTTGTGCTAACAGATCCCATGACATTTTTCAAAGAAATCACAAGGTTTGAAACACTATTTCATCTCTTGAAAAGAAGAAAGGTGGGTGCAAGCCTGGGTGCAAATCCTTCTTTTAGTATCAAACTTACTGTCAAACTGTTTATATACTTGAATGTGCCTGATCAATATCAGGTAAGAAAAGATAAGAAATTACATCCACGATCATAATTACCTATCACACAATCATCAGTGAATATCATACTAGAATCAGAATAACTTATCTTTATTGTAAGTTTTATATTTTAGCCATTATTAGTTTCATAGTTTCCTCTTTCTCCTTCCTTTCCAATACGAACACATCTATTAGCATTTAAAGAACATACTAGTATGTTATTTTATAGTATATCTAAGTACAAAACAACAAAGATACGTCAGTCTTCCTTGCAGACTCACATAACAACATTCTGCAGAGGGCACCCTCAGTACAGTTAGAACAGATAACCTTGTTCCACTGCATCTCTCCTTCTCCATAACTTTAACTACATAATGCCACATTTACAATTGTCAGAAATACACAATAGTATAAAGGCTTTTTCTGATGGTAGCATTACAATGTATGATGCAGACATGTGAAAGAGAACAAAGTATATCTATGCAGAGTACCGTCACTTTTCAAATAGCAATGGTTTTTGGCTTAATAACTTATCATAAATTAATTTGCTGCTGAGATCTACATACTAATACTAAAGGCAGTGACTAATTGCTATTATTATTTTTATTCCATTTTCTTCTATATTATTCCTTTGAGAACTTCTATCTATTCAGAAATACAGGAAGAAACCTCTATATTAAGTGATAGAAGGATTGTAAGCAAACAGTTACAGCAGCACATATCCTGTATGACATAATATTAAGACTTTTCACCGTTTTAACAATGAATTCTCATAATCAAGACAGAAGCTACTGTCTACATTGGGGGTGCAAGGAAAGGCTCATTTGAATGCTATCTAAAAGCATATTCTTTGTATTGGCTTACTGCTCAAACTGTTCATGCCCTGTTCTTTCTGCTGACACAGCTGCTTCCTTTCCAACACTGCTGCTTATATGACCTCTTTTCTTATTTTTTCCCTCCTCCTTCAGAACCATTTCTGGGCAGTTTCACAAGAATTTTGATTGCTGTTGTAAAGTTTACATCATTGCCATCTGACAGCTGTTTGCTGGCCTTTGTGAAGTAAGTTGATGGTCTCAGTTCATTTCCTAACAGGCAGGTGTTCACAACTTAAAAACAAATCACCTTCACTGGCACAAAGACTTCTACCCACCAAAGAATGTAAGCATACGCTCACCAATGGGTAAAATACATGCTTAAAATCAAACACATTTTTAAGTGCTCTTGTCAGGGAGGCTGAACTTCACAGAGAGACTATAAATTAACCAAAAATGAACTCTGGTAAAATATTCCTGTTACAAAAGATCTGAATGGTACTGGTGGATGACTCATGCTTACACTACAGTGAAGCCAGAATTTCAGCAAAAGTCTATGTGGTGACAAGGCTGTGCTGATACAGCTATATCTATAGATACACAGTAAGCCTGCTTGTGAGCTAGGGAGAGGAACATATGCAGAAAAAAATGGAATACTGATCAACACTGGGAACCCTTACATCGCTAGCTACTCTAAAACTAAAACCACTTCATTGTGAATTAAAAGATGTCTTATAACAAAGCAACCCATAAGGCTGGTACATTTTCCTCCTATGCATCTTCTCTACTAATTTAAAGATCAGAGCCTTTGAGAAAATAGCAGAACGTTAGCTAAATTACTTTAATTCAGTGTGATAAGGCAATTTATGGATGGGAGCACTACAGTCATTTCCCTTTAGGAAACTTACTAACCAACAACCAACATTCAGCAAATATTATTTAAGACATTTATTAAAAACATTGCAATCTGAATCTCTGAATCCAATTAAAATCTGACCTTTCTTCTAGAAATGGTCAAGGGCAGAGTTTAACACCCCTATAAAACTACCACGATATGTGAATTCAGAGAAGTAGCACGATTTCCTCATGAGATACAGCCATTTAGTATTGTAGCCCTGACTGTTTTACTGGAAAATGAAAGCAACTGTATACTGACTGCAGAGCATTCTTCTGAGAGTAGCTACTGCTACTCAATTTCCAGTGTATTTTTCTCAGATTCAGGGAAAATTACTTGCTTTTACTTTATGTTGATTAAATCATGTCAGCGAGTGTTTTAATTTATGTGTTTTAGTTAACAAAGTAGAACATGATTTTCAGTTTTGGGCAAGGATAATCATAATTAAAAACACATTAGCTGATTATACCAAACATCCATTCTAAAAAAAATTCTACATCATGATTTATGAGTTATGATTTGTTAGCTAACACATTTTGAAATAATACACCTTCATAAACTGATGAATGGTTTTGATAATACCCGAACTACCCAAGATGGGACACCTAAGACCAGAGACTAAGTACTCAAAAGATTTTATGGCAGCCAAGTCAGGTTACAAATGCAGGCCAACATCAACCAAAAAAAAAAAAAAAAAAACCACAACCCACCACCCAAAAATAACCTGTTACAGTTTTCAGGAGAGGAAAATATCTCAGGTGAAGGAAGACCTCACTTTCCAGTTTGGGGTTTTGTTTTGGTATTTCAAACAAGTTTGGACTCCTCACCTTTAGCTGTAATTCAAATCAGCAGCATTAGAAAAGACATGAATCTTTATTTTCAGACATTCCTGCTTATCTTAATTTACTGCATTCTTACTGTATTCTGGTATCTGTGCCCCCTACAGTGAACAGTGTTAACACTGTGAGAGAAGGAACTAAATCTGTATCACTGCTGTGCAATGTTGTAGGATCAGATCTCTAAATATCCCAAGTACCAGGAAACCTAGAGAAATGCAAAGTTCTGCAGCCTTTATGTAAAAAATCTTTATGTAAAACAAAAGACTTGAGAAGTATATTTCAAATTAGAACTTCTAAAATAAAGATTGAAATACTTTGAAGCTTGGGAGATGCTTTGTCGTCCGAGGACAGAGGAATCTTCTCTAAAGCAGACTCAGTATTTTCTATTTCGGTATGGTAAAAATATCTTACTGCTATAATAAGGAGTTTAATACTTCTTCACATATCTACTCAGTTGATCTCATGTTCAAGTTTTTGACATCTTCCTCAAGCAAACATATCCCATACAGGATGTATTGCTTTAACAGGTACTCATTTTCCTGAGCTCCACTATAATTTGGTAGTCTTACGTGATGCCTCAAGATGTTTCACACGTTCTAAAAAGGAAGCTGAAAGGGAATAATTTGCATATATTACTTAAGTTGTACATGCTGTAAATATTGATCTGCTGATAGAGAAGCAAGAGAAAAAGTTGTTCAAAAATTAGCACTTGCATTTCTATAGTTTTTAAGAATCACTTTTTCAGGATCAATTTTTAAACTTGGTGACGAGATTACAGCGCTGCTCACCACTGCACCTGAAGGCTACGCAACACTCTGCTTCCACAGCCTGTGACAATCAATATATATCATGACAATTTACAGGTCATGAAAACTCTTACTCTTTTGGAGTTCTTTCCGATTCAGCACAAAGAGTTCAGACCCGAACTACAGCTGTGTGTTGTGCAGACAGTGAAGCCGCATTTCACAGTTTTTGACCTGGTATTTTAGCCAGCTCCCATTGACTCTCAAGGATGATGCACAGATACACTTGCATAATATTTTGAATAACTTTAAGTCTTTTCTCCCTTCAGAAGCGAGCAGCTGTAATTTATCTAATGCACGAGAACAAAAAGCAACAGTAAGAAAGCCTTCATCCCACCTTCATGTCAACCCCCACAATTGCTATCCATTTTGGAGAGGTTCTGGCAGAGGATTGTGAACCTTGGGAAAAATTAATAAGCATAAATAGGATTCAGCTAGAGAAGTGATCACAGTATATATTAGCTCAAAATAAAGTGTCATTCAATTAAAAAGCCTACTGTCAGATGTGGCAAATACTTGAGGCCTGGGAGCACATGTTCTCTTCCTTTCCCAAGCATAGAGCACTAAATTGTCAAGGCCAGTGTACCATTCTGGTTAGCAATGCAACAGCCAACATTAATCAAAAGCACACTAGATAAAATGTATTAAGTATTCCATGGACTGCTCACACTGCATCAGTATCTTAATGACAAAGCACGGCAGGAAGTGGTGAAATTTGGGATAAATATGTGTCACCCAAACAGTAAATGTCTCCTCATCATCAGTCCATGCCTTCCCCCATCCCAGTGCCATACACATTTCTCTTGTTGTCCTTCTTTCCTTTTGCTCTTTCCATAGAGCTTTCTGGCTGTCCTCACAGGTTTCTATGCACAATTTCTCTCCTCCTTAGACGACTGCCTATACTGAACCTACCATCCCCTTCACAACTCCCCACAAAACCACATCTTGTTTCCTTATTCTCTGGTAGGCTGCTTTTCCTAATTCTCTCTCTCCTGGAATAAGCAGCTACACAGCATAAGAGAAATGCCTCCTAGCTGCCACCAGGAGAAAGTGATTTCATTTTGAATTTAAATTCAGTTTTCAAAAATCCAATTACAATTCCAATCATGATAACCTTACTCCACATCTGGCAGAGCCACATAAAGTAGTAAGTAAAACGCAAAAACTCTTAGGACGACTCAGTGCAGTTTCACAAGACAGAATAAAGTCCCATTGTCCTAAATCCAGGGGATTCACCTCAACGAATACAGGATAGATCACAAAAGATTCCCTGAGAGAAGCCGAGTCACAATACAGCTATTCACTACACAGATGGCTCTGGAGAGGACTCTGATCTTACTGGCATCACTGGTGCCTGAAATTAGGTGTGATTCTGTATCCCTCACCTCTTTTAAGCATACAGAGAACCCTCATCTGAAAGCCTTGACATTTGTAACTCCCAGGAATTGTTTATAGACCAAGAATTATTAGCAGATATCGTATTTTCCTCTGAAAATAGCTGTCTTTGTCCAATTTTATGAAAATTTTAATATTATATCATAAATTGCCAATAATGAAACACCCCTAGGAATAATGCAGAGTTATGACTGATTCAAGTACAGAGCCAGACAGCAGTCGTGTACAAAACCTTACTTTTTGTTTTCACCCTTTGTTCAAATGCAGTGCCTCTTTGCTGAAAATGTCCAGTGTGCTATTTCACATTACAACAGAACAAAACATTTTCTTCTACCGGAGAATACTGTCGAGGCCAATTTTTCATTGCTTGGATTTGTATTTTTAAGGTTTTTCCATCCAAGCAAATGCTTTTGCTCTGACAGCATTTAATAACAAGTTTGACCTTGGAGTGTGTAAGTTTAAATGACTTCAGAGTACACTCCAGCAGAAAATCAGGGGCCAGGGATTCTTTTCCTTATTTGAATTTTATTATTTTGGGAGAAGGGGGAATCCCTTGTTTCACAGAAGAAATTACTTTTGAGCCACAGTGTGAAGACTTTTTGCATGAGTGCATGAAAACCTACAACTTTTTATGCTTACTGTAGTTGATATATGATTGTCACCATTGCCAAAAGTAACTTAGCCACTTTCTCCTGGGAATATTCCTGCAAATACAGTAAAGAAAGCTGAGACAAACTGGTTCGTATTGAGTATTTGTTGGAGAAGGAATATTATTATCCTAACAGGTGGAACAGCTTGAGCATCGTCCCTTCCTGACAGTCCTGTGGGCTGGTACAGCTTAAAGAAGCTTTATGAGGCTGCAACCCAGCACTTGATTTTTCTAGTGGATTCTTGTCCAGCATTCCCTTTGTGGAACCCATCCTCATTATCAAGCATCACTCCTAAGAAAGGTGCAGGCTGTAATGAAGAACTAACAGTGACTACAGTTAGATG